>NW_027507784.1:339997062-340479562 GCF_037356315.1 Lithobates pipiens
GAATATTTTTTTTTCACCATAAAAAAACTAAAAAAAAAATAATAATTAAGCATTAAAGTGTAATCTGTTATAGAAAAAGTTAGGACCTGAAATTCCGTTGGTTGTTGTGGGTGGCATACACTATGGGGGTTGGTTTACTAAAACTGGAGAATTTTAGAAACCAATCAACTTCCATTTTTTTTTTTGTTTTGTCAAAGGTTAATTAAACAAGCTGAAGTTAGAAGTTGATTGGCTACCATGCACAGCTGTACCAGATTTGCACTTCATGGTTTTAGTAAACCAACCCCTGAATGACCACCTGACCATCACATCTATATAAACTGATTGGAAACGCCATTCCAAAACCATGGCCATTACTACGGAGCTGCCCCCTTTATGGCTCTAGGATTCTCCACTCTTCTTGAAAGACTTCCCACAAGGTTTTGAAGGGTGCCTGTAGGAATGTGTGCCCAATTGTGAGGTTAGGTACTGATGTTGGATAAGGTGACTTGATTTGTCAATAGGGGCATTCCAATGAAGGTGTTCAGTAGGGTTGAGGCCAGGGCTCTGTACAGACCACTTGAGTTCCTCCAAATCAAACTGGTCAAACCATGACAAGAATTTGTATCTATGGGAATTTGTGGCCAATTTGTGAGGTCAGGTCATGTTGAATGGGAAGACCTGGCTCACAAACTGCACTTCATTTAATCGAAAAAGTAGTTCATTAGGGTTGAGAGGTCAGGGTTTTGCGATGGCCACTCAATTTCTCCCACAATAGATTGGTCAAACCATGTGTTTATGAAGCTGTCCAGTAGGTTTACAGTCAGGGCTCTGCGAAGACCACTCATGTCCCACCACACCAGTTTGTCAAACCGTGTCTTTATGGAGCTGGTTAGTAGAGTTGAGGTCAGGGCACTGTGAAGACCACTCAAGTTCCATCACAGCAGACTGGTCAAACCGTGTCTTTATAGAGCTGTTTAGTAGAGTTGAGGTCAGGGCACCGTGAAGACCACTCAAGTTCCTCCACAGCAGACTAGTCAAACCATGTCTTTATGGAGCTGTTTAGTAGAGTTGAGGTCAGGGCACTGTGAAGACCACTCAAGTTCCTCCACAGGAGACTGGTCAAACCATGTCTTTATGTACCTGGCTTTGTACACAGGGACACAGTCGTGCTGGAACAGTAAGAGGGCCTTCACCAACGTGTTACCACAAGGTTGGAGGAGCACAATTGTCTAAAATGTCTGTTTAGTAGAGTTGAGGTCGGGGCACTGTGAAGACCACTCAAGTTCCTCCACAGCAGACTGGTCAAACCATGTCTTTATGGAGCTGGTTAGTAGAGTTGAGGTCAGAGCACTGTGAAGACCACTCAAGTTCCTCAACAGCAGACTGGTCAAACCATGTCTTTATGAAGCTGGTTAGTAGAGTTGAGGTCAGAGCACTGTGAAGACCACTCAAGTTCCTCCACAGCAGACTGGTCAAACCATGTCTTTATGGAGCTGGTTAGTAGAGTTGAGGTCAGGGCACTGTTAAGACCACTCAAGTTCCTCCACAGCAAACTGGTCAAACCATATCTTTATGGAGTTGTTTAGTAGAGTTGAGGTCAGAGCACTGTGAAGACCACTCAAGTTCCTCAACAGCAGACTGGTCAAACCAAAGTCTTTATGGACCTGGCTTTGTACACAGGGACACAGTCATGCTGGAACAGTAAAAGGACCTTCAATAACGTGTTACCACAAGGTTGGAAGAGCACAATTGTCCAAAATGTCTTTGCATGCTGTTGTACTAACAATACCCTTCACTGGAAACACCTGAACTCAACCATTTGGCCTTATAGGTAAGTGTTATAGTCAGCTTTGCACACTGTTTTGGCCAATAAATGGTAGTAGAGTCTTGGGCATAAGTGCCATGTAGGCTTCTCTACCTAAGGGTGTACGGATGTAAAGGAGTAATGTAAGGGAGTAATAGCTATAATATGGAAGCTCTTTCTATAGCTCTTTATTAGTACTGAGAAACCTGCACTGCCTTGAGATCGGAGAAGCAGGACCGGCCGGATTATAAGGGGCGCCTCCCCCCTAGTTTGTATGTGGGGGGGGACTCATAGGTTTCTATGAGTTTTTTTCCCCCCCTCAAGCCACATGATTAGAGTCTGAGGCTCTAATTGGTTTGAAAAAAGGTTGGGATCTGCGATCTGAACCCACCCACTTCAATCAATATTCGCTATTGTCTTCTGGCCTCTCCTCCCGGCCAATCAGGATAGGAGGCGGAACAGGCTGGCCGGGGGGTAGAAGCCGAGGAAGCCGGGAAAGCCGGAGTGGTGGAGGGGGTGAGTGCAGACCTGGGGGGTGGGGCTGTTTGCTGCCCCCCCAAAAAAAAGTTTAGCACCACCAAAGGAATTTTTCAAAAGTGTGTTTGTCTTATTTAACCATTTTTACACTTTCTTTGTGAAATGGTAGGGGTACTTTTGTACCCCCTTACCATTTCAAACAGGGGGGGACCGGGATCTGGGGGTCCCCTTGTTAAAGGGGGCTTCCAGATTCTGATAAGCCCCCCGTCCGCAGACCCTCACAACCACCGGCCAGGGTTGTGAGGATGAGGCCCTTGTCCTCATCAACATGGGGACAAGGTGCTTTGAGGGGTCACAGACCCCCAAAGCATCCTCCCAATGTTGAGGGTATGTGGCCTGGTACGGTTCAGGAGGGAGGGGGGCCGCTCTCTCGTCCCCCCTCTTTTCCTGCTGCCTGCCAGGTTGCGTGCTCGGATAAAGGGTCTGATATGGATTTTTAGGGGGACCCCACGTCAATTTTTTTTTTATTTGATGCAGGGTTCCCCTTAATATCCATGTCAGACCTGAAGGGCCTGGTAATTGAATTTAGGGGAACCCCCACGCTTTTTTTTTTTTTTTTTTATCAATGAATGAATGAATTGTCGGCTAATACAGAGAACACTCATTGAATGTTCTCTGTATTACGGGGAGTCGACAATTTAGCCGCAAGTGATTTTAAAAGACTTTTTTTCCTGCACAAATGACACTTTGTGCAGGGACAGTTCTAAGCACCAGAAGCATGCGCCCCTTCACAGGCATACTATAGATACCCCCCAGCTACGAAATTTAAAGGAATATTACACTTTTATTGTTTCACTTTAATCATTATTAAAATCACTGCTCCTGAAAAAACGGCCGTTTTTAAAACTTTTTTTTGCATTGATCCATGTCCCCTGGGGCAGGACCCGGGTCCCCAAACACTTTTTAGGACAGTAACTTGCATATTAGCCTTTAAAATGAGCACTTTAGATTTCTCCCATAGACTTGTATAGGGTGTTCCGGCTTTTCGAATTTGCCACGAACACGCCAAATTGTTCACTGTTCGCTGAACAGGCGAACAGGTAATGTTCGAGTCGAACATGAGTTCGACTCAAACTCGAAGCTCATCCCTACCCCTAAGTATAAACCTTCCCTTCCTCTCAGTACAAATCCATCCCCCTGCTGAAATCCCCCTCCCAGCAGAAATCTTTTCCCCTCATTCCCCCAGCTCAAATCCCTCATTCCACATACGCCCCCCCCCCAAAAAAAATCCCCCTTCCTAGCACAAATCCCCTACCCCTCAATGTTCCCCTCTTGGCACAAATCCTCTTCCCCCCACTCCAATTCCCCCTTCCCAGCACAAATTCTCCTCCCCCAATCCCCGATCCTAGCACATATCTCCCCCCCCCGCAAATTTACCACCTAGCACCAATGCCCCCCAAACACCTCTACTAGCACTAAATACCACTCCCAAAAATATCCCCCTTCTTAGCACAAATCCCCTCCCCACTGCCATATTACCTTTTTCTAGCACAACCCCCCCCCCCCCCCAAATCCCTCCTGCTACCATAAATCCTTTTTCCCTATTCATCCTCTCAGCACAAATCCCCCCGCCAAATCATCATTCCAAGGCACATCTCCGCAAATGTCCCCTCCTAGATCAGTTCTTACCTCCTGGTGTCCCCCGAATTCCCCCTCCTGATACAAATCTCCCCCCCAATCTCCTTGAGGAGCCCCAACACCTCACATGAGACCACAGTGCCCAGGGCAGCTGTCCCTCCTGCCCATCCCTTCTCTGTGCCCTGAGCTTAGGGCCTCCACCTGCTCCTTCTTAGGTTGGACTGGCCACATTTCACCCCCCCCCCCCCCCCCCCCCCGATGTCTTCAGTTTGGGTCTGCTACCTCTGACTCTCTGCACTTGCTGCACTTACTGTAAATTCCTGGTCAGGTGAGCTCCCCCCGCTGGGTTGCTGTACTGTTTGCAAGTTCTTTAACCACTTGACAACTGGGCACTTAAACCCCCTTCGTAACCAGACCAATTTTCAGCTTTCGGTGCTCTCACACTTTGAATGAAAATTACTCAGTCATGTAATACTGTACCCAAATGATTTTTTTCATACAAATAGAGCTTTCTTTTGGTGGTATTTGATCACTTCTTGGTTTTTTATTGTTTGCGCTATAAATGAAAAGAGACTTGAATTTTGAGAAAAAGACGCATTTTTCTTTGTTTCTGTGATAAAATTTAGCAAATTATTAATTTTTCTTCATAAATTTTGGCCACAATTTATACTGCTACATATCTTTGGTAAAAATAACCCAAATTAGTGGATATTATTCAATCTTGTGAAAGTTAGAGAGTCCACAAGTTGTGGTGCAAATCATAAAAAATTGATCACACCTCATGTACTGGTGGCCTATCTCATTTCTTGTGACCCGAACAAGCCAGGAAAGTACAAATCCCCCCCAATGACCCCTTTTTGGAAAGTAGACATTCCAAGGTATTTAGTAAGAGGCATGGTGAGGTTTTTGATGTTGTTATTTTTTCCCACAATTCTTTCCCCCACAAAATTGTCATTGTAATTAAGGTTATTTCTGTCACATGACATGTGTATATCACAAATGACACCCCAAAATACATTCTGCTACTCCTCCTATTATGATACCACATGTGTGGGACTTTTTCACAGCCTAGCCACATAGAGAGGCCCAACATGCAGGGAGCGCCGTCACGTGTTCTAGGAGCATAAATTACACATCTAACTTGTTGACTACCTATTACACTTTTGAAGGTCCTGGAGCACCAGGGCAATGACACATGACACTGACGTGGCACTGATACATGGCACTGATGACACGTGACACTGATGTGGCACTGATGACAGATGGCACTGATAGGTGGCACTGATGACACGTGCCACTCATGTGGCACTGATGGCAGATGGCACTGATACGTGGCACTGATGACACTTGACACTGATGACAGATGGCATTAATGTGTGGCACTGATGACACGTTGCACTAATATATGGCACTGATGACAGATGGCACTAATGCGTGGCAATGATGACAGATGACACTAATACGTGGCATTAATGACAGACAGCACTAATACGTGGCACTGATGACACGTGACACTGATGACAGATGACACTGATACATGGCACTGATGACACGTGCCACTCATGTGGCACTGATGGCAGATGGCACTGATACGTGGCACTGTTAACACGTGCCACTCATGTGGCACTGATGTCAGATGGCACTGATATGTGGCACTGATGACAGATGGCACTAATATGTGGTACTGATGACACGTGGCACTAATATATGGCACTGATGACAGATGGCACTAATGCGTGGCACTGATGACAGATGACACTAATACGTGGCATTAATGACAGACAACACTAATACGTGGCACTGATGACACGTGACACTGATGGCAGATGACACTGATACATGGCACTGATGACATGGGACACTGATAACAGATGGCATGTGACACTGACAGGTGACACTGATGACAGATGGCACTGATATGTGGCACTGATGACATGTGACACTGATGAGAGATGGCACTAATAGGTGGCAATGATGACACGTGACACTGATGTGGCACTGATGACAGATGGCACTAATATGTGGCACTGATGACAGATGGCACTAATACGTGGCACTGACAGATGGCACTAATAGGTGGCACTGATGACACGTGACACTGATGTGGCACTGATGACAGATGGCACTTATACGTGGCACTGGGATTTAGTGCTAAATGGTCACTGTGAATGGCCATTTAGCAGGATCTGTGATTGGCTGTGTCCAAGGGACACGGTCAACACAGAATTTCCCCCGATGCGTGCTCGAGGCGGCGCGCAAAGGGGAAGAAAACAAGAGGACGTCCATGGCTGCTCTCCCGGCAATTGGAGTCTGCGATGTAGCCGTATTTTGGCTATAGCGCGAATGCCTAGTGGTTAAAGAGGTTGCAAACCTTGAAAAAAAATTAACACAAACACTGCAAGACGCATACTAGCTCATTATGAAATACTCACCTTAGAGCGATGCCCTGGATTGGTGTCGGCTCTCCGAGTAGAGCGCGGACATCTTCCACCGGTGTTACTCCCGGGTTCGCAGCTCCGGCGCCTTAGGCCGGAGCCTCGGTGACGACACTCCTGCGCATTGCGCGTGGGAGCCACCGGTCACGGTACGACTCCTGAAGAAAACGGCACCGGCAGCCCGTTTCTTCAGTCCAACACACCCAATCACCAAAAAACACACAGAAGATCCTTGAAGTCAACTCAGAAGGTGCTAGTAGACAACTCAGAAGGTGCTTGTAGACAACTCAGAAGGTGCTTGTAGACAACTCAGAAGGTGCTTGTAGACAACTCAGAAGGTGCTTGTAGACAACTCAGAAGGTGCTTGTAGACAACTCAGAAGGTGCTAGTAGACAACTCAGAAGGTGCTTGTAGACAACTCAGAAGGTGCTTGTAGACAACTCAGAAGGTGCTAGTAGACAACTCAGAAGGTGCTAGTAGACAACTCAGAAGGTGCTTGTAGACAACTCAGAAGTGGCCTTAGCAGGATACATTCTGGTCAAGAAACTGTTGCCATATCTTTCACCAGTCTGGCCAATCTGAGCCAGCACTGATTGGTAGGTAGAGGTTACCGCCTCGGCACGGTTCACAAACACCGCCGGCCCCCGGGACTAGATTAACGGTTCTAGTGTTATGTTCCCGAAGTAATTCCCCCGCCTTCAACACGTTCTTCCCCCTCGCTCTTCACATCATCACTTTCAGAACTTGTTCTTTCATCTGACAAGCTTATTTGTTGTGTTTCCCGCCCCCAACCGAGTGTTGCCATAATTGTGTTAAAGTATTTTTAGACTTAAATTAGCTGTAAATATTCGATTTGCATGTGTTACTCACACTTACTTTGCTGCAAGCTGTCATCATCTACATACGGAACTCATGGAACATACTGGAGACCAGAGAGGGATCAGAAACTTGTCTACTACTGCTAAGATTCCCATTCATGGTAGGAAAATGACCACCTCTTGAAAGGGTTACCTATGGAGAGTGGTGGGGCCAAAGCCATGGTAGACCACCAGCAGCTGCCTGGGGGGGGGGGGGGGGTGGAAAGGACCTCACTAGGGAGGCTGTTGGGGCAAAGTCCGCAGTATGGAGGTCATCGGGTAATGTGTAGTTACATCAATTTGCTTAGCTTCTATTACAGTCCAGCCACTCTAAAAGGCACCCCCATATTTCGAAATCGAATAGTTTTGAATAATTTTCAAATTCGAATTGTTTCCTAATTCAAAAACGTTTTTGAATCGTTTTCTAATTCGAAAAGTTTTCCAATTTCGAAAGAGAATAATATAGAATAGAAAATAAGGGCAATGGAACATAAAAACCATATAATAGAATAGAAAATTATATAACAGAAAATAAAAGAATATAATAGAGTAAAACAGAACATCGTATTCATATTCGAAAAGTTTTCTAATTCGAGTAATTTCAAACAGTTTTGTAATTTGAATCGTTTTCCCATTTCCAAAGAGAATAAAATAGAACAGAAAATAAAGGAATGGAATAGAAAAACATATAATAGAAAAGAAAATATTATAACAGAAAAGAAAAGAATAGAATAGAGTAAAAGAGAACATAATATTCAAATTCAAATTTTTTTTTTTTCGAATTCGAATAGTTTTCCAACTTCCAAAGAGAACAGAATAGAAAATAAAGAAATGGAATAGAAAAACATAGAATAGAAAATAATATAACAGAAAAGAAAAGAATAGAATAGAGTAAAAGAGAACATAATATTCAAATTCAAATTTTTTTTTTTTCGAATTCGAATAGTTTTCCAACTTCCAAAGAGAACAGAATAGAAAATAAAGGAATGGAATAGAAAAACATAGAATAGAAAATAATATAACAGAAAAGAAAAGAATAGAATAGAGTAAAAGAGAACATAATATTCAAATTCAAATTTTTTTTTTTTCGAATTCGAATAGTTTTCCAACTTCCAAAGAGAACAGAATAGAAAATAAAGGAATGGAATAGAAAAACATAGAATAGAAAATAATATAACAGAAAAGAAAAGAATAGAATAGAGTAAAAGAGAACATAATATTCAAATTCAATTTTTTTTTTTCGAATTCGAATAGTTTTCCAACTTCCAAAGAGAACAGGATAGAAAATAAAGGAATGGAATAGAAAAACATAGAATAGAAAATAATATAACAGAAAAGAAAAGAATAGAATAGAGTAAAAGAGAACATAATATTCAAATTCAATTTTTTTTTTTTTCGAATTCGAATAGTTTTCCAACTTCCAAAGAGAACAGAATAGAAAATAAAGGAATGGAATTGAAAAACATAGAATAGAAAATAATATAACAGAAAATAAAAGAATAGAATATAATAGAGTAAAAGAGAGCATAGTATTCAAATTCGAATAGTTTTGAATAGTTTTCGAATTCAAATGTATTCGAATTCGAATAGTTTTACAACTTCAAAAGAGAACAAAATAGAATATAAAATAAAGGAATGGAATAGAAAAAACATAGAATAGAAAATAATATAACAGAAAATAAAATAATAGAATATAATAGAGTAAAAGAGAATAAAATATAATAGAAAATAAATATAGAATATAATAGAGTAAAAGAGAGCATAGTATTAAAATTTGATTAGTTTTCAATAATTTTCAAATTCAAAAAGTTTTCCAATTTCCAAAGAGAATAAAATAGAATAGAAAATAAAGGCAATGGAATAGAAAAACATATAATAGAATAGAAAATGATATAACAGGAAATAAAAGAATAGGATAGAATAGAATAAAACAGAACATAGTATTCAAATTTGAAAAGTTTTCTAATTCGAATAGTTTCAAAGAGTTTTCGAATTCAAAAAGTTTTTCAACTTCCAAAGAGAATAAAATAGAATAGAAAATACAGGAATGGAATAGAAAACATATAATAGAAAAGAAAATAATATAACAGAAAATAAAAGAATACAATACAATAGAGTAAAAGAGAACATAGTATTCAAATTCGAAAAATGTTTTGGAATAGAAATGGAATGGAATAGAAAAACATAGAATAGAAAATAATATAACAGAAAATAAAAGAATAGAATATAACAGAGTAAACGAGAACATAGTATTCAAATTCGAATAGTTTTGAATAGTTTTCTAATTCAAATGTTTTAGAATTCGAATAGTTTTACAACTTCAAAAGAGAATAAAATAGAAAATAAAGGCAATGGAATAGAAAAAACATAATAGAATAGGAAATAATATAACAGAAAATAAAAGAATAGAATATAACAGAGTAAACGAGAACATAGTATTCAAATTCGAAAAAAAATTGAATTCGAATAGTTTTAAATAGTTTTCAAATTCAAAAAGTTTTCCAATTTCTAAAGACAGTAAAATAAAATAGAAAATAAAGGAATGGCATAGAAAAACATATAATAGAATAGAAGATAATATAACAGAAAATAAAAGAATAGAATATAATAGAGTAAAAGAGAACATAGTATTCAAATTCGAAAAGTTTTCAAATTCGAATAGTTTTGAATAGTTTTCGAATTCGAATAGTTTTATAACTTCCAAAGAGAATCAAATAGAATAGAAAATAAAGGCAATGGAATAGAAAAACATATAATATAACAGAAAATAAAAGAATAGAATATAATAGAGTAAAAGAGAACATAGTATTCAAATTCGAATAGTTTTCGAATTTGAATAGTTTTGAATAGTTTGCGAATTTGAAACGTTTTCCAATTTCCAAAGAGAATAAAATAGAGTAGAAAATAAAGGAATGGAATAGAAAAAAAATAGAATAGAATAGAAAATAATATAACAGAAAATAAAAGAATATAATATAATAGAGTAAAACAGAACAAAATAGAATAGTAAATAAAAGAACAGAATAGAATGGAATAGAATAGAATAAAATAGAAAGAATATAACCATCTTCTGAAATTTGAATAGAAAGAATAAAATAGAAAATACTAGAATAAAAAAATAGAATAGAATAGAAATCAGAATTGAAATAGTTTAGAAAAGAATAGATTAGAATAGAAAATAACAGAATATTATAGAAAAAAACAACAGAATAGAATAAAAAGAAGATTACCATCTTCCTATTGTAATCTATTCTTTTCTATTCTATTCAAAACAAAATTGATTCTATTTGAATTTTGGGAAATGGTTATATTCTTTCTATACTATAATTAGTTTTATTATTGTTTTCTGTTTGTATTTGTTTATTCTATTCTATTTTATTTTATTATATACTTTTCTATTCTATTCTTTCCATTCTATTGTATTCTGTTGTTTTAATCTATACTATTCTGTTATTTTCTATTCTATTCAAATCTATTCTTTTCCATTCTATTCAACTTCATTCTAATTCAAATTTATTTTATTCGAAATTAGAATTTCAGAAGATGGTTATATTATTTTTATTTTATTAAATTTTGTTTTATTCTATTCTAATATTCTATTCTAACATTCTATTCTATTCTGTTCTTTTATTTTTTATTTTGTTCTGTTTTACTCTATTATATTATATTCATTAATTTTCTATTATAGTCTATTCTATTCTATCTTTTTCTATTCTATTCCTTTATTTTCTATTTTATTCTCTTTGGAAATTCGAAAACGATTCTAATTCGAAAACTGTTCGAATTTGAAAATGATTCGAATTTGAAAACTATTTGAAAATTGAATTTGAGAATGATTGGAATATGAAAAGTATTCAAATTCAAAAACCTTTTGATTTCGAAAACTGTTAGAATTCAAATTTGAAAACGATTCAAATTTGAAAAAACTTTTCGCATTCTAAAACTATTCGAAACTATTCGAATTCGAATTACGTCCCTTTAAGTCACACTATCCCTTTAAAAATTACATGAATATGAATATTACAAAGTGTTCTAGCATATCCGATACATGTAGAAAACAAAGGGGGCAACAGTGCAAACATCAATAAGAGCATCTGGAATTTATTAAAAGCATAAAAGCACACTTACATAAGGTTACAAAACTGTTAAGATGGTGAAAAGTAGCGCAGCCAGTCGGCACAAACAGCTGTCATGCACAAGCTCCAGGACCACCAGAGGGGGTAGGCAGCATCTGCTGGATTACTGGATCAAAGTAGCAGCCAATCGAGGGTGAAAAGGAGGTGTGTACAAAGTGTTTCAGAGGCCCTGCCTCCTTTTTCAAGTATCAACATAGTGGCAGCCATTGAGTGTGAAAAAGGGGTGAATATAACGTGTTTCAGAGACCCTGCCTCCTTTTTCAAGTATCAAGATAGTAGCAGCCATCGAGGGTGAAAAGGGGGCGTGCACAACTTGTTTCAGAAGCCCTGCCTCCTTTTTCAAGTATCAAGATGGTAGCAGCCATGGAGGGTGAAAAGGGGGCATGTAAAAAGTGTTTCAGAGGCCCTTCCTCCTTTTTTCAAGTATCAACATAGTGGCAGCCATTGAGTGTGAAAAGGGGGTGAATATAACGTGTTTCAGAGACCCTGCCTCCTTTTTCAAGTATCAAGATAGTAGCAGCCATCGAGGGTGAAAAAAGGGGGCGTGCACAACTTGTTTCAGAAGCCCTGCCTCCTTTTTCAAGTATCAAGATAGTAGCAGCCATCGAGGGTGAAAAGGGGGCACATACAATGTGTTTCAGAGGCAGTGCTTTCTTTTTCAAGTATCAAGATAGTAGCAGCCATCAAGGGTCAAAAGGGGCCGCATACAACGTGTTTCAGAGACCCTGCCTCCTTTTTCAAGTATCAAGATAGTAGCAGCCATCAAGGGTGAAAAGGGAGCATTTACAATGTGTTTCAGAGGCCCTGCCTCTTTTTTCAAGTATCAAGTTAGTGGCAGCCATTGAGTGTGAAAAGGGGGCGTGTATAATGTGTTTCAGAGACCCTGCCTCCTTTTTCAAGTATCAAGATAGTACAGCCATTAAGGATGTAAAGGGAGCATGTACAATGTGTTTCAGAGGCCCTGCCTCCTTTTTTCAAGTATCAACATAGTGGCAGCCATTGAGTGTGAAAAGGGGGTGAATATAACGTGTTTCAGAGACCCTGCCTCCTTTTTCAAGTATCAAGATAGTAGCAGCCATCAAGTGTGAAAAGGGGGCGTGTACAATGTATTTCAGAGGCCCTGCCTCCTTTTTCAAGTATCAAGATAGTAGCAGCCATCAAGGGTCAAAAGGGGGCGTGCACAACTTGTTTCAGAAGCCCTGCCTCCTTTTTCAAGTATCAAGATAGTAGCAGCCTATCGAGGGTGAAAAGGGGTCATATACAATGTGTTTCAGAGGCCCTGCCTCCTTTTTCAAGTATCAAGATAGTAGCAGCCATCAAGGGTGAAAAGGGGGCGTGCACAACTTGTTTCAGAAGCCCTGCCTCCTTTTTCAAGTATCAAGATAGTAGCAGCCTATCGAGGGTGAAAAGGGGTCATATACAATGTGTTTCAGAGGCCCTGCCTCCTTTTTCAAGTATCAAGATAGTAGCAGCCATCAAGGGTAAAAATGAGGCACGTACAACGTGTTTCAGAAGCCCTGCCTCCTTTTTCAAGTATAAAGATAGTAGCAGCCATCGAGGGTGAAAAGGGAGCACATACACTGTGTTTCAGAGGTCCTGCCCCTTTTTTCAAGTATCAAGATACTTGAAAAAGAAGGCAGGGCCTCTGAAACACGTTGTAGACACCCCCTTTTCACCCTCTATGGCTGCTACTTTGATTCAGTAAGCCTGCAGATGCTGTGCCTACTCCCTGTGCTCTTGTTGATGTTTGCGCTGTAGCCACCCTTTGTTTTCTACATGTCATTTGAGGATTTCTAGACCTGATGAGCCCTGCTGCACCACAATCTGAGCCATCATCCATCCATCCATCCCCCACCTACATCTTCTCCTGTGATACATCCTGCATTGATTTTTTACCAAGGCAGCTGATTGATGTCTTCCACCCTGATCCACCCCCAATGGAACCAAGACCCCCATAGGAGTATTGCACTTGGAGCTCCTCCGTTACATCTTAAAGTCCCTTTTGGCCATAGAGCCTCATTCTCGAATTTAAGGTTTGATGAGCCTGAATTTAGAGCACAATGAGGTGGAGTAGGGGTAGGGGGTAGATCTTAAGGTGGGTTCATGGACACCAATAAAGATGCCCCAGGGTCTCCAGTCCTGCCCACCTCCCCCTCAAATGCTTCTATTCATTTTATCTTGTAGCACAATCTTTTGCAGCTTGTCAAGTGCTTACCTAATAGTCAAGAACCGATTTGTCAATTCAATACTAAAATAAAGTGGGCAGTGGCATGGCTAAAAATCGACCACAGATTTTCGCAGCTGCTAACATTGGTAAAAAAAAAAAAAAAAAAAAAAAAGGTCAATGACTGCAACATCTGCTTCTTAGGACTTTATTGACTGATTACTTCTGCTTTGCAGGACTCGGGTGCTCAGTTTGAGTCCAGGTCGGAAAACTACCTGAAGATAGGATGGCTGATAATTGGCTCCTGTCTAAAACTGGCCTTAGTGTTATCATTTACTGACTGCTGCCTCACCATCTGCCAGCAGATAAAGTGCTCGAAAAATATAAATATAATAATAATAATAATAATAATAATAATAATAATAAAAAATAAATGCATAAATAAATATAAATAATAATTTAATAATATAAATAAATAATTAGCCTCAGATAAAGGGCTATACAAATATATAAGTATATAAAAATAATTATAAGTATAATAAAAATGATTATAATGAGTTAAATAAAGAAAAATTAATACATAATAATAATTATAAATACATAAATACATGCATAAATAATAATAATTTAATAACATAAATAAATAATCACGTGAACAATATATAATGATACATTAAATAATATATATATAAATATAAATATTAAATTAATTGGTATGCAAGCGATTATTACCAGATTATGGACTTTAGCCACTTTGCCCTCCTTCATGACCAGGCCATTGTTTGCGATACGGCGTTGCATTACTTTAACTGACAATTGCGCAGTTGTGCAATGCTGTACCCCAGTCCACAGCCACCTCTATACCTCCCAGTTTACAGCCACTTCTGTATCCCCCCCCCCGTACCCCCCTGTCCACAGCTATCTCTGTACCCCCTAGTTCACAGCCACCTCTGTGTTCCCTCCCCCCCATGCGCAGCCACCACTGCACCCCCCACCTCTGTACCCCTCAGGCCACAGTCACCTCTGTACCCCCCAGTCCACAGCTACCTCTGTATTTCCCCCTGTCCACAGTTACCATTGTACACCCCTTTCCCCAGCAACCTCTGTACCACTCAGTCCACAGCCACCACTGTCCCCCCCCCCCCGCCCACAGTCACCTCTGTATCCCCCCTCTCCTTCCACAGCAACCTTTGTACCCCCAGTCCACAGCTGCCTCTGTATCCTTCCCTATCCACAGCCACCACTGTACCCCCCAGTAGCCACCTCTGTATTCCCCCTGTCCACAGCCACCACTGTACCCCCTGTCCACAGCCACCTCTGTGTCCCCCCTCTGCCCACAGAAACCTCTGTACGCCCCAGTCCACAGCCACCACTGTACCCCTGTCCAATGCCACCACTGTACCTCCCAGTCCACAGCCACCACTGTACCCTCCCAGTACAAAGCCACCACTGTACCCCCTGTCCACAGCCACCTCCGTACCCCCCAGTAAACAGCCACCACTGTACCCCCCATCCTCAACCACCACTGTACCCCCCAGTCTACAGCCACCACTGTACCCCCCCATCCACAGCCACCTCCGTATCCCTGCCTGCCTACAGCCACCTTTGTACCCCCCCCCATCCACAGCCACCTCTGTACCCCCCTCCTGTCCACAGCCACCTCTGTATCCCCCCTGTACCCCAACTTCATTTATTAGCAGGTGAATGCGGCCCTCCATGCATTCACATACATTGAATCTGGCCCTTGAGTGGAAAAAGGTTGCTGACCCCTGCTTTATGCTATAAAATATACCCAATAAAATTTTTTAAAAAAATCGAATGTCTTTATCCATTTAGGCCAATATGTATTCTTGTACATATTTTTGGTAAAATAAATCCTAAAAAAAGTTATAGAGTCTACAAGCTATAGGATATATTTATTGAATTTTTTTTTGTTTGTTTGTTTTTTTACTAGTAATGGCGATTTTTAGTGGGACTGCGACATTGTGGCAGACAAATCGGACACTAAGTGACACTTTTTGGGGACCAGTAACACCAATACAGTGATCAGTGATAAAAAAATGCACTGTCACTGTATTAATAACAGGGAAGGGGTTAACATCAGGGGCGATCAAAGGGTTCAATGTGTTCCCAGGGAGTGCTTTCTAACTGTGTGGGGAAGGTGCTTTGACTGGGGGAAGACAGAGATTTGTGTTCCTGCTTAGCAGAAACACAACATCTCCATCTTCCCCTCTGATAGGACGGCAGTCTGCATAGGCAGACCGCCGTTATACCTCTCCTGAGAACGATTGGCAGGTCCCGGTGGACACTGGGTGCAGCATCATCTAACCCTTGTACAAGAAAATGGCCTCCAACCTATAAGTAGCCTTTGCAGCAAGGTGCACATGGAAGGGCAATCATCTAACTCTTGCCTCTCCACCCTCACTACTGCCTTTATTCATTGGATGCCGGTTCATGGAGGCTCAGCAACACATGTGGGGGTAGTGCTGGGACAAGATTATCCAGCGCCCAGGGCAAAGATGCCAAACTGCGCCCCCCCCCCCCAATCCATTCATGATGTGTAAGCTTAGGGGATGTTAAAATCACTGCCGCTGTCACTACTCCTGGCAGACTTGTAACAGCCCCCATCCCTACAGTAAACCAGTGCGCCCAGGGCAGACGACCCTCCTGCCCGCCCCTTGTCCTACAGTGATCAGTGCTATAAAAATGAACTGATTACTGTGTAAATGTCACTGGCAGGGGTTAATTGTGTGTTCCCTCACTGTGTTCTAACCTTATGGGGATAGGATTGACTAGGAGAGTAGATATATAGTTTTCCTACTTAGTAGGAACAAACAATATGGCTCCTCTCCTCTAACAGCACAGGGATTTGCGTGTTTACACGCACAAATTTCCGCGCTGACGCTTGTGCACACGATCTCGCGGGGCCAGCAGCGGTCGTGCCCTCCGGGCATAAGCATCGGGTCCCCCGCCCTGCAGCGGGCACGTGTGCTCCCTCTGGTGGCCGAAAAAAAGGTAGGATGTACCCGTACGGGATTTCACTAAGGAGAGCCATTGTGCCGCAGTATATCTACGCGACATGGTCGGGGACCGGTTAATATCAATTTTGCTGGACAGCTTGGCCCACATAAAAAAAAAAAGGTGACGAATAGTAAAAATAATGGCAGGAAAACCATAGGTGCATGTGCAGGGTGTGCCGCTTGTGCCTAAACTCCCCATATGGCACAAATTCTCCCTACTGCCTGGGCCCCTATATCATTTATTGGCCCCCTTCCTTATGTGAATGAACAGAGTGAGCGATCCGTACTGATCACTCACTGTGTTCATACATAACTGAAGCATAGTAAACTGTGTTATACACACACACACACACACGCACGGATGTGTTTTGAGTTTTGGGGTGCACACCCTATTTGTATATATATATATATATATATATATCCTTTTTTTTCAATATCCAACCCAGAATACACAGCCAATAGAATTCAGTAACACATAACCCCCCCCCCCCCACCCGTTCCCACGACCTTCAAAGGACTACAAGAGCCAGTATTTCTGAGTTTGCTGCGAAAGTCGCATAACGATCGGAGGAAATATCTACCAGGTCCAACAATGTTTGTTTTTTGTTTTTTTAAATTTAACAATGTTGACTTTTTCCAATTTTCCCTCCACTGCGTGTGTCCATCATACATTAAACGCAGCGCAGAGCGGGAAAAACGCAACGGCCATGAATTATTCACAGGTTTTGAGTTCCTCGCACATCTCTCTAGTAATTACCTTCTTGACAAGTAAAATATGGTAATTCATATCACAGATTTACAAGATATTCGAAGACGGGGGGAAACGCAAAGGCGATTTGCATGCCTACAGCCAGCGAGATGTGTATACATCTGTTTATTGGATCTCTTTATCTTTGTTATAGAGCGATATTAAGCTTGGCCCTGATCCTCCTATATATGCTTCTGTATTGCCTCTTATTATATATTCTATAGCTTTACAGCATGATATACAGCAGATTTCAGTCTTGGGTGCTAATGAGCTCAATATTAATTTTTTTTTAATTTTTTTTTTTCAACCCGCTGTCATCATTTTCCATGGAATATTTCATTACAGCCTATAGCTGAGATAAAAGGCTTCTCTTTATTTTTCTGCATTAAGATACTCTATCCAAAGTGTAATTTGCTGTTTTCATTCTTTTTGTTGAGCGGTTTGAACGCAAAAGTTGTAAAAAATAAAAGAGCAACAGTGACCCCCAGTGGTCAAATAACCACAATGCACCGTTTTAATAAAAATATATAATCAAAATTCAACTGCAAGCTACACATTGATTGCTACGCCACCAAATTCTGTAGAGCGATTCGCATTCGATAAGCAAAAAAAAATGTTTTTTTTTTTTATATTCTTTCTAGCAAGAATACGGTAAGCGCATTGAGTTCATAACTGCAGGTTACAAGGGCGGCCCGTAAAAATGATAAGTCCATGAGGAAACATGCTCAGCAGCTTATATTTGGATTTCTTGCTTCAGTTTTGTTCTTTAAACAGTCAGATGTGCCTTTTTTTTATATTAAAGCCATGGCACCTCCAAGCATCCTGTCTATAAAACATACCAGCTCTGTCCTTGGCCTCAGGCCCCCCTACGCCTGGGACTGTAGCAGCTATGGCTTTTAAGGATCTGGTGGGGATTTGATTAAACTTTGAGGAGTGGTACATTGTAGCAGGCACACAGATTTGCAAATGTTAACCAAGAGAGACCATCATATTGCTAAACCTTACAGTATCTATCTGTCGTGCCCTATCAGCAGTGGCTTCATGCCTTCCCAGCAGTTCAATCGATATGTGATTCACTGACCCCCCCCCCCCCCCCCCTCTCAACCACACATCTATTTAACGCTGCTCAGCAGCTGGACAAATCTATATGGGCATTATGCTAAGATCACTTAGGTGCAGTTGGGTAGGATGCAAACTTTGGGATACATTAGCAGCCTATGGATCCTTACATCAGCGGCAATACGATAATAAAAAAGACAAGAAGTACATTAGGAGACTTAATTTGTCAGTACTTATTATTACTTAGTCAATGGCAGAGGTTTTGCATGTAACACTACAGCACTCAAGGGCTTGGGAAACCCTTACTAAAACCAATTTATTGGAGGTCAGTGGACTTCCCATTGCATTGATGGTCAGTAGAAGGCATGCTACCCTTACAGACAGATAAAAAGGCCATTGATATCAGGTAAAGATAGCTAAAGACCATTGATATCAGGTAAAGACTGCTAAAGACCATTGATATCAGGTAAAGACAGCTAAAAAAACATTGATATCAGGTAAAGACAGCTAAAGACCATCTGTGTCATGCTTCTGGCTCTTCCAGGTGGCGTTGGCCCTGGAACTATGCAGGCTCCATCAAAGAGAAGGTCAATCAGCCACAGCTCAACCTTCCTCAACCTTTCTTACCCCAGAGGATCCCCTAAAATCACTATCAGGGTCTTAAAGAACCCTTACTAAATCCAATTTATTGGGGGTCAATTGTAGAGGTTTTGCATGTAACACTACAGCTCTTAGGGTCTTGGAAAACGCCTACTAAAACCAATTTAGTAGGGGTCAGTGGCAAGAATGTCCATTACATTGATGGTCAGTAGAAGGCATGTTACCCTTACAGACAGATAAAAAGACCACTGATATCAGGTAAAGACAGCTAAAAACCATTGATATCAGGTAAAGACAGCTAAAAACCATTGATATCAGGTAAAGACAGCTAAAAACCATTGATATCAGGTGAAGACAGCTAAAGGCCATTGATATCAGGTGAAGACAGCTAAAGACCATTGATATCAGGTAAAGACAGCTAAAGACCATTAAAATCAGGTAACGACAGCTAAAAACCATTGATATCGGGTAAAGACAGCTAAAGACCATTGGTGTCATGCTTCTGGCTCTGCCAAGTGGCGTCGGTCCTGGAACTATGAAGGTACCATAAAAGAGGAGGTCAATCAGCCACAGCTCAACCTTCCTCAACCTTTCTTACCCCAGAGGAACCCCTAAAATCACTATCAGGGTCTTAATGAACCCTTACAAAATCCAATGTATTGGGGGTCAATTGTAGAGGTTTTTACAGCTCTTGGGGTCTTGGGAAACACCTACTAAAACCAATTTACTGGGGGTCAGTGGCAAGAATTACATTGATGGTCAGTAGAAGGCATGCTACCTTTACAGACAACAAAAAAAATACCATTGTTATAAGATAAAGACAGATAAAGACCCTCGGTGTCATGCTTCTGTCTCTGCCAAGTGGCATCGGCCCTGAAACTATGCAGGCACCATCAAAGAGGAGGTCAATCAGACACAGCCCAACCTTCCTCAACCTTTTTTTTACCCCAGAGGAACTCATGAAATCTATATCTATGTCTTTAAGGAACCCTTACTAAAAACTATTTAGTGGGGGTCAGCGGCATGAATGTCCATTACATTGATGGTCAGTAGAAGGCATGCTACCCTTACAGACAGATACAAATACCTAAAAATACCATAAGTATCAGATAAAGACCATTTGTGTCAAGCTTTTGGTTCTGCCAAATGGCACTGGCCCTGGAACTATGCCAGCAACATCAAAGGGGAGGTTAATCAGCCACCGTTTAACCTTTTTTTTATCACAGAGAAATCCCTGAAATCTATATCAGTTAAGGAACCCTTACTAAAACCAATTTATTGTGGGTCAATGGTAAAATGACCATTACGTTAGTGATTAATAGAAAGTATGCATCACTTATAGACAGATAAAAAGATCCTTAGTGTCATGCTGCTTGCTCTACCAAGTGGGGCATTGGCCTTGGCCTTGGAACTATGCAAGCACCGTCAAAGGGGGGGGGGGGGGGGCTCAACCTACCTCAACCTTTGTTTATGCCAGAGGAACCCCTACAATAGTTTTCAGGGTCTTGAGGAATCCTTACTAAATCCAATTTATTGGGGGGGGGGGGGGTAGTGGCAAAAATGCCTATTGCATTGATGGTCAAAATGACCATTACGTTAATGGTTAGTAGAAAGATCATTGGTGTCATGCTGCTGGCCAAGTGGCATTGGCCTCAGAACTGTGCAGGAACCTTTAAAAGGGAGGTCAGTCAGCTATACAACTCAATCTTTTTACCCAAAAAAAACCTCATAAATAGTTTTGCAAGTCTTGGGGAACCCTTACGAAAAACGAACACATCTGGAGTCAGTAGAAAAAATGTCTCTTACATTGGTGGTCAGTAGAAAAAATGCTAACAATATTAAAAATCATTGGTGTCCTGCTGCTGGCTCTGCCAAGTGGTATTGACCCCCCCCCCCCCTTCCTGGGCTATGCAGGCACCATCAGATTGGAGGTCAACCAGCCACAGCTCAAGGAACCCCTACGAACCTCTGATAGAACCCTAGACTTCCACAGAACTCTGATTGGGAATGGTTGATCCAAAGCTATACATTGGCCCTGAAACTATGCAGGAACCATCAAAGAGGAGGTCAATCAGACTCAGCTCATCCTTCCTTGATCTTTTTACCCCAAAGGAACCCCTAAATTAATTTTCAGGTCTTGGGGAACCCTTACTAAAACAGCAAAAGTGCCTCTCTTGCATTGAGGAATCCAGACAAGGCTGGATGGCCACACTCCAATGCAACACCTTTTTTTTTTATTGTAGTCAAATAAAATCCAGATAGTCACATACGATCACAGAGGTATAGGACAAGTAGCTAACGTGTTTTTTTTTTTACGCCACAGATGGGTGCTTAATCATAGCCTCTCTTGCATTGGTGGTCTGTAGGAAGAATGCTAATCTTATACACAGCTAAAAAGACCGTTGGTGTCATATAGCTGGCTCTGCGAAGTGGTGTTGGCTCTGAATCTACGCAGGCACCACCAGATGTGAAGTCAACCAGCCGCAGCTCAAGGAACCCCCAGCAAACTTAGAACCCTGACTGAGAATGGCTGACTGAGACAAAACCTACTATGAATCAGTTCCTAGAGCTTTCTTCCTACCAGACAGCAGAAGGCTCCCATGAAATATTATATACCTAGCACTAGCAACCTACCTATACATGAAAGGTACCACCTGGGAAATCTCTTACACCTCTCAGCAAAAACAATGCATCAGTAAAGCCCACCCAGGTAACTCCCCACCCCAGCTGTCGGAGAACCCCAGGTGTCTGAGCATCACACCCAACCGTCCCCATCACTCACAGTTTGCAGCTGTTGATCCCAGGGGCCACATAGCAGACAGTACACACAGAAAAGCTCCCAACAAGCTTGCATTCGAATCCATTGTCATTTTTTAATATTTTTTTTTTCTCCAGCAGAATTTGCTCAGGTAGAGGAGGCAGTGTGTGAGGATGTTATCCCAGATCTCTGTGCCTGCTCAGACAATCCTGGGCTTCCAGCAGCATTCAGATAATCCAGGCTGGGCTGCAGACTTCCTCTGCACAAACTCCTGCAAGAGAACCATCCACAAGGCAGCCAGAGAGAAGAGAGGAGACTCAGGAGAGGAGAGGAGACTCAGAAGAGGAGAGGCAGCTTCCAGCGCTGGAGGAAGATTCAGCACTGAGATGGTGGACAGCTCCTTATAGGCGAGCAATGGAGCTCCCCACCCACAGCCTGGAGCAGATACACCCACTGTACATGGGAGCAGGAGCTGCACACTGTGCATGGGAGTCCAGCGATGTCACAGCCAGCACAGGGAGCAATAGACACACTGGCAGGATTCTGTGCAATCCAGATGGCTATGCCCTGTGTCTGTTCCCTGTGCCAGTCTCATAGGAGGTGCTTTGTCTGCATACATAAGACTGTACAGGAGGGATCTTCACTACAGAGCTTGTAGATTGCACAGGGAAATTTAGATTTGCATGCAATGTGCATGGACAATCTTTATCTACATGGGATCGTTATATGCTTGTAGACTACATATGGAATTTATAGACTTGCATGCAATGTACATGGACAATCTTTATCCCTATGTGCTTGTAAATTGCATATGGAATTTATAGACTTGCATGCAATGTACATGGACAATCTTTATCCCTATGGGCTTGTAAATTGCATATGGAATTTATAGACTTGCATGCGATGTCCCTAAGGGATCTTTTTATCTATTGACAACAGAGATTGTAGATTTCGCATGGATTTATAGACTTGCATGCTCTGTACATGGGTAATCTTTATCTACATGGGATCGATATAGGCAGCAGAGCTTGTAGATTGCACAGGGAATTACGTTCTTGCTTGTCATGGATGATCTTTATCTACATGGGATCTCTATATATATATATATAACAGCTTGTCGATTGCATAGGGAATTATAGACTTGCATGCAATGTACATGAGCGATCTTTATCTGCAAGGGATCGCTATAGACAGCAGATTTCACATGGACTTAGAGACCTGCATGTTATGCATATGGGTAACCTTTATCTACATGGGATTACTACATATAACAGAGCTTGTAGATTTCCAAGGGGTCTATAGACTTGCATGCTATGTACATATGGGGTCTTTATCTACATAGGATCACTTTATGCACAGAGCTTGTAGGTCGCACAGGGAATTATAGACTTACATTATATGTACATGAGTGATCTTTATCTACATGTGTACTAAAGAGCCTGGAGTTTTCTGGACTTGTGTGCTATGTACATATGGGATTTGAATCTACATGTGATCATATTGAATTATATACTTGCATGCAATGTATATATATATATAATCTTTATCTACATGGGATCACTATGTACAACAGAACTTGTAGATTGCATAAGGAATTATATACTTACATGCAATGTACATATGGGATCTTTATCTACATGTGATCCCTATGTACAACAGAACTAGTAGATTGCATATGGAATTATATACTTGCGTGCAATGTACATATGGAATTTTTATCTACATGTGATCCCTATGTATAACAGAACTTGTAGATTGCATATGGAATTATATACTTGCATGCAATGTATATATAGAATCTTTATCTACATGGGTTCCCTATGTACAACAGAACTTGTAGATTGCATATGGAATTATATACTTGCGTGCAATGTACATATGGGATTTTTATCTACATGTGATCCCTATGTATAACAGAACTTGTAGATTGCATATGGAATTATATACTTGCATGCAATGTTACATAGTTACATAGTTAGTCAGGTTGAAAAAAGACACAAGTCCATCCAGTTCAACCTTAAAAACAAATAAATAAAATAAAAAATAATCGTACAATCCAGATACCCAATTTTATGCCCACAATTGATCCAGAGGAAGGCGAAAAAAAAACCCAGCAGAGCATGCTCCAATTTACTACAGCAGGGGAAAAAAATTCCTTCCTGATCCCCCAATAGGCGATCGGATTTTCCCTGGATCAACTTTACCTATGTTAGTACCTAGTTATATTATGTACCATCAGGAAAGTATCCAAGCCTTTCTTAAAGCAATCTACTGAACTGGCCAGAACCACCTCTGGTGGGAGTCTATTCCACATTTTCACTGCTCTAACTGTGAAGAAACCTTTCCGTACTTGAAGCTGAAATCTCTTTTCCTCTAGACGTAAAGAGTGCCCCCGTGTCCTCTGGGTTGACCGTACAGAGAACAACTCAACACCAAGTTCACTATATGGACCCCTAATATATTTGAACATGTTAATCATATTCCCCCTTAATCTCCTCTTCTCAAGAGTGAATAAATTTAGTTCCTCTAATCTCTCCTCATAGCTGAGTTCCTCCATGCCTCTTATCAGTTTGGTTGCCCTTCTCTGCACTTTCTCCAGTTCCCCGATATCCTTTTTGAGAACTGGTGCCCAAAACTGAACGGCATATTCCAGGTGAGGTCTTACTAATGATTTGAACAGGGGCAAAATTATATCTCTTTCTCTGGAGTCCATACCTCTCTTAATACAAGAAAGGACTTTGCTCGCTTTGCAAACAGCAGCTTGGCATTGCATGTTGTTATTGAGCTTATGGTCTACCAAAACCCCCAGATCCTTCTCCACTATGGATTCCCCCAGTTGTACTCCCCCTAGCATGTATGATGCATGCATATTCTTAGGCCCCAAGTGCATAACTTTACATTTATCAACATTAAACCTCATCTGCCACATAGTCGCCCAATTAGACAGTGTATTGAGGTCGGCTTGTAAATTGGAGACATCCTGTAAAGACGTTATTCCACTGCATATCTTGGTGTCATCTGCAAAGACAGAAATATTACTTTTGATGCCAGACCCAATATCATTTATAAAGATGTTAAAAAGTAAGGGTCCCAACACTGAACCTTGGGGTACACCACTGATAACCTTAGACCATTCAGAGTAAGAGTCATTAACCACGACTCTTTGAATTCTGTCTTCTAGCCAATTTTCTATCCATTTACAAACTGATATTTCCAAACCTGTAGACTTTACCTTACACATGAGCCGTGTGTGCGGAACAGTATCGAATGCTTTTGCAAAATCCAAGTATACCACGTCCACCGCCACCCCTCTGTCCAAGGTTTTACTTACCTCCTCATAAAAAGAAATCTGATTTGTCTGACAACTTCTGTCTTTCATGAATCCATGCTGTCTGTTGCTTAAAGTGTTATTGTTCAGCAAGAACTCGTCGATGTGGTCTTTTATTAAACGCTCCAGTATCTTCCCAGCTATAGAAGTTAAGCTAACAGGTCTATAGTTACTTGGTAAAGACTTTGATCCCTTTTTAAATATAGGCACCACGTTCGCCCTGCGCCAATCCAGTGGGACTATTCCCGTCATTAATGAGTCCCTAAAAATTAGATACAGAATGTATATATAGAATCTTTATCTACATGGGTTCCCTATGTACAACAGAACTTGTAGCTTGCATATGGAATGATATACTTGCATGCAATGTATATATAGAATCTTTATCTACATGGGTTCCCTATGTACAACAGAACTTGCAGCTTGCATATGGAATTATATACTTGCATGCAATGTACATATGGAATCTTTATCTACATGTGATCCCTATGTACAACAGAACTTGTAGATTGCATATGGATTTATGTACTTGCGTGCAATGTACATACAGTAGGTGACCGCGATATTGTGTCAATCTCGCCGCTTTTATCGGCAAGATTGACACCCTGCAACCCCCGACGCGGGAGCCAGCGCCAAGCTGGCTCACATCGGGAAAGGAAAAATGTGGTTTTTCCTTTCCCAATGAGCAACAAGCATTGCTGACATTGAGGCCAGGTTCACACTGGTGTGGGGATCCGACTTGGATCCCCGCCAATACCAGGCACTGGGTTTGGTATGTATCTTGAGGGAGAACTCCACGCCAAATTTTAAATGAAAAACCAGCATGGATTCCCCTCCAAGAGCATACCAGGCCCTTAGGTCTGGTATGGATTTTAAGGGGAACCCCCATGCCGAAAAAATGGTGTGGGGGCCCCCCCAAAATCCATACCAGACCCTTATCCAAGCATGCAGCCCGGTCGGTCAGGAAAGGGCGTGGGGATGAGCAAGTGCCTCCCTTCCTGTACCCTACCAGGCCGCATGCCCTTAACATGGGGGGTGGGTGCTTTGGGGAAAGGGGGCACGCTGTGGCCCCCCCACCCCAAAGCACCTTATCCCCATGTTGATGAGGACAAGGGCCTCTTCCTGACAACCCTGGCCGTTGGTTGCTGGGGTCTGCGGCCGGGGGGCTTATCGGAATCCGGGAGCCCCCTTTAATAAGGGGTCCCCCAGATCCTGGTCCCCCACCCTATGTGTACATCGTACCCCTACCCATTCACCTGGGGAAAAAAGTGTCAATAAAAAAAACCACACTAGACAGGTTTTAAAAGTAAATTATTAGGCAGCTCTGGGGCTCTTCTTCTGACTTCAGGGGTCTTTTTCCGACTCCTTTGCGCTCTCTGGTTCTTCTCTGTGCTCTCCGGCCTCTTCTCTGTGCTCTCCGGTTCTTCACTGCGCTCTCTCCGGCCTCTTCTCCCGCTCTCCGGTTCTTCTGCAGGGCTCCTCCGCTATCTTCTTCCAGCTCTTTTACTAGCGGTGGCCCAGTCTTCGGCGTCCTTCTTCCCTCTTCTGTTCTTCCGATGTTGACACGCCGCTCTCTCCCGCTGTAATACCGTGTGCGAGGTGCACGATGAGTTATATAGGCATGGGGCGGGGTCACGGGGGTGATGTCACCTGGTGACCCCGCCCCTTATGACGTCAAGTTCCAGGGCATGATCACTGTGCACAACAGAACTTGTAGATTGCATATGGAATTATAGACTTGCATGCAATGTACATATGGGATCTTTATCTACATGGGATCACTATATGCAACAGAGTGTGTCGATTTCACAGGGAATATTAGATTTGCATACTATGTACATGGAATATATCTAACTAAATGGGATCTCTATATACACAAGAGGGTGTTTTCATTGCACAGGAAATTATAGACTTGCACAATATGGACATGGGTGTACTTTCTCTGCATGTGATCACTATATACAAAAGAGACTTTTACATGGAATTTTAGACTTGCATGCTATTTACCTAAGGGATCTTTATCTACACAGGATTGCTGAATACTACTGAGTCTGGCTCCTGCACGCTCTGGTCTGCACAGAGGTGTAGATCTTCAGTTATGGAGCTGGAGGAATTATCAATGCACGTGTGGCGGCTGGTGCTCAAAATTTTTGGGGGGCACAAACAAACTGAAAAAATCTGAAAAATACTGAAACAAAAGCATCAATTGCAGCCACTTTACCCATGAAATGCAGCCACTGTGCCCATGCGTCCACAGTACTTTTTTATTGGGGGGCATCATTTTAAGGTCACCCATGCTCTCACCCTTTTCAATGATGTCATTATCACATTATCATGGTCAGAGACTGCGGATGTAGTATAGGAGATGGTCAGAGACTGCATACATGGCACAAGAGTCTCTAAGAGACTGCATACATGTGGGGGTGAAAAAGATAGAGGGGTGACAGAGAGGGGTGATGGTGGGGGTCAGAGAGAGGGACCCCCTAACCTTGTCTGCAGTCCCTCAAGTGCCCCCATGTCCCAGTGGTGTGTGTAATGCTCAGAACAGTACCTTACATGCCAGTAAGATGTCCCTGATGGCCAACAGCTGGCAAGACCCCTTTTCATTCTGGGTGAGGATAATAGGTGCTCTGTTCCTTCCATCGGATCTATGATGTGACATGGAGCGGTCCCTGGCTGCTTGTATTTTCTGCCTGTCCTTGTTCTCTGAACCCCCCAGTTCCAGGTCTGGGAGCGGTGAGGGGGTTTAAGGAGTCCATGGGTTCTAGGCTCTGGGAGGCGACGGGAACATTATGCCCGCTGTTCCTGGCGTCTTGCTGTTCTCCTTTCCCGTGGCTTCCATCTCCTGGGCTGCTCGCTTGCACTATGTAGACCAGGTGATTTCATCCTGCCCACCCCTTGAAGCCTTCGCTGTCCCGTTCCTCGTACCAGTTGTCATCGGCCCTGGTAAACTGTGTACAGGTGCGAGCAGAGTCGGCCACCGGTGCTAGGATAAAGACCGAGTGGGGAACTCCTGATCCGATCCCTGATTCTGGGGGAGGGGGGCACTTGCCCCCCCCTTGCCCCTACCTGCGGACGCCCATGACTGTGCCCATCAAATGCAGCCACTGTGTCCCATCAAATGCAGCCACTGTGCCCCATCAAATGCAGCCACTGTGCCCCATAAAATGCAGCCACTGTGCCCATTAAATGCAGCCTCTGTGCCCATCAATTGCAGCCACATGTGCCCATCAATTGCAGCCACGTGTGCCCATCAATTGCAGCCACTGTGCCCATCAATTTCAGCCTCTATACCCAGCAATTGCAGCCTCTGTGCCCATGAAATGCAGCCTCTGTGCCCATGAAATACAGCCTCTGTGCCCATAATATGCAGCCACTGTGCTGTCCCCCACCTGCCTGCTTGCTTTCTGACCGGCACTTACCCCATCTTGGTGGTGGGTCAGACAGCGGCGAGCTGTGGGACGGGTAGCGCGGCTCAAGCAATGGCTCCTACGTCTCTTCTTTGATTTTGCTAGCTGGCCAATGAGATTGCCTGTGCCTTTTAGCCAATCAACTGACAAGTGTTAGACCCTCGTCCTCTCCTGATTGGTGGAGAGGCGGTTCAGTATTGGAAAAGCAAATATTAATTTGCTTTTCTAACATGCCTGGCTGGACTGCAAGCGTGAAGCTCTGCGCTTCAAGTCCACCTTCTTTGAAGCCTATTGGCTCTAATCAAGTGCTTCAAAAAAACACCCCCGGCGCTGGAATTCCAGATGCTTGAATAGGGGGTGGCAGCGGCGGCCATAGATAGATTCATGCAATGCAATGCATGAATCTATCCATTTGTCATATAGAGGATGGCGTGACAGAGGGGGCGGCGCCAATGCGCCCTTAATGGATGGACCGCCCCTGCAATGCACTGCAAGTAAGATGACATCACTGCACTTGTGCTCCATTGAGAACTATGTGTCCTTCTGCTGCAGTGGAAGATGGGACTTGTAGTTTTTTTATATTTAATTAGCAGATTCCTACAAATGGATGACATGGGTGTGCTGGGGGAACCACGCCAAAATTCAAATGTGACATGAACCGATGGAGAAAAGAACCCTGTTATCCTGTATGTGGGGTGAAGGAGGGTAGTTTGGGGGTGTCGCGCAAAAAATAAAAACCGCAGAGGTGTTAAAATACCACCAAATGAAAGCTCTATTTGTGGGGAAAAAAAGACATGAATTTTGTTTGGGTGCAACATCGTACGACCGTGCAATTGTCAGTTAAAGCGATGCAGTGCCGTATCACAAAAAATGGCCTGGTCAGGAAATGAGTAAAGCCTTTCCGGGACTGAAGTGGTTAATTAATGCTTCTGTAAGGAAGAGGGTGCTTTTTATATCTTGGGTTGGTCACATGCACAGAATGTAAAATCACCCCCTTGTTTAGCAGGATTTTAGGAGTAGTTATGACAGGAAATTAAAGAAATTGCAGTTCCTGGCTTTGTTCACAAATAACTGACACATATCTGCCCCTGCTGCAGCCTCTCATATTTGATTGATTTGATTCAAAGCTACAATGTTGCAGTTTGATCACTGGAGGAAGGAGACTGAGGAAATGCTTCTTCCTTCCTGTAGCAAACCGTTGGCATCATCTCAGCCTAGGCAAAGTCATGGACTGGAGCTCAAGGAATAAGGGTATATGGGAAAGGATGTGCTATGGTTGCCATGAAGGCCTAACAGCTTAACCTTTTGCCTACCAGCCCACCCCCTTCCTGCCCAGAGCAATTTTCAGCTTTCAGCACTGTCACGCTTAGAATGACAATGGCTCGGTTGTGCAACACTGTACCCAGATTACATTTTTATAATTTTTTGCACACAAATAGAGCTTTGTTTT
The DNA here is from genome assembly GCF_037356315.1 of Lithobates pipiens. Lineage (NCBI taxonomy): Eukaryota > Metazoa > Chordata > Amphibia > Anura > Ranidae > Lithobates > Lithobates pipiens. Next base: position 340,026,929 of record NW_027507784.1, read on the forward strand.
GGTGGTATTTAATCAGCACTGGATATATTAAATTATAAAAAAAAAAAAAAAAAAAGAGAAAATTTTGAAAAACAAACAAACAAACAAACATTTTTTTCATAAAAGTTTTCTCCTTCACTGATGTGCGCTGATGAGGCTGTGCTGATGAGCACTGATTGGCGGCACTGATGGGTACTGATAGGCAGCATTGATGGTCCCTGATAGGTGGCACTCATGGATACTGATAGGCAGCACTATTGGGCTCTGATAGGTGCCACTGATGGGCACTGATAGGCTGCACTGATAGGCACTGATAGGCGGCATTATTGTGCTCCGATAGGTGGCACTGATAGGCAGCACTGATGGGCACTGATAGGCGCCACTATTGGGCTCTGATAGGTGCCACTGATGGGCGGCACTCATGGGCACTGATAGGCAGCACTGATGGGCACTGATAGGTGACACTGATAGGCGGCACTCATGGGCACTGATAGGTGGCACTGATGGGTACTGATAGGTGGCACTATTGTGCTCTGATAGGTGCCACTGATGGCCACCGATAGGCTGCACTGATGGGTGGCACTGATAGGCGGCACTTTTGTGCTCCGATAGGTGCCAGTGATAGGCAGCACTGATGGACACTGATAGGCAGCACTATTGGGTTCTGATAGGTGCCACTGATGGGCACTGATAGGTGGCACTGATGGGTACTGATAGGTGGCACTATTGGGCTCTGATAGATGCCACTGATGGGCACTCATAGGCTGCACTGATGGGCACTGATAGGTGGCACTGATGGGTGGCACTGATAGATGCCACTGATAGGCAGCACTGATGGGCACTGATAGGCAAAACTTATGGGCACTGATAGGCAGCACTATTGGGCTCTGATAGGTGTCACTGATGGGCACTGATAGGTGGTACTGATGGGTACTGATTGGTGGCACTATTGGGCTCTGATAGGTGCCACTGATGGGCACTGATACGCAGCACTGATGGGTGGCACTGATAGGCAGCACAGATAGGTGTCACTGTTGAGAAGGCACTGATGGGCACTGATTGGCAGCACTGATGGTCACTGATTGGCAGCATTGATAATCAGGACACTGCATGCTGCAGGGGGCGCGTCGGAAGCGCAATCACAGGAGGATGTCCATGTATGCCCTTCCCGGCTAAGCTTGCTTGCACTGTAGCCGTCATTCTGCTATATCACGGATGGGAAGGGGTTAAAGGAGAAGTAGGGTCAAAGCTGTTTTGACCCTACTTTTTCTGGGGATCACAGGAATGCACTTCATTCTGCAAAATCTGGCTAAAGCCTGTTATCGGCTGACGTTACTTAGCCACTCCAGACTCTGGAGGGATCTCGACTTTAATGGTGGGATCAACCCAGATGCCTGAACCAGCAGCTGGCTCAGCCTCAGCCTGAGCCCGAGTTCTTGTCCCCACCACAGCCCAACGCTCCAGTGACAGACAACTGACAGCTACGGGCTCTCTGCTCACTAAAGACTGAGAACTGAGCGATCAACAGACTTTGATCGCTCAGGCATCCTTTCTTGATCTTAGAGGCCACAGGGGACAGATACAGCATCAGATCAATGCGGCATCCACCTAGATGAGTATAAATGTTTGGCTTTTTTTTTAATCCTAAGCTTCCCTTTTAATCCTCCTACAGGACAGTTATACATTTAATCACTTCAAATACATGCTGGTAGGCACCTGAATAGTCTAGAGCGGCGGTCAGCAACTTGTAGATCGCAATCTACTGGTAGATCATGCACAGTTGACTGGTAGATCATGGTCAGGTGACTGGTAGATCGCTGTCAGGTGACTGGTAGATCACGGACAGTTGACTGGTAGATCGTGGTCAGGTGACTGGTAGATCATGGTCAGGTGACTGGTAGATCATGGTCAGGTGACTGGTAGATCGTGGTCAGGTGACTGGTAGATCATGGTCAGGTGACTGGTAGATCGTGGTCAGGTGACTGGTAGATCGTGGTCAGGTGACTGGTAGATCGTGGTCAGGTGACTGAAAGATCATGGTCAGGTGACTGGTAGATCACAGACACTTGGCTGGTAGATCATGGTCAGATGACTGGTAGATTGTGGTCAGGTGACTGGTAGATCACGGACAGATGGCTGCTAGATCACGGTAAGGTGACTGGTAGATCATAGTCAGGTGACTGGTAGATCACGGACAGTTGACTGGTAGATCGCTGTCAGGTGACTGGTAGATTGCTGTCAGTTGACTAGTAAATCACGGACAGTTGACTGGTAGATCATGGTCAGGTGACTGGTAGATCGTGATCAGGTGACTGGAAGATCACGGACAGTTGACTAGTAGATCGCGGTCATGTGACTGGTAGATCGTGGTCAGGTGACTGGTAGATCTCGGACAGTTGACTGGTAGATCACGGACAGGTGGCTGGTAGATCACAGACAGGTGGCTGGTAGATCATGGTCAGGTGACTGGTAGCTCACGGACAGGTGGCTGGTAGATCTTGGTCAGGTGACTGGTAGATCACGGACAGGTGGCTGGTAGATCATGGTCAGGTGACTGGTAGATCACGGACAGGTGGCTGGTAGATCTCGGTCAGGTGACTGGTAGATCATGGACAGCTGACTGGTAGATCGCGGTCAGGTGACTGGTAGATCGTGGTCAGGTGACTGGTAGATCATGGACAGCTGACTGGTAGATCTCTGTCAGGTGACTGGTAGATCATGGACAGCTGACAGGTAGATCTCGGTCAGGTGACTGGTAGATCATGGACAGCTGACTGGTAGATCTCGGTCAGGTGACTGGTAGATCATGGACAGTTGACTGGTAGATCATGGACAGGTGGCTGGTAGATCGTGGTCAGGTGACTGGTAGATCACGGTCAGGTGACTGGTAGATCACGGTCAGGTGACTGGTAGATCATGGTCAGGTGACTGGTAGATTGCGGTGCTGATCCGCCATCCCAGAGCATCAAACAGAGTGCAATGCAGATGGACTACTTATAAAGTTGGAGGTGTAGTAGGGAGCAAGTGCCAGATAAGCTGATGCCTCCTGTCCCATGCGGAGTGATGATACCAATTGCACTCCACCTCTTATCCCACTAGCGGTCTTCAGAGTGGTGCCAGCAGCAGGAAAGAAGAGATCTTTAGGTCAGTGTGAAGCAATACACTGGGCATAATAATATAGTATAGTATATAATAGTATAATAGTATAGGGCCGCGTCCACACTGATCTGCTGCGGTTTACCCCAGCACATTATAATGATTAAGCACACTTGGAGCGCGTGAAATGCATTTACCAGCTTTCTGTCTTTTGTCAGCACTTGGGATGTTCTAAATAAAAAAAAGAAATTTGCTCCAGTACGGAGTGCGGCCATTTCTTCTATTATCGACTGCATGCGGAGGCAAGTCGAAGCATGCACCTGTCTAGATCATCAGGCATCTAATCTCACCTGGAGCAGCGAGTTTAATTTGTTGGACGGGGAGTGTAGTGACTGGGGGGGAGGAGACAGATCGCTGTTCCTAATCACTGGGAACAGCAGATCTGTCTATGCTCCCCTGACAGAATGGGGATCTATATCTTTACATTGACAGATCCCCGTTCTGGCTCTCTCAGGAGTGATGGTGGGTGGCCAGCAGACATCACGGCCGCCAGCCACACGCATTGGCTCCGGCATCGCGCTGTGGGCGTTCCTGCCCTCTAGTGGTAGATCTGTGTATCCTCCCTTGACAGAACGGGGATCTGTATGTTTGCTTTGACAGATCCCCGTTCTGGCTTTCTCAGGAGTGAGCGCGGGTGGCCGGCGGACATCGCGGCCACTAGCCACGAGCATCGGCTCTGGCATCGCGCTGTGGGCGTGCCTGCCCTCTAGTGGTAGATATGTCTATCCTCCCCTGACAGAACCGGGATCTGTATGTTTACATTCACAGATCCCTGTTCTGGGTCTCTCAGGAGTGATCGCGGGTGTCCCGCAGACATCGCGGCCGTCAGCCACAAGCATCGGTTCCAGCATCGTGCTGTGGGCGTGCCTGCCCTCTAGTGGTAGATATGTCTATCCTCCCCTGACAGAACGGGGATCTGTATGTTTACATTGACAGATCCCCGTTCTGGCTCTCTCAGGAGTGATGGTGGGTGGCCAGCAGACATCGCGGCCGCCAGCCACGTGCATCAGCTGCGGCATCGCGCTGTGGGTGTGCCTGCCCTCTAGTGGTAGATCTGTGTATCCTCCCTTGACAGAACGGGGATCTGTATGTTTGCTTTGACAGATCCCCGTTCTGGCTTTCTCAGGAGTGATCGCGGGTGGCCGGCGGACATCGCGGCCGTCGGCCACGAGCATCGGCTCCGGCATCGCGCTGTGGGCGTGCCTGCCCTCTAGTGGTCTTAAAGCGACCGAGGTACCTCGACGCTGATTCGCGCAGGAAAGCCAACCTACCTCAGTATAAGTCTTGAAGTGGTTAAATGAGATGCGAGAAGGTGACACCGTGCCCGGTGATCTTTGACTTCTCTCATGTTGTCCAGGTAGATCTCCACCTCTTTAACGTTGACCACCCCCTGGTCTAGAGCTACATAGGGGGCTTACTCTTGCTACTTGAAACCATTAAACATAGCAAATGATCCCAACACCGGAACTCCAGGAGACGGCAGGAGACGGCAGGAGTTGGCATCCGTGGGCGAAGGATATTTCCACGTCACTTCAAACTTAATAAGTGGTGTTGGACGTCTTGCTAAAAATGCCGAACGTCATTCCTCTCTCCGCGAGGTCGTCAAGAATAAGGAAACGGCAGAGCCCCCGTCTCTCGCCAGGAGAATTCTGTATTTGCTCGTGCAGCTAATAGTTTTCTGGGAAATCCCGGTGTTCTCTTCAAAGGTCATCCTTCAAACAACCTCAAGTGTAGAGCCTCACTGATCATTAACCGGGCGATTCTGTAATAGCTCACCTCCTAATATGGTCCTAATGTGCTAAGCAAAGAGCTTCTCACCCATGAAATATTTAAAGACAGGAATGCCTTCAAGTTAACTGCTGTGAAACATTTTAAAGAAAATGTAGATTTTATTGGCCTATTATGAAAAAAAAATCTATCTCCCGTAATCTTCCTACCTTCCTATGTGTTAAAATCAGCTTTAGACAAACAGCTGAGCCCACCAATGAAATACACTATATTGTCAAAAGTATTGGGACGCCTGCCTTTACACACGCACATGAACTTTAATGGCCTCCCAGTCTTAGCCCGTAGGGTTCAATATTGAGTTGGCTCCGCCCTTTGCAGCTATAACAGCTTCAACTCTTCTGGGAAGGCCGTCCACAAGGTGTAGGAGTGTGTCTATGGGAATGTTTGACCATTCTTCCAGAAGTGTCCCAATATGAAAAGTCACACACCCATTACCCTGTTTCCCCGAAAATAAGACCTAGCGTGATTGTTGGTGATGGCTGCAATATAAGCCCTACCCCCCAAATAAGCCCTAGTTAAAGTCCTTGTAGGTCTTATTTTCAGGGTAGGGCTTATTTTTGGGAAACAGGGTATGGCTTATTTGGGGGGTAGGGCTTATATTGCAGCCATCACCGACAATCACGCTAGGTCTTAGTTTCGGGGAAACAGGGTATGTTGGACTTCTAAAGATGAAGGCTTGAATAGGTTTCTTGTAATAAAAAGGGAGAGCCATCTATTCAGAGACACTGTGCATATGAATGGCATCTACTTACAGTGGATCGTCATCTGCTTTTCTCTCCAGAAGGACAGCACCATATTTGTTCTGATATCATCCAGGGTCACTATCCACTTCCTGGGGTGAGATATCAGCACAGAGATGACGCAATTACATATCAGCCTGGTGTCTGTGCAGGTCTTGACTGTGTTCACAAATGTCTGACACAGATCAGCCCCCTGCTGCAGCCTCTCACTTGCTACAAAGTTACAATGTTGCAGTCTGATCACTGGTGGGGGAGGGGAGACTGAGGAAAAGCTACATCCTGCCTGCAGCAAATTGATGGCATCATCTCAGCCTAGGCAAAGTCACTTACTGGAGTTCAAGGATGGCTTTTTATACAGTTCTGCTCTATGGGCGTAACTATGTACGTCCAACGAGTGAACCTTAATGCCCCATACACACGGTCGGACATTCCGGCCACAAAATCCGTCAGATTTTGTCCGACGGATTTTGTCCGAAACTGGATTTGCATACACACAGGTCGGACAAAGTTGTCGGAAAATCCGATCGGTGACCTTCGTTTCGTACGACGGGACTATGTAGAGGCTAGTAGCCAATAGATTTGGTAATTTGATCTGAGCATGCTGTCCAATCGTAATTCTGTACAAACGATCGGAAAAAGTCTGATCGGATTTTTTTGTCGGAAAATGTTAGATCCAGCTCTCAAATTTTTTCCGGCGGAAAAAGTCTGATACAGCCCACACACGATCGGATTTCCCTACAATATAATCCGATCGGACATTTTCCGTCTGAATTTCCAACCGTGTGTACAGGGCCATAGACTCCATGCCCACTATGACTTTCCGGAGCGTGGGTAGAATCACCGCAATTCTGCCTGTGACCCCAAATTGCTGCGAATCGCGGTATGCCCTTTGCGATCCCCGTTTCTTTCAGAATCGGGGGGCACCTGTCGCTCCCCAAAAGTAGTTCTGGAACTTCTTTTGGGCAACAGGAGTCCCGTGATTCTGTTTGCACGATTTTACAACGATTCGTCGGGTGACAATCGCAGCAAATTCACACCGCAATTCGGATTCCATTGAAAGTAACGGGGGTCGCAAAGGGCGCCCCGCGATTTGCAACAATTCGGAATCGCCGGCAGAATCCACCCGTGATTCGGAAACGCCATGATGTGAATGGAGCCCTTAATCTCAATCACATGGTAGCAGTAACAGGAGTTGCACTGCCTCCTTGAGGGCTAATTAGAGTGACAAGTTCATCTGCACCGCCCTGACCCTGTGAACCCTCCCGCCCACCTGACACTCTAGGTTCAGACATTTTTGTAGCCACCTTTGAATGACACTCCAACACAATCCAAAGATACGTGGATAGGAGGATAGGCATCAACTGAGTCCTGAGTGACAGTCAAGACTCAGGTGAGGAATCCCCCAAACAGTGTAATTAGTTCACATAAGTACAGTGGAATAACAGCCAGAGAATAATTGGGCGATTATGAAATAATCCGCTACTTACTGTAATGTGATCCCACACTAAAGGGGAATCCCGGGCCGGCCTATTAAACCTGTACGTCCTAATGAGGAAGAAGATAGAAGAAGAATAAGATAGGGACCCTTTTAATAGTAGTAATAGCAATGTCCGGTGTGCAAGGCCTGCAGTGATCTTCACCGGCAGTTGGAGCTCTTTGAATTGTATCCAAGAATATGACACGGTGACGTTAAAGTAAGCAGGACAACTGAAACTGGTTATTGGTATTCCTTAACCACTTGCCGCCCGCCCACCGTCAAACGGTGACGGTGGGGCGGTGCGGCTCTCGTTCTGGGTGGCCGTCATATGATGGCTTCCCAAAACGACCGCTCTCGCGCGTGGCGTGACGATCGCGGCCCTGCTGTGTTGCTAGGATACGGCGTGACCCCCATCTGTGTAAAGAGCCGTGGCCGTGGCTCTTTAACCATGTGATCAGCTGTGTCCGATCACAGACGGTCACATGTAAACACGGAGATGCCGGTAATCGGCGCTCCTCGCCTCACACTGACAGAGTGTGAGGAGAGGAGAGCAGATCAGCGGCATCTCCTCACAGGGGACAGCTAGGTATGTAATCAGGGCACTGATCGTCAGTGCCTTGATTACTATGAAGTGCTCACCACTGCCAGCAATCAGTGACCACAAGTGCCAGCAATCAGTGGCCAATAGTGATTCCAGTCAGTGCTGCCCATCACTGCTGCCCATCAATGCTCATCACTGCTGCCCATCAATGCAACCCATCAATGCCCACCAGTGCCCATCAGTGCCTCCTATCCATGCCACCTATCTGTGCCCACCAGTGCCGCCTATATTTGCCCAGTGCCACCTATCAGTGCTCATCAGTGTCACATATCAGTGCCCATAAGTGCGGCATATTTGTGACTCCTCATAAGTGCCATCTAATCAGTGCCCATAAGTGCCACCCCATCAGTGCCCACCAGTGCAGCCTATCAGTGCCCATCAGTGCCGCCTCATCAGCGCCCATCGGTGAAGGAGAAGAAATTACTTATTTACAAAATTTACTGACAGAAACTAATAAAACCATTTTTTTCACATTTTTTTTTTTTTGGAAAAATAAAAAAGCCAGCAGTGATTAAATACCACCTAAAGAAAGCTCTGTTTGTGTGAAGAAAATTATAAAAATGTCACATGGTTACAGTGCAGCATGACTGCGCAATTGTCATTCAAAGATTGACAGCGCTGAAAGCTGAAAAATGGCCTGGGCGGGGGGGGGGGGGGGGGGGTGTAAGTGGCCAATATTGAGGTGGTTAAAGTACTTCCGGGTAACAGATGTCTATGTACAGTGTCTTATATAATGTAATAAAGTGATCCCTTGGGCATGGTGTCTGTACACAGTGTCCAAGAAAGATAACAAGGCAAGCATTGTGACTGGTGCCCTCTCACCAACTGAAGAACCTGATAGGAACCTCCCAAACAACGATTCTGGATGAGATGCCCGTCTACGGAATGAATGGAGAAGGCCGACCAACGGCTGAACTCAGGATGTCTTCTGATCCGTCTGATGGGGTGGTGCTGGGGTAATGTCTCGCGAACTGCAAACTGAAGTCACTCTATTGCCGCGTAGTAGACCGCAGTCCTCTCGCACAGCAGCAGAGAGGTTTTCACTTGATGGGGCCCAAGAAGAAGAGAGCGAGCACCAGATCTGCTGCCCTTTTATAGTTCTTCCCAGAGGTCTTTGGTGTTGTAGAGAGCCCTCTGGGACGTGTACTCCAAGGATAGTTCCACAACTCCAGAATGTCTACTCAATAGACTACTAGTCCCACAATCCTCCCTGCTTGGCTCCTAATTATGATGTAAGTCACTAGAGGGACACAGGAACAGTTAGAGAATGACGCGGGTGGTCTGCAGAACCAGGTTACCGTAGTCCACTGTCAGCTGTACTGTGCCAGTTCCTGGCTACAATGTGAATGTGATGCGGTGGCTCCATAGCTGCTGATCACTTTCACAGAGAGTCGGCAACACTGTGCCCCCCCCCCCCCCCCCCGTGATTCCTGAGAACTCCTGCTCTTACCGGAGGCCGGGAACACAACCGCCGGCTAGGAGAGAGAGATTGCAATTAGACCGGGGCAAGCCATGCCTCCATCTCACCTCCTGCAAACAATGAACCTGGAAGTGCTGTCACTTCCGGGTTCATGTGCACCATTTCCTGGCCAGTACATCCAGGGGGCACATCTAACCAAGCCAATCTGTGATTGGTTAGATGGTGTGAAGGGTAGGGGAGACATTGGGATCTATTAGACCGCCTAATGTCTCCATAAGGAGTACCTGTCACCTGCCCAATTCTATCACATAGGGGTTTATTAACCCCTTGTGATGGCAATCAAGTAAAAATAAAGAAATACAAGAAAAAAGTTTAAAAAAAAAAGATAATAAAATATATATATAAAAAAAAAGCCCTGTTTCTCCACACACCTGTGCAAACGCAAGGTAGGGGTGTGCACACGTATGTAAACCGTACACCATACATGTGACATATCGCCACGAAGGTCAGAGTAAGAACAATAATTCTAGAACAAGAGCTCCTGGTTACCTCTAAGTCTTCATTCACACCATGGCCTTCCATTTTGCAAACAGGATCGGGGGGGGGGGACTTCTTTTTGGCAATAGGTGTCCCGCGATTCTGTTGGTGCGATTTTACCACGAATCGTTTGGGGGCGACAGTCGTGGCAAACTCGCACCGCGATTTGGGAGCCATTCAAAGTAACGGGGATTGCAAGGGTGTTCAGCGATTTGCGGGCATTTCTGAATCGCTGCCAGAATCACGGCAATTCCGCCGGCAAAAAAATAAAAAATAAAAATTGCTCTGGAGCCGAACTGGTTAAGAGAAAAGTTGGAGTTTGACTGGAAAAAAATAATAATGTTGAGGTATATTGTGACAATATTTATTAGACATGTGCAACTCATTTTGTTCCGAATTAGTTTTTCGTCGAAATTCGACCAATTCGTTAATTTCGGAAATTTTCGAATTTTGGCGAATTTTGAAAATTCAATAGTAAGAAAATCCAAAATTTGAAAATGCAAAGATATGAAAGGATGAAAAAGTCCGAAATTAGAAAATTCGAGAGAACAAAAATCCAACAGCTACGAAAACCCAAAAATTTGAAAATCCAAAATAATATCTAATTAATTAATAATAACTATTAAATTATAGGAATTGGAAGTTACGAATTATCCGAAATAACAAATTAATAATAATAAATATTGATAATAGTAACATTTATTATTATTATTTTTATTATTATTATTTAGGCCGGGTTCACACCGCTGCGATGCGGGAACGCCGCAAATCCGCGGCGTTTTCCCGCATCGCACACCTCCCGCCGGCAGTTCACACTGCCCTATGCGGACGGCTGGGAGTGTCAATGTTATGTTAATGACACCCCCAGATCCGTCCGCATATCGCAGTGCGATCTGCCGACTCGCACAGGAATCGGATCGCATGGTGTGAACCCCCTTGCGATCCGATTCTGTTGCGGACCAAAAAAAGGGTCCCGTGCGAGTTTGCTGCGGGAGCGCTGCGAATTCAGCCATACTATCTGTATGGCTGTACTCGCATCGCTACGGAGATCGGATGTGATTTGCGGTGCGAATCACATCCGGATCTCCCCCCGCAGCAGTGTGAACCCAGCCTTAATAATATTTATTATTGTTAATTTGTTGCGTTCCATTCATTTATATGCAGAATTTACTATTTTGGATAATTTCTAACTTCCAATACCTATAATTTAATAGTTAGTAATAGTTATTATTAGTTCCTTTTTATTTTGGTTTTTCGGGTTTCTGTAATTTTAGGTTTTTCGTTCTTTCCAATTTTCAGATTTTCAAATTTCGCATTTTTTATTATTATTATTATTATTATTATTATTAATAATAACCAGTTGCAAACCATCGCACGCCGATGTACGTCGGTAGAATGGCACGGGCAGGCAAATGTGCGTACCTGTACGTCCCTTTAAATTTGCCGCTCCCGCTGGTCGGGACCCCCGTGAGTCCGGTCGCGGGACCCGCGGACTCGATCGCCGCGGGCATACCCGCGATCGTCTCACGGAGCGGCCGAATGAAGAAATGCCGTTGTAAACAGCATTTCCCCCATTCTGCCTAGCAACTAGTGACGCTGATCTCTGCTCCATGTGATTGGAGCAGAGATCAGAGTTCACTAAATTAAAGCCCAGCCCCCAACAGTTAGTAACACACCCCTAGGAACACTTAACCCCTACACTGCCACCCACTGGTTAACCCCTTCACTGCCAGTGTCATTTACACAGGAATCAGTGCATTTGTATAGCACTGATTGCGGTATAAATGACAATGGTCCCAAAAATGTGTCAAAAATGTCTGATGTGTCCGCCATATTGTCGCAGTCACAATAAAAATCGCTGATCGCCGCCATTACTAGTAAAAAAAAAAAAATATTAATAAAAATGCCATAAAACTATCCCTTATTTTGTAAACGCTATAACTTTTGCGCAAACCAATCAATAATCGCTTATTGCGTTTTTTTTAAATCAAAAATATGTAGAAGAATACGTATCGGCCTAAACTGAGGGAAAAAAAATGTTTTTTTTGGGGGGATATTTATTATAACAAAAAGTAAAAAATAATGCGCTTTTTTCAAAATTGTCCCTCTATTTTTGTTTATAGCCCAAAAAATAAAAACCGCAGGGGTGATCAAATACCACCAAAAGAAAGCTCTATTTGTGGGGAAAAAAAGGGCGTCAATTTTGTTTGGGAGCCACGTCGCGCGACCGCACAATTGTCACTTAAAGCGATGCAGTGCCGAATCGCAAAAAGTGGTCTGGTCTTTGACCAGCAAAATGGTCCGGTCTGAAAGTGGTTATTAATAATAATAATAATAATAATAATAATAATAATAATAATTTGTTACATGCCATTCGTTTAGATGTGGCATTCGTTAATTCAGAGAATTTGTAACTTTGGATAAAATCGTATTTATTACGTTTACTAACAGCTAAATTTGAAAGGAAATTCCAATACCTATAATTTAAAACGGGAGTCCGCCGTTTTTTTTTTAAAGCCAGCAGCTACAAATACTGCAGCTGCTGACTTTTAAAATAGTGACACTTACCTGTCCAGCGCACCGCGATGTCGGCACCCGAAGCCGATCTCTCGATCGTCTCTCGGGTGCTGCCGCCGCCATCTTGGGTATGGGAGTCAGGAAGTGGAGCCTTTTGGCTTAATTTCCCGGTTCCCTACTGCGCATGCGCGAGTCGCGCTGCGCAATAAGGATGGTCCCCGCTGTCTCTGGGATCTGTGTGTTTCCCAGCAGGCAGCGGGGGACTTTCGGAAAGGGGCGTTCCTTTCTGCAGAATCTACGCCGGGAAGTGGGTGCAGATACCTGTACTGTACAGGTACCTGCACCCCCCCTCCCCCCTGAAAGGTGCCAATTGTGGCGCCGGAGGGGGGGAGGATTCCAATGAGCGGAAGGTCCACTTTAGGGTGGAGCCCCGCTTTAATGGTTAGTTATTATTAGTTATTATTTCTAATTTTCCTTTTTTAGATTTTCATTCTTACTTTTGAATATTTGCTCTTTCTAACTTACAGATTTTTGTTCTTATTTTAAAATTTTCAGGTTTTCTAATTTTTGGATTTTTGGATTTTTACGAATTATCACAATAACGAATACCGCATCTAAACAATTGGAACGTAAAAAATTCAAATTTTTTTTAAGTTACGGTGAAATTCAGACAATTCGTTAATTTCAGAAATATTCAAACACCCAAACATCAAACACTCATTTAGCAAATTTTTCTGAAATTTCGAAAATTCAATAGAACGAAAATCTGAAATTCGAAAATGTGAAGATTTGAGAGAACGAAAATCTGAAATTTAAAAATTCGAAAGAACGAAAAACCAAAAGCTACGAAAATCTGAAAATTTGAAAATCCAATATAATAACTAACTAACTAAGAATAACTATTACTAACTATTCAATTATAAGTATTGGAAGTTACAAATTATCCAAAATAATGAATGCCACATCTAAACGAATGGAACCTAACACATTAATAATAATAATATTAATAAATTCTAAATTCAAAAATCCTAAAATTCGAAAGAATGAAAATCCAAAAATTACGGAAACCTGAAAATCCAAAATAATAACTAACTAATAATAACTATTACTAACTATTAAATTATAGGTATTGGAAGTTACAAATTATCCGAAATAATGAATGCCGCATCTAAACGAATGGAACGTAACACATTAATAATAATAATAATAATATTAATAAATTCTAAATTCAAAAATCCTAAAATTCGAAAGAATGAAAATCCAAAAATTACGAAAACCTGAAAATCCAAAATAATAACTAACTAATAATAACTATTAATAACTATTAAATTATAGGTATTGGAAGTTACAAATTATCCGAAATAATGAATGCCGCATCTAAACGAATGGAACGTAACACATTAAGAATAATAATATTAATAAATTCTAAATTCAAAAATCCTAAAATTCGAAAGAATGAAAATCCCAAAATTACGAAAACCTGAAAATCCAAAATAATAACTAACTAATAATAACTATTACTAACTATTAAATTATAGGTATTGGAAGTTACAAATTACCCGAAATAATGAATACCGCATCTAACGAATGAAACGCAACAAATTAATAATAATAAATATTCATAATAATACCATTTATTATTATTATTAGTTAATAATATTTATTATTATTAATTTGCGTTCCATTCGTTTTGATGCGGCATTCACTATTTCTGATAATTCATGACTTCCAATACCTATAAATTAATAGTTAGTAATAGCTATTATTAGTTAGTTATTATTTTGGATTTTCAGGTTTCCGTTATTTTTTGGATGTTCGTTTTTTCGAATTTTCGGATTTTTGAATTTCGAATTTATTAATATTATTGTTATTAATTTGTTACGTTCCATTTGTTTAGATGCGGCATTCGTTATTTTGGATAATTCGTAACTTCTGATAAATTCGGAATTATTACGTTTACTAACAGCCAAATTTGAAAGGAAATTCCAATACCTATAATTTTAATATATCTATCAGAAGGTGGAAAGAAAGCAATTCTATCACTCGAAATGCAAACAAAGGCACCTAGTGGCGCTAAACAAAATCCACACTGTTGATTAGCAGTGTGCTATAATAACTAAAAAATACCCAACATGAAAAAAAAAAAAAAAAAATGTGCATAAAAAATAATCAACAATACAATCAATATTGATGAAATAACAACAAAAAATACAATCAAATTAAAAAATTTTACAGTCAAAAAAAATATATATTATATAAATCACACAAATAGTGATATTGTGAATAAGTGACAAAGGTGAAAAATAAAAAATGACCACAAGAACAAATGGTGCTCTAATACAAATGTGGAGTTCCAAAGTGAGTTCGATTAATCTTCAATCAAGGAAAATTGATGGAAAGCAGTAATCCAAAGGTATTGCCCAGCACTCTCGTGTCAGGCAAAAGCGCTTATAGTGTATACAACTGATGATTATTTTCTCCAAGCCACTTCTTATGAGAACTTCGCAAGCAGAGGATAGTCACTTATTATCTCAGAATTACCTCAAGGAGACAAAAGAAACTTCCCATAGTGCAATAATGTAAAGCTAGTTTAATAAAACATCAAATTTTAAAATCACACTCACATGGGTCCAATAAAAAACAGGCACTTCAAATAGACAATCCACTGGTCAATTCAAAGGTTCTCCCCTCATAAGCATTGGTGAGTATACTGGAAGCAGGCTAGGTAGTGTCACATAGCAGCGTCTCTATACAAGGTATCTGTGTGGTACCTGACAGCAGATAACTCAAATTGAAAACAGCGCCAAATGGTGATATTCCGTCCTTCAATCAGTATGTTCTCCTCCCTCCGCCTTCTATCAACTTGATTACTGTGTGTGTTGGTCGGCGTATAGCCACACCCCCGACATGTTTCGTCCAATGGACTTCCTCATGGGTTTGGCTATCCAGTTGTAACAACCCCCCTTTTATTTGCAGCCACAGACGACCAAACACTCCCCCTCCATGTAACCACTCCCCTCCCATATCTTCCAATTGGCCGACGAAATCCCACAATGGGTGGATCAACGTCAATACCATCCCCAACCCCTAACAGACTCTATGTGTGACAGGCACTCTCAGTATCCCCCCCCCCCCCCCCATTGCTCACATCCCGATCGGACAAATGCAATCACATAATACAAAGAAGGCACATTAACCTACCCTTCTAACTCATTGTCCGGTCATAACATAGCAGTAAATGTTTTCATTCACTCGGCGCGCATGCGCGGAACATTCAGGGACGCTCGTAAATTTCGTGTACTGATTGGTCAAGTCTAGGCGTCGCTGTCCTCACGCACAACACCGCCTACCTCCCCAGACCGCCCACTACGCCCGCGCCATTATGGTACACCCCGGTGTCACTAATGAGTTGCGCACACGCCAATACCTAAACTTCGTTGTGGCGAGCGGCTCAAAAGACTTCCCCCTTACGCCCCCGTCCTACTCATGGCTCTCCCCCTACACCCGCGCCATCTTGATACACCCAAGAAACAACGCCACATGACCTGCGCAACCATCATGCACTGAGTGATATCCTGGAAAAAATATTAATGATTTTCAGTCATCTGCACTGCACTCTTAACGAGATGTCATCCAAATCCAAAAGGGAACAGTGCAACAGACAATGCTATTTTAAAGCGGAATCCCATCATAGATGCCATAAATGTGCACATAACTAAATCACACATAGCACATTAGCGACCCCCTCACCTCCAATAAGCGAGTCCCAAAGCAGTGTGTATATGCAATAAAAAAACGCATGTCCACCGACTCATAGCAACCTAAGTGGATCCACCATAACTATGCCATACAATAATGCAAAAAAAAAAAAAAAATATGAATAAAAATAAAAATAAAAACAAAATAGAAAAATAAAAATAAAAACAAAAACAAAAATAAAATGAAAATAAAAATAAAGTTACAAATAAAATAAAAATCAAAATAAGATAAATATAAAAATAAAAATAAACATAAAAATAAAAATAAATATAAAATGAAAATAAAAATCAAAGTCAAAATAAAATAAAAAGCAATACAAGTGATCGGTCAGAGGAGGAGAACATATCGAGAATTTGCAAAAATATATACCGTATGTAAATTTAACCCCCCTACTTAAAATCAAAATGCTCAATGTCACCCTTATTTTTAAGCATCAAGCTTACACAACCAATGCCTAAGAGTTCACATAATGGTAGGAACAATAAAAAATATATATATAATGTATATGTAAAATTAAACTTTCTCATCAAATATAACTCTTTACCGAAATATGCATGAGAAATGTGCATAAAAAAAATCAATAAAAATGTTAACTACCATAAATAAGCTGCATTATCCCCCAATAAGGATCATATCATCCCAGTTCAAACACAATCTAAAGGACATTTGATAAAACAACCACAGGACAGCGAGGCGGCCAACCCCCCAACAAACAAAAAATCTTGTCAGGAGTTATTGATGAAACTATTGACATCCAGCTCGATATTCATACCCGCTGGTGCCAAACTCCTCATCAAGAAAATCCACCTCGTTTCCCTTTGTGACAGGTCTCTAATACGGTTTGAACCCCTCCAAGAATGGTGGACATGGTCAATACCGCAAAACTGTAACAGGGCTGGATCCTGCTGGTGGTGCTCTTTAACCACTACAATACAGGGCACTTTCACCCCCTTCCTTCCCAGCCCAATTTTCAGCTTTCATCGCTCTCGCGCTTTCAGTGACAATTGCGCGGTCGTGCTACGCTGTACCCAAATGAAATTGTTATCATTTTTTTCGCACAAATAGAGCTTTATTTTGGTGTTATTTATTCACGACTCCGTTTTTTTTTTTTTGCGATATAAGCGCAAAAATAGCGGAAATTTGGAAAAAAAACTATATTTTCTTTTTTCTATTTGAAAAGAAATCCAATAAAATCAAATTTTGTCATAAATTTAAGCCAAAATGTATTCTGCTACATGTTTTTGGTAAAAAAAATTCCGTTAAGTGTATAATAATTGGTTTGTGTGATCACGGACATATGTACGCAAATGATCATGTACATATGTGTGCAGGTGATCACGTACATATGTGTGCAGATAATCATTGGGACATGTGATTTTAGTGGGACATGTGTGGGGGACATGTTTTTATTATTAGGGACATGTGTTTTTATTATTTGGGGACATGTATGTTTTGGGGACATGTGTGTTTTGGGGACATATGTGGGGACTGTGTTTGTACTGTGTGGTGTGTTGTGTGTGTACACTACACTGATGATCAGTGAGTAAAAAGCTGTAAAAAGCAGCCCATACTCACTGATCATCAGCCGGCTGCAGCGATCTGCTCTCTTCTCCTCAGCGATGACTTCCGTGTGAGGAGAGGAGAGCCGATTGCCTAGCAACCGGCTGTTTGTTTACATCACATGACGGCCGTGATTGGACACGGCCGTCATGTGATCAGGAGGGCCAATCACAGAGCCCTCCTGCCGATCTGAGATGTGCCGTGTCCGGGTGACACGAGCACATCGGGATCGCGCCGCTGCGCGGGCGCGCGCGCGCGCGATCCCGCTGCTCCTGAATGACGTTCCCAAACGTCCTATCAGGAGCAGGCGGCTCCCACCCGGCCGTATATACGCATTGGCCGGGTGGGAAGTGGTTAAAGTGCATAGACACACTGTGGTATTTGTACCCCTTTCGTATATTCGCAAGGTGCTCAGAAATTCGGACCTTCAATTGCCTTTTAGTGCGTCCCACATAATAGAGTTTACATGGGCACCACAGTAGATATACTACATAAGTCGTGTTACAGGTCATGAATTCCTCTATCTGGAAGGATTCCCCGGCCCCGTTAGTCACTGTAGCAATGCCCCTATTGATCTCTGAAACCGTACTGCAACATATGCACTTCCTGCATGAAAAGAATCCTTTTAGATCCCCAGAGATGGTAATTTTCATTCAATGGTGGATCCAAAACCTTCTTGACTATCCTGTCACCAATGTTTGGAGCTCTTCTGTAGATGAATCTGGGAGCAGATGGTAAAACCGCACCCAGATATCTGTCTTTCCCCAAAATGTGCCAGTGTTTAGCAAAAATAGATTCTCTGTCTCTATATTGGTGATGGAAACCCGACAAGAATTTAAATAGTTATTATTAGTTAGTCTTTTTTTACCTGATTTTAGAATTTTCAGATTTTCATCCTTATTTTCAGATTTTTGCTCTTTTGAACTTTCAGATTTTTGTTCTTATTTTTAAAATATTCAGATTTTCGGATTTTTTGGATTTTCGAATTTCTGTGAATTATCAAAATAACGAATATCGCATCTGAACGTTTGGAACGTAACAATTTCAAAAGTTACGCATTTATCCGAAATAAGAAAATTTCGATCATAACGATTAACCCGAAAAATGAAAACAAAAACAAAAAAAAACAAAAAAAATGAATGAAAATGAAAACAAACTATTTTTTTTTTTTTTTTTTTTTTTTTTTTTGCCAATGCGCATGTCTAGTGTTTATGATCAAAAAAAAGAAAAACTCAGACACTCCATGTGGTTTGTTGGTTTTATGTTCACCAGCTGCATTCCTGGTCTTGTATTTACACTTGTGTACATAATGTTTAGCGCTACACTAATCTTTTATCGTTTTGTTTAGCTTTGTTTGCTTGAGTGTTAGCTGCTCTACCACCTTTGTTAAATAGTAGCGAATTGTTTTCTCTCTTTTCGTCGATTTCAAATAGTTTTCTAAATTCTAATCCTTTTGGAATTGAATTTGAATTTGAATTTCCAAAGAGAATAAAATAGAATATAATTGATTCTATTCTAATTTATTCTCTTCAAATACATTTGAATAGAATTGATTTAGAATAGAATAGAAAATAAAAGAATAGAATAGACCAGAATAGAAAAGAATAGAAAAGAATAGAAAAAAAAAAAAAAACAATAAAATAGAATGAACATAACCTTCATTCAAAGTTCAAATAGAATAAATTCAAATTCAAATAGAATAGAAAAGACTATAATAGAAAAGAAAAGACTAGAATATAATTGAAAAAAAAAATGTCAACGTTTTAGAATCAAATTCGAATAGTTGTCAAATTTGAATCGTTTTCGAATTCTAATCCTTTTGGAATTGAATTTGAATTTCCAAAGAGAATAAAATAAAATATAATTTATTCTATTCTAATTTATTCCTTTAAAATACATTCGAATAGAATTGATTAGAATAGAATAGAAAATAAAAGAATAGAATAGACCAGAATTAGAAAAGAATAGAAAAAAAAAACAATAAAATAGAATGAATATAACCTTCATTCAAAGTTCAAATAGAATAAATTCAAATTTGAATATCATAGAAAAGAATATAATAGAAAAGACTAGAATATAATTGAAAAAAAAATGTAAATAGTTTTAGAATCAAATTCGAATAGTTGTCAAATTTGAATCGTTTTCGAATTCTAATCCTTTTGGAATTGAATTTGAATTTCCAAAGAGAATAAAATAAAATATAATTTATTCTATTCTAATTCATTCCTTTAAAATACATTCGAATAGAATTGATTAGAATAGAATAGAAAATAAAAGAATAGAATAGACCAGAATAGAAAAGAATAGAAAAAAAAAACAATAAAATAGAATGAATATAACCTTCATTCAAAGTTCAAATAGAATAAATTCAAATTCGAATAGAATAGAAAAGAATATAATAGAAAAGAAAAGACTAGAATATAATTGAAAAAAAAATTAAATAGTTTTAGAATCAAATTTGAATAGTTGTCGAATTTGAATAGTTTTCGAATTCTAATCCTTTTGGAATTGAATTCAAATTGGAATTTCCAAAGAGAATAAAATAGATTAGAATTGAATCTATTCTAATTTATTCTATTTGAATAAATTTGAATAGAATAGATTAGAATAGAAAATAAAAGAATAGAATAGACCAGAAAATAAAAGAATAGAAAAAAAAACAATAAAATAGAATGAATATAACCTTCATTCAAAGTTCAAATAGAATAAATTCAAATTCGAATAGAATAGAAAAGAATATAATAGAGAAGAAAAGACTAGAATATAATTGAAAAAAAAATAGTTTTAGAATCAAATTCGAATAGTTGTCGAATTTGAATCGTTTTCGAATTCTAATCCTTTTGGAATTTAATTTGAATTAGAATTTCCAAAGAGAATAAAATAGAATATAATTTATTCTATTCTAATTTATTCTCTTCAAATACATTTGAATAGAATTTATTTAGAATAGAATAGAAAATAAAAGAATATAATTGTCCAGAATAGAAAAGAATAGAAAAAAAAACAATAGAATAGAATGAATATAACCTTCATTCAAAGTTCAAATACAATAAATGCAAATTCGAATAGAATAGAAAAGAATATAATAGAAAAGAAAAGACTAGAATATAATTGAAAAAAAAACAATAGAATAGAAAGAATAAAACCATTTCCCAAAATTTAAATAGAATAGAAAAAGGATATAAAAGCATATAAAATAAAAGAATATAATATAATGGAGTAAAACAGAACAAAATATAAAATAAAAGTAATAGAAAAACAATTGAATATAAAATAAAGAGACAGAATATAAAATAAAAGAATAGAATAGAAAAGAATATAGTAAAGCAGAACAAAATAGAATAGAAAATAAAAGAACAGAATAAAATGGAATAGAAAAACAAGGAATAGAATATTAATAGATTAATAGTGCCTGCAGTTTTAGAATCAAATTCGAATAGTTGTCAAATTTGAGTAGTTTTCGAATTCTAATCCTTTTGGAATTGAATTCAAATTGGAATTTCCACAGAGAATAAAATAGATTCTAATTTAATCTATTCAAATTTATTCTATTTGAATAAATTTGAATAGAATAGATTAGAATAGAAAATAAAATAATAGAATAGACCAGAATTGAAAAACAAAAAAACAATAGAATAGCAGGAATATAACCTTCATTTAAATTTCAAATAGAATAAATTCAAATTTGAATAGAATAGCATAGAAAAGAATGCAATAGAAAAGACAAGAATAGAATATAATTTAAAAAGCAACAATAGAATAGAAAGAATAAAACCATTTCCCAAAATTCAAATAGAATACATTTAAAAAAGAATAGAAAAGGATATCAAATAATATAAAATAAAAGAATACAATATAATAGAGTAAAACAGAACAAAATATAAAATAAAAGTAATAGAAAAATAATCAAATATAAAATAAAGAGATAGAATATAAAATAAAAGAATAGAATAGAAAAGAATATAGTAAAGCAGAACAAAATAGAATATAAATAAAAGAACAGAATAAAATAGAATAGAAAAACAAGGAATAGAATAGAATCAAAATAGAAAGAATATAAAAATGGTTCTGAAATTCGAATTTCAAATAGAATAAATTTAAATTCAAATACAATAGAAAAAAATAGAATAGAATAGAAAAAAAAGATTAGAATAGAATAAAATAGAAAGAATATAAGCTTCATTCAAATTTCAAATAGAATAAATTCAAATTTGAATAGAATAACATAGAAAAGAATAGAATAGACCAGAATTAGAATAGAATAAAATGGAAAGAATATAATCTTCAAATTCAAATTTTGAATAAATTCAAATAGCATAAAAAAGAATAAAATATAAAATAATGGAATAGAATAAAAAAACAAAACAATAGAATAGAAAGAATATAACCATTTCCAAAAGTTTGAATAGAATAAATTTGAATTCGAATAGAATAGGTTAGAATAGAAAATACGGAGGGGGGGAGGCAGACAAGCAGAGCTTTCCCTTTTGGGTGGTGCTCCGCTTTAACATCTTGCTGGCTGTGCTATAGCCAAAAGACGGCTACAGTGCAGCCATCCAGTTCTGGGGTTCTTGTCTCAGAACCCCGCCCCCCTGCGCATGCTCTGCACCATGCATTGGGTGCGCTCTGTGATCACTGGTTCCTCTGGACAGGTGTTCAAATACCACCAAAAGAAAGCTTTATTTGTTGGGAAAAAAAGGACATTGACATCTCAGCACCACGCTGATTAACCACTTAAATACCGGGTGGCACTTAAACACCTTCCTGCCCAGACCAATTTTGAGCTTTCAGCGCTGTCGCACTTTGAATGACAATTGCGCGGTCATGCTACACGGTACCCAAATGACATTTTTATCATTTTTTTCACACAAATAGAGCTTTCTTTTGGTGGTATTTGATCACCTCTGCGGTTTTTATTTTTTGCTAAACAAATAAAAAAATACCGAAAATTTTGAAAAAAAATATGTTTTTTTTTGTTTCAGTTTCAAAACTTTGCAAATAAGTAAGTTTTCTCCTTCACTGATGGGTACTGATGGGGTTACACTGATGGGCAATGATAAGGCGGCACTGATGGGCACCAATGAGGTGGCACCAATGAAGTGGCACTGATGAGGTGGCATTGATGGACACTGATATGTGGCACTGATGGGCACTGATAGGCGGCACTGATAGGTGGCACTGATGGGCGACACGGATGGGCACTGATAGGTGGCACAAATTGGCACTGATAGCTGGCAAGGATTGGCATGGATAGGCGGCACAGGTGGGCATGGGTTAGTTGGCACAGGTGGGCATGGGTAGGCGGCAAAGGTGGGCATGGGTAGGCAGCACAGGTGGGCATGGATGGGCACTGATAGGTGGCATGGATGGGCACTGATAGGCGGCACAGATGGGAACTGATAGGCGGCATTGTATTATAATATACTGTACTAATGGATGCCAATCAGTGCCAAACAATAATGCATGCCAATCAGTGATGCCCATTGTGGGCACTGATTGGCATCCATTATAGGCACTGATTGGCATCCATTGTGGCACTGATTCCAGGTCCCTGGTGGTCTAGGGTGGCATACCTTGTCCTGGGCATCCCTGGTGGTCTGGTGGCGTCCCTGGTGGTCCAGTGTGGGCATCCTCGGGGGGGCTGTGCTGATAATCGATCAGCACAGACCCCCCCTGTCAGAGGAGCAGCTGATCGGCTCTCCTCTACTCGCGTCTGACAGACGCGAGTGAGGAAAAGCCGATCACCGGCTTTTCCTATTTACACTGTGATCAGCCGTGATTGGACACGGCTGATCACGTGGTAAAGAGCCTCCGTCAGAGACTCTTTACCGAGATCGTAGTTGGGGGGTGTCAGACTGACACCCCGTAACAACGATCGCCGTGATGTGCGCCCCCGGGGGCGCGCAGCAGCTCATAATCCTGATCACGTCATATGACGTCCCATCAGGATTATGAAACCACTTTGCCCCCGTCAATTTGTTATAGGGCGGGCGGCAAGTGGTTAAACCCAGGTAATGCAAAATTATACCCCAGGTGGGGGAGCAAGGTGCGGCCAGTACTCAAAGTGGATGTAAACACCCCAATTTTTTTTTTTAATTAAGACTCATATCTGTACAGCAGAGGATGTCATGTCATGTGCCCAGTCTTGCCACAAAGGGTTAATCCAGCTCTGAGCAGTCATCTTATCTTTTTTCAGTAAGATATAAATGGACACACAGAGAAATAGGTGTCTGTTCTTTCCCCTTGCTGTGAGTGACAGGTGATTTCCTTATCTCATGCAGGAGTGTGAGAGAGGCATTCTGTGTACTTCACATCCCCCCTCCTTTCTTCTCCAGCTCTCCCAGGATTGGCTGCTCCACACCTAGGCATGCTGAAGTCATGTGGTGCCTTTCCTTGGTTTTGAATGGCTGTTAGTGATCATAGGGCATAATCCACGAGACCAGCAGAAGTTCAGTGTAAGCAATAGTGATACCTGGCCAAGGGGAGTGTAGAGGTGGGCGGGGAGTCTACTGACATCATGGCTCCACCCACCGAGCCGTGGACAACAGACACGCCCACAGAATCC
Organism: Lithobates pipiens; assembly: GCF_037356315.1. Lineage (NCBI taxonomy): Eukaryota > Metazoa > Chordata > Amphibia > Anura > Ranidae > Lithobates > Lithobates pipiens. The sequence goes on from NW_027507784.1 coordinate 340,051,028, forward strand.
GAAGTATTGCAGAGCTCCAAACAGCTAAAGGGGAGATATTTGACACGTAAGGAAACATGCAGGAGGCATTATGGGAAAGGTTCCCCCGGGGAGGGGGGGTTTAGCAGCAAGGTTAATGATGTTAAGGAATTGGAGTAAGGAGCTGGTTTAAAAAACAAAAACAATCCCCTGAGGAAGTCCGTGACCTTGTAGGTCTAAATGCGTCGGAAAATTCTATACGACAGACATTCCGATATGTGATGCTGTGTATAATCTTGTGTTTGCCTATTTTGTATTTGGAATGGTATCATATCACCTTACCAGAGCTCATATTTTAACTGTTATGTGTCTATGATATGCTAACTTTCTAATAAAGAATCATTATTAGAAAGTTAGCATATCATAGACACAATATATAAAATATGAGCTCTGGTAAAGGGATACGACACCATTCCAAATATAAAAAATGCAAACACAAGCTTATACACAGCATCATATATCAGAATGTCTGTCGTATAAAATTTCCAACGCGTTTCGACCTACACGGTCACAATCTTCCTCAGGGGATTGGCTTGCTGTTTAGAAAATTACATTTTAACATTTCAAGTGTCAACAAAGGGTTAACAAACAGTTTATTTAAAAAAACTAAAACAAACATTGGGTATAGTCACCAATGGAAGATATAAATGGGGAGATCTCCTAACCAGAATTCCTTTAAAATCATTTAATCATATATCGGAATGTCTGTCATATAAAATTTCTGATGCGTTTCGACCCACACGGTCACAATCTTCTTCAGGGGATTGGTTTGCTGTTTAGAAAATTACATTTAACATTTCAAGTGTCAACAAAGGGTTAACAGACAGTTTATTAAAAAAAACTAAAACAAACATTGGGTATAGTCCCCAATGGAAGATATAAATGGGGAGATCTCCTAACCAGAATTCCTTTAAAATCATTTAATCATATAACGGAATGTCTGTCATATAAAATTCCCAACGCGTTTCGACCCACGCGGTCACAATCTTCTTTAGGGGATTGGTTTGCTGTTTAGAAAATTACATTTTAACATTTTAAGTGTCAACAAAGGGTTAACAGACAGTTTATTTAAAAAAAACTAAAACAAACATTGGGTATAGTCACCAATGGAAGATATAAATGGGGAGATCTCCTAACCAGAATTCCTTTAAAATCATTTAATCATATATCGGAATGTCTGTCATATAAAATACCAACACGTTTCGACCCACACAGTCACAATCTTCCTCAGGGGATTGGTTTGCTGTTTAGAAAATTACATTTTAACATTTCAAGTGTCAACAAAGGGTTAACAGACAGTTTATTTAAAAAAAAAAACACATTGGGTATAGTCACCAATGGAAGATATAAATGGGGAGATCTCCTAACCAGAATTCCTTTAAAATCATTTGGATGATCCCATGTGTCCCTTGGCCACTCCCACTCCAAAAAGGGATATCTGTCAGAAAATGAAATCAGGCCGAGGCAGAAGTGCAGTTAAATCACACTTGTTTAATAATAAAAGTAAAAAGAAGAAATGTAGTCAAAAGGTAGCCAAAGTTCAGTAACCGGAATGGATAGTCAGCCAAGCCAGAAGTCAGGGATCAATGTAGTGGAACAGCAAGCAGGATCTGGAGCCAGAAGGGATGTCAGCAAAGCAAGTCTTGACCAGAATTGCAGGAGATAGTCTCTGTGATGTTGACCAAGGCGAAGGCAGAGAACCTCTGGACTGGACGGCTTAAAGTGGAGTTCCAGGCTTATTAAAAGTCAGCAGCTACAAAAAGTGTAGTTTCTGACTTTTAATAAACAGACACTTACCTGTTCCATGGTCCAGCGATGCGGCCGAATGGGGTGTCGCTCCTCTCCTCTCCCCCTCCTCTCCGCCGGCACCTCCATTGCCACTCTGGGCACCCGGCCGTGACAGCTTTCAGCTTCACGCAAGCACGGCAGATGAGCGAGTTGCGCTGCGCTCCCTGAGTGGATAGGCGATCTCCTGGGACCTGTCACTTGTCCCAGGAGATCGCCTAGAGGGAGGGGCCGCCTAAGGTGAAAGGAGGGGTCGCCTTGGTGGCCCCTGGGCGGAAGGAGCAAGTGGGACAGGAAGTGCCCCTCCTAACGAAGCCCTCACTCCCCCCTCCTAAAAAAAATGACATGCCAAATGTGGCATGTAAGGGGGCGAGGAGTGCTTAAAGCGGAAGTTCAATTTTTGGGTGGAACTCCGCTTCAAGTAGGCAGGACTGACGAGCAGGATATCATCAACAGCTGAGTAACTGTGGAGAGATGGGATCTGGCAATAAGCCGACAGCTGAGCGGTCAGCTCAGAGAAGGAAGGGCTGAACCCAGCCCTGACACTATCGTTACGGTCTGTATGGCTTACAAAGAGTCACACTGGGGGTCCCCGGGGGCACGTGTGGGTGGGAGGTCTGCACCTGCAGCAGGAGGCATGTATATCCTTACAGATCAGCACTACGGAAGTCATTCAGAAATGACGAGGGGGGGCTTACAACCACTTTCACCCTTTGCTGCCTACAGACCTCTCACTGCCACCCACTTACCTTAAGAATCTCAAGATTCCATGTGGCAGATATACACCATCGATCGATCACTGACAGGGGCTGTCTGTCTGTCATAGGGGTTAATGATGAAATATAGAGAAATATAGAGAGATGCTCCGGTCTCTCGCTGCTTCACCTCAACGAAGCAATAAAGCAATGTCTGAAAAATTTGTAATTACACCATTTTATTACTCTTGGCCTCAAGGTTGTAACAATTAAGATAATTCTTCTCATTTTTCATCTCCAAATAAGTACCCGCATTAGCTCCGCGAACGCCGCCGTGCATTATTGTATTTTAGAAGCTGCAATGCTAATCAAATGTTGTATTTTCCTGATTGGACTCAAGTTATGATAATTTATTTCGGCGTTAATGTATTGCCGATGTTGGGTGGTATTTGCGTTCTCTTTATTAAGTGTTTTATTTTTTTTTCTGCTTTGGCATTAATTACTTGTAATTAGGCTCACTGTAGATGTTTGTCTTTCATCCTAATACCGATCACACATCGGTAGAAGGGTGACGGATGAAAGTACTCCAACTCCCGACTTCCGCTGGTGAGAGGTAAGTGTCCCCGCTGTTCTGACACATAAAGAAAATATGGATTGTGACGGGGACGGGGGGACGGGGGGGGGGGGGTTCGGCCCCGGGATCTTCTAAGTGGGAAATAAACGATTAGAATTGTATGAAGTGTTACAGGCTAATTGTGACCAGAGCTGGCAGTTTTTTTTTTGTATGCACAGTGACACTCCCACACAGGCATGTACTGGCCATAGGGACTATAGGGAGTTTCCCGGTGGGCCGATGGCTCAGTGGGCCGGTTTCAGTGACAGCCAGTGGCATCGCTGGGGGGGACTTTTGGGGCTATAGTTCTGAATCTGGGGCCCAACCACAGGATCCCGGCCCACTACCTGCCCTCTTTCTGGTGACCCTGATGTAAGGAGGGGCTCTCTGGAGACCCTGATGTAAGCCGGAGGCTCTCTGGGGAACCTGATGTAAGAGAGAGGCTCTCTGTGGACCCGGATATAAGGGGTTGGCTCTCTAGGGACCCTGATGTGAGGCGGATGATCTCTAGGGACTCTGATGTAAGAGGGGCTCTCTGGGGACCCTGATGTAAGGGGAAGGCTATATGGGGACCCATATGTAAGGGGAGGCTCTCTGGGGACCCTGATGTAAGGGGAGGCTCTCTGGGGACCCAGATGTAAGAGGGGCTCTCTGGGGACCCTGATGTAAGGGGGGCTCTCTAGGGGCGTTTTTGTGCAATTGTGTACAGTTTATATACTGTTTTTTGCGTGTATGCAAAATTTGAGTGGGCCGGTCTGCATGAAGTCCAGGGCCAAATTTTTGTCCCAGTCCAGCCCTGCTCCCACAGCTTTCACTCTAAAAAAAATTGTGGTCGGCCCCGTCTATAAGGGACGCAGGGGATTTCAATGTTTTTTTTTTTTTGAAGCACGTGATTAGAGCCAGAGGCTCTAATAGGCTTCAAAAAGGGTGGGCTCGGGGGAGCAGAACATTGCCCCCTGAGCCCACCCAGTCGTGTGACAATAGTGAATTGATATTCGCCATCGCCTTCCTGTTTCTCCTCGCTGCCAATCAGGAAGACCCGATTGGCCCGAGAGGAGAAGCGACCGCATTGGTCTCTGAAGAGGAGGAGGCTCAGGGTGAAGTCACAGAGGAGGAAGAGCTGCCCGCGACCTAGATGGGGTAAGTGTGGGGCTGGTGGGCTGACGAGCGAGCGGCGGGGGTGTGGTGGGGGTGTTTGACTGATCGATGGACCAGGGGAGGGGTTGTTGTAGCTGGTGGTGTGTTTGAGGCTCCTCCCCCAAAAAATGGAGCACCAACCGCAACTGGTAGGGATCCATTATGGTGTACATGGTCTGTGCAATGTTGCAGCATCTCTGAAAAGAGCTGCCTGAACCCCCAAATATTAGAAATATAACCACTTGCCGACCGGGCCATAGACAGAAGACATCCTTGGTCAAAAGTGGAATACCAGGGTTATGGCTGCAACAATATGCCATAACACCGCTATTGTTTTATTTTTTTCAGCTGATGATTTTCTAAACCAATTTGCTCCCCCTCCCTCTTCAGCCCCTGCCTGGTGGTTCTCGGGCTTAACTGGATGATCGGTGGTTGGTAACAGAGATGACCGGAGGAAAAATGGCCTCCGTAGTGGAACAGCAAGCAGGATCTGGAGCCACAAGGGATGTCAGCTAAACAAGTCTTGAACAGGATCGCTGTGATATTGACCAAGGCGAAGGCAGAGATCCTCTGAACTGGATGGCTTAAGTAGGCAGGACTGACGAGCAGGATATCATCAATAGCTGAGTAACTGTAGAGAGATATAGGAGCTGGCAATTAGACGACAGCTGATCGGCCAGCTGAGAGAAGGAAGGACTGAGCACAGCCCTCCCTAACACTATGAATGCTAACATGTTTTGGCCACAACTATGAGGAACCTGTTGTGGCCGAAACACAAAGAATTACCGTTCTAAGGTAATGACTTCTCCCAAAACAGCTGTCTCCACAATCCCACAAGGTGCTGGCTCTGTTTGCAACAGGAACTAAAGTAGAAAAGATGTAGTTGGATAGCCGCACTCCGAATTATTCAACTTTATTTAAAAAATGTAATTAAAATCATAGCATCTAGGCTGGTAAACAGATTAACTGCACAGCCGAAACACGTTAGAAACAAGTGGCCGAAGCACGTTAGAATTTAGTGTAGAACCCCTTTGGGACTAATTTGAGCGAAGACACACCTTCTCGCCCAACATCATTGCCTGACCTCACAAATGCCATTCTAGAAGAATGGTCAAACATTCTCATAGACACACTCCTAAACCTTGTAGGATGGCCTTTCCAGAAGAGTTGAAGCTGTTGTAGCTGCAGAGGGCGGAGCCAACTCAATATTGAACCCTACGGACTGAGACTGGGGATGCCATTAAAGTTCATGTGCGTGCAAAGACAGGTGTCCCAATACTTTTGACAATATGGATGATGAAGTAAATTCAGATCTCTCTAATGAATATTTTCTATTTCCTACAAAGCCAACAGACCTGAACCTAAAACAATTTCAACCTGCATTTTTCCCACACAAACTCTTAATTAAACAACACCAATTAAAAATTATAAATATTCAAGCACCTTGGTGCGAGGATCGGGGTTGCTGGGTGAAGCACTTGATACCGCATGCCACACATGTTGGGTAGGTCGTCCCTCTTTGTGCACAAGGTGTCACCGCCTGTCACTTTACACAGGAAGTGTTGAAAAGATTATGCAAATGAATGACTATTCCAGATTTAATACTGTCCGTGAAATGTATTATTTATATTAGACATGAACGTTGCCGAGGTCGGGTTCTTTGTGTCAACGGATTGTTAGAAAACGTATGCAGAATTCACAATGTATTTGGCTTTTCTTCATTACATTGATGGATATTTAAATACATTTTTCATTGAGAATATGTTGGCTTGATTTAGTTACAGTCTAGGGGGATTACCTAGCCCGCCAGGGTCGGGGGCACTCCTGGAGCTGGGGTGCATCCTCTCTTCTATCACTTCTATCTCTCCTATCCTTCTTCTTCTCTTTCCTCTCTCTACTCTTTTTCACTCATCTCAGTCTATGATAGATATCTCATTTCTTCTTTCCCTCTTCACTGGGGGAACTTTTTGTTTTGGGCCGCATAGGTGCTATTGAGTACGGTTATTAGGATGTACCGATTAGAGTACCGGAATGGGAATAGAGGGCTGGAGGGCAGGGCCCTAGTACTCGCCATGCCGCTCTCATATAGAGCACAATAAATACATGATGTTGGTATGCGTTGATTTAATGATTCTTTGGGCTATCTTTTAAGTCATGCATTTGCGGACCGACTCCTTTCTTTTTTTATTGCTGGTCATTTTATGGTTACTGTTATGCAATTGGAGTTATGTTGTTATAAGACTTCTGATTCTCTGTGTCTTAATGATGTTAATGACTGAGATTGTAACTTCTAAGTTGAAAACTTGAATAAAAATATTGAAAGAGAATATGTTGGCTCAGGGTCCCTAAGGACCAGTCCATATGGGGCGAGGGCCGCCCACCCCCCAATCCTTGCGTCTGGCCCCTAATCTACATGCAGGGTGCCTGCCGCATGGATTACAATAGTTTTTTTTTTTTAAGCACCTGATTAGAGCCTGAGGCTCTAATTGGCTTCAAAAAAGCATGGGCTAAGGGTGGCACAGAGCACTGCGGCCTGAGCCTGCCCAATAGTAAAATAATATTCGCTGTTGTCTTCCTGCTTCTCCTCCCAGCCAATCAGGATGCAGATCCTGAGACCCGAGTCTTAGGACTCCCGGGTCAATTGGGTCTCAGGTTCCACTTCCTGTTTGGCCTGGATGAGAAGCAACGGTCGCTAAGCGAGAAACAGCAGCCCTACCATCTGCCTCCTAAGGGAAGGAGGCCTCTGATCGGCACCTTCCCGTCTGTCTCCCACATGGGGGGATCACCACCATCCCATCTGTTTCCACTTTTCATTGTGGAGTGGAAGGAAAATGATAAATGATTTGCAACATTTTTTACAAATAAATATGTGAAAAGTGTGGGGTACATTTGTATGGCGCCCCCCCGGAGTCAATACTTTGTAGAACCCCCTTTCCCTACAATTGCGGCTGCAAGTCTTTTTGGGGATGTCTCTACCAGCTTTGCACATCTAGAGAGGACATTTCGGCCCATTCTTCAATGTACCCCCACCCATTCACCTGGTGAAAAAAAATGTAAAAAAAAAACACAACACCAGGGTTTAAAATTATTTATTACATAGCTCCGGTGGTCTTCTTCCGTCTTGGGGGGTCTTCTTGCCGTACTCCTCCGCTATCTTCTGCTCTTTTACTAGCTCTTTCACTAGCGAGCCAGGCTTTCTTCTTCGTCGCCGCCGCCGTCCGGGGGTCTTCTTCCAACTTCGGGGGGTCTTGTCCCCCTATTCGGTTCTTCTTGCCGGGCCTCCGCTCCTTCTTCCAGCTCTTTTACTGACTGTAGCCCGGTCTTCTGTCGCCGCTGTCTTTGCCGCCTTCTCTTCTTCTGTTCTTCTCTTCTTCTTCCTTGAGATGTTGACTCAACGCTGTCTCTGGCCGTAATGACAGGAACGTGTTGCATGGCAACTTATATAGGGACAATGGGCGGGATCACAGGGTGATGTCCCCGCCCATTATGATGTCACAGTCCCAGCATCCTCAGGTGGCCACATTGACTTCCTTCGCTAGTCCCGGCTACCTGGAACCGCGTTCAAAATGAACGGACTTTCCTCTGTGTGCGGGAAAGTCCGTTCATTTCAAAAGTTCGGTGGAGTTCCAGAAAGACCCATGAAAAAGGCAATGGCATAATGTGCTAGTATGCATCACATACTAGCACATTATGAAATACTTACACTATATTACCAAAAGCTTTGGGATGCCTGCCTTTACATGCACATGAACTTAAATAGCATTCTTGCCAGTCTTAGTCCGTAGGGTTCAATATTAAGTTGGCCCACCCTTTGCGGCTATAACATCTTCAACTCTTCTGGGACGGTTGTCTACAAGGTTTAGGAGTGTGTCTATGGGAATGTTTGAGCATTCTTCCAGAAGTAAATTTGTGAGGTCAGGAACTGATGTGGGACAAAAAGGCCTGGCTCGCAGTCTCCACTCCACAAAAGTGTTCTATTGGGTTGAGGTTAGAACTCTGTGCAGGCCAGTCAAGTTCCTCCACCCCAAACTCGCCCGCGAGCTCGGCGGGACGGGGTGCGTTTTAAACATTTTTTTTTCTTATTTATTTTACCTTTTATTTTTTTATTTTTACACTGTTTTAAAAAAAAAGTGTTGGGTAGGGGTACATTGTACCCCATACTCATTCACATAGGGTGGGGGGCCGGGATCCGGGGGCCCCCTTATTAAAGGGGGCTCCGGGATTCCGATAAGCCCCTTGCCCGCAGACCCCAACAACCAACGGCCAGGGTTGTCGGCAAGAGGCCCTTGTCCTCATCAACATGGGGACAAGGTGCTTTGGGGTGGGGGGCCGCGCGGCCCCCCCTTCCCCAGGGCACCCCCCATGTTGAGGGCACGCGGCCTGGTACGGCTCAGGAGGGGGGGCGCTCGCTCGTCCCCACCCCTTTTCCTGACCGGCTCCGTGCTCGGATAGGGGTCTGGTATGGATTTTGGTGGGACCCCACGCCGTTTTTTTCGGCGAAGGGGATTCCCCTTAAAATCCCTACCGGACCTAAGGGCCTGGTATGCCCCCGAGAAGGCATGCAGGCTTCATGAGTGAGGCGACATTATCGCCTCGTTCTGGCTGCTATAGGAAAATGACATTTTCCTATTGCAGCCAGCAACGGGATCACGCTGGTTAGAGAAGCCTGTTGCCGGGAACCAGTGCGATACTGTCGCGCTGGAAACACAATGTCGGCGGCACCTACTGTATTTCTCAAATTCAACATTGGTAATATGCTTGCAGTGGAACCTCCTGGATGGGTAGGCATATTTAGATCTTGGTTTAGGCCTTTTCTACGACTTTGGGAAGAAGGTGGCCAAGTGAAGAATCTCAGGGGTCATCGTGGTCAGCTACCAGCCTATGTTGCTCCGTGCCTGAAGTTACTGCAGCAGTGGCGATTGTCAGCTGAAGATCTCAGATCGGTTCTGAGGAAAGTCCTTCTGAGTCGAGTCTTGAGCGAAGTGTTTCATGACCCACTGGCCTTAAGGGATTGCCCAGGCCCAGTTTTGAGGGTAGGGTTAAGATTGATTAATTTGGACAGAGAACCCCCTAAATTTAGGGATCTGACCTAGTTGTGCTTCCATGGGAGGCTCTATGTTCGGGGCAATTTGAAATTCCGCAGTGGGGTGGATCGTAGCTGTCCTCGGGAGGAGTGTGCAGATGAGGAGGAGACTATGGACCATTTTCTGCTTCATTGCCCCTTTATCATAGAGGTGTACAAACAGGTGGGACGGGCCCTCGGTGTCCCTTTCCTCTCCAGTCTGGGTTATGCTGAGTGGGCGTACGGAGCATTCAATACTGGGGGGGGTTTTTGTTTGGATACACTTTTTCTAGTTAGCCTAGTAGTCCGTTATTTCACCTGGAACGCACAGTGTCAGGTCAGCATTCGGCATAAAATCCTTCCTGTTGAGGTGGTGGTGTATGACATTCTGCATGAGGTGGAGAAGATTCGGGTGCTTGAGAGAGACAAGCGGAGTCGGGGGGCTTGGTTGAAGGCCTGGAGGGGTTTCAAGCCTCCCTGACTGCCAGGAGTCTCTTTCCCGGGTGTGGCTGTCTGTCTCTTATCACCCTAGATTTTATAACTTATCATTCATTTTTGATAAATGGCTGCGTACATAGGTGATTTCTAAACATGTTTTGGCAATGGACTATGTACAGTGGTGTGAAAAAGTGTTTGCCCCCTTCCTCATTTCCTGTTCCTTTGCATGTTTGTCACACTTAAGTGTTTCGGAACATCAAACCAATTTAAACAATAGTCAAGGACAACACAAGTAAACACAAAATGCAATTTGTAAATGAAGGTGTTTATTATTAAAGGTGAAAAAAAATCCAAACCATCATGGCCCTGTGTGAAAAAGTGATTGCCCCCTAAACCTAATAACTGGTTGGGCTACCCTTAGCAGCAACAACTGCAACCAAGCGTTTGCGATAACGTGCAATGAGGCTTTTACAGCATCCTGGAGGAATTTTGGCCCACTCATCTTTGCAGAATTGTCCTAATTCAGTTACATTAGAGGGTTTTCGAGCATGAACGGCCTTTTTAAGGTCATACCACAACATCTCAATAGGATTCAGGTCAGGACTTTGGCTAGGCCACTCCAAAGTCTTCATTTTGTTTTTCTTCAGCCATTCGGTGGTGGACTTGCTGGTGTGTTTAGGATCATTGTCCTGCTGCAGAACCCAAGTTCGTTTCAGCTTGAGTACACAAACAGATGGTTGGACATTCTCCTTCAGGATCTCTTGGTAGACAGCAGAATTCATAGTTCCTTTTATCACTGCAAGTTTTCCAGGTCCTGAAGCAGCAAAACAGCCCCAGACCATCACACTACCACCACCATATTTTACTGTTGGTATAATGTTCTTTTTATGAAATGCAGTGTTCCTTCTACGCCAGATATACTTGGACACACACCTTCCAAAGAGTTCCACTTTTGTCTCATCGCTCCACAGAATGTTGTCCCAAAAGTCTTGGGGATCATCAAGATGTGTTGTGAAGAAATTGAGACGAGCTTTGATGTTCTTTTTGCTCAGCAGTGGTTTTCTCCTTGGAACTCTGCCATGCAGGCCATTTTTGCCCAGTCTTTTCCTGATGGTGGAGGCATGAACGCTGACCTTAACTGAGGCAAGTGAGGCCTGCAGTTCCTTGGACGTTGTTGTGGGGTCTTTTGTGACCTCTTGGATGAGTCGTCGCTGCGCTCTTGGGGTAATTTTGGGCGGCCGGCCACTCCTGGGAAGGTTCACCACTGTTCCATGTCTTCGCCATTTGTGGATAATGGCTCTCACTGTGGTTCGCTGGATTCCCAAAGCTTTGGAAATGGCTTTATAACCCTTTCCAGACTGATAGATCTCAATTACTTTCTTTCTCAATTGTTCCTGAATTTCTTTGGGTCTCGGCATGATGTGTAGCTTTTAGGCCGGGTTCACACCGCTGCGATGCGGGAATGCCGCGAATCCGCGGCGTTTTCCCGCATCGCACACCTCCCGCCGGCAGTTCACACTGCCCTATGCGGACGGCTGGGAGTGTCAATGTTATGTTAATGACACCCCCAGATCCGTCCGCATATCGCAGTGCGATCTGCCAACTCGCACAGGAATCGGATCGCATGGTGTGAACCACCATGCGATCCGATTCTGTTGCGGACCAAAAAAAGGGTCCCGTGCGAGTTTGCTGCGGGAGCGCTGCGAATTCAGCCATACTATCTGTATGGCTGAACTCGCATCGCTACGGAGATCGGATGTGATTTGCGGTGCGAATCACATCCGGATCTCCCCCCGCAGCAGTGTGAACCCAGCCTTAAGGATCTTCTGGTGGACCTTACTGTGTCAAGTAGCTCCTATTTAAGTGATGCCTTGATTGTGAACAGGTGTGGCAATAATCAGGCCTGGGTGTGGCTAGAGAAATTGAACTCAGGTGTGGACAACCACAGTTATAGTATGTTTTAACAAGGGGGGCAATCACTTTTTCACGCAGGGCCATGATAGTTTGGATTTTTTTTCACCTTTAATAATAAACACCTTCATTTACAAATTGCATTTTGTGCTTACTTGTGTTGTCCTTGACTATTGTTTAAATTGGTTTGATGTTCCGAAACACTTAAGTGTGACAAACATGCAAAGGAACAGGAAATGAGGAAGGGGGCAAACACTTTTTCACACCACTGTATATATTGTATATATTCTGAACATGGATGTGTATTCCTTTGTTTTCTGTTGAAGTTTTATACTATGGTTTTGTTTTTTACTCTTGTATAAAATTGGTCGCTTGATTCTTTTTTTAATAAAAGATCAATAGTGTCCTGTCATTGGTATCAGTGGGAGGAATAGTGCCTCATCATTGGTATCAGTGGGAGGAATAGTGCCCCATCATTGGTATCAGTGGGAGGAATAGTGCCCCATCATTGGTATCAGTGGGAGGAACAGTGCCCCATCATTGGTATCAGTGGGAGGAATAGTGCCCCATCATTGGTATCAGTGGGAGGAATAGTGCCCCATCATTGGTATCAGTGGGAGGAATAGTGCCCCATCATTGGTGTTAGTGGGAGGAATAGTGCCCTATCATTGGTATCAGTGGGAGGAATAGTGCCCCATCATTGGTATCAGTGGGAGGAATAGTGCCCTATCATTGGTATCAGTGGGAGGAATAGTGCCCCATCATTGGTATCAGTGGGAGGAATAGTGCCTCATCATTGGTATCAGTGGGAGGAATAGTGCCCTATCATTGGTATCAGTGGGAGGAATAGTGCCCCATCATTGGTATCAGTGGGAGGAATAGTGCCCCATCATTGGTATCAGTGGGAGGAATAGTGCCCTATCATTTGTATCAGTGGGAGGAATAGTGCCCCATCATTGGTATCAGTGGGAGGAATAGTGCCCCATCATTGGTATCAGTAGGAGGAATACTACCCCATCACTGGGTTCAGTGGGAGGAATAATGTCCCATTATTGGTGTCAGTGGGAGGAATAGTGCCCTGTCATGCTTTAAAAAGCACAGTATTGCCACTACCCGAGGTTTGAATAGGGCCAGAGATTTCATTAAAATGTCACTTTTTAGAACTATGTATATACTGTGTGTTTTTATTTTGGAGCAAATGTTTGTTCTCCTGTTGGATACATTGTTATGTCTGCAATATCCACATTGCAACATTGTTTTTATTTATTGGCTACATTTACTACATTAGCAGCCACAGAGATCTCTCAATTGATGTTGCATTTGTTTCTTGTTTTGTTTATTTATTTGTTTATTTGGTGGTTACTCTGAATTTTGCTGCATTTAAATGCTTTTTCCTTCAGAAAGGTCATATTTGCAAAATGTTCTAAATAACAAATTTTCAGCCTGCACGCGTTCAGCAGAAAAAAAAAAAAAGATATACTAAAACACACTTTAAATTCAGTGTTGATGGTGCGACTAGACATAAATAACACCAAAGGTTATAAAAAGGCGATTTTGTAACTGTTTACAGTGAAAGCATTGACACGTTTTCATTTGTTAAACACGCCAGCAGTTTCAACAAACCCATCACCAGCGTCTCAACCCAACAGGGCCAGGTAAGGGAGCTGCTAGCGGCTTTGGCTTTCCATAAATACTGACTCCCGGCTTTCTGATGGACCTCAGTGATGTGGTAGGCCCCCATTCGCACATCGTATTTCCTGGAAACACAACTAACTTTTTTATCGCCGCCGAAAGTGTGGCATTTGACATGCGACAAGCAGCCCATTCAAGTCAATGAGCTGTGCAGAATGCAGCGGCACTCCGAGAATCTTCATCTTTATTGAATGTAATATAAAAAAACAACCTCTACCGTCTACACCGGGGGTTGGCAACCAGTTGATCACGATTGACCGTGGTCAGGTGACTGGTAAACCACACTTTGGGCTTGCCGACCTGCTGTCCCCACAGCATCAAGCATGCGCTGGCCATGATGGAGGAAAAAGGACGCCACGGACTGAACATGTATCCATGGACCTTTTCTGTTGTTCTGGCTGCAGTATAAGGTGGGGTGATATCTAAGAGACCTGTATCGTGTGCCGATCAGGCTCACCGACGTGGGGATTAATCCTATACATCCACCATTGTGAGTGCTGATCGGAAGGGAGCTCATCCTGGCTCAGTATAAAGGAAGATGTCTCTGTGATCAGGGCCATCTTGATAGCATCATGGGTCCCTGGGCAAAGTAATGCTCTGGGGCCCCTACAATGGAGACAGAGCAGATAAACAGACATCAGGTAGGTAGGAGGCAGACAAGTGGAGCTTCCCTTTTGGGTGGAGCTCCGCATTACCTACATGAACAATCATTCTGTACAGCAAGGATATGCAATTAGCGAACCTCCAGCTGTTGCAAAACTACAAGTCCCATCATGCCTCTATCTCTGGGTGTCATGCTTGTGGCTGTCAGGGTCTTGCTATGCCTCATGGGACTTGTAGTTCTGCAACATCTGGAGGTCCGCTAATTGCATATCCCTGCTGTACAGTAAAGAAACAGTGGGAAAATACTACATACAGTAAAGTAACAAAGTTGTCCTGTGCATATAATATATCTGCTAGAATGATGCTCAAGACAGTTGTAACAAGTATAGACACGGCCACCAATAAAAATCATGAGGCACCAACCATCCAGGGCCTCAGATACCCTCAAAAATGTAATCCCTCTACATCTTATATGCATTCAGCACTCTTAACTCCACCCAACCAACCAACCCTGCCCCCCCCCCCACAAACACACACACCAGGTTTCCCCCTAAAATTGTTATCCTGCTACCATGTTACCACCTCCACACACCTGGATTCTCAAACCCAAATAAATAGCTGCCCAGCACTCTGCCCACCCTCTACACCTTAGATATCCCCCTCCCTAGCACTCTGACCCCTCTACACCCCAGATATCCCCACAGGATTCTGACCCCTCTACACCCCAGATATCCCCCCAGGACTCTGACCCCTCTACATACCAGATATCTACCCAGGACTCTCACCCCACTACACACCAGATATCCCCCCAGGACTCAGACCCCTCTACACCCCAGATATCCCCCCAGCACTCTCACCCCTCTACACCCCAGATATCCCCCCCAGGACTCTGACGCCTCTACATCCCAGATATCACCCCCAGCCCTCTGACCCCTCTACATACCAGATATCTACCCAGGACTCTCACCCCACTACATACCAGATATCTCCCCAGGACTCTGACCCCTCTACACCCCAGATATCACCCCCAGCCCTCTGACCCCTCTACATCCCAGATATCACCCCCAACACTCTAACCCATCTACATCCCAGATATCCCCTTAGGACTCTGACCCCTCTACACATCAGATATCCCCCCAGAACTCTGAACACTCTACATCCCAGATATCCCACCAGGACTCTGACCCATCTACACCACAGATATCCCCCCAGGACTCTGACCCCTCTACATCCCAGATATCCACCCAGGACTCTCACCCCACTACATACCAGATATCCCCCCAGGACTCTGACCCCTCTACACCCCAGATATCCCCCCAGGACTCTGACCCCTCTACACCCCAGATATCCCCCCAGGACTCTGACCCCTCTACATCCCAGATATCACCCCCAGCACTCTGACCCCTCTACATCTCAGATATCACCCCCAGCACTCTAACCCATCTACATCCCAGATATCCCCCCAGCACTCTGACCCCTCTACACATCAGATATCCCCCCAGAACTCTGAACACTCTACATCCCAGATATCCCACCAGGACTCTGACCCATCTACACCACAGATATCCCCCCAGGACTCTGACCGCTCTACATCCCACATTTTCCCCCAGGACTCTGACCCCTCTACTTCTCAGATATCCCCCCAGCACTCTGATCCCTCTCTGCACCCTAGATATTCCCCCAGAACTGTTATCATATACTATAAGATGCCCATTGTATTGTGACCCCAGTACAACCCTGATACCCCTACACTGTGGCCTCTCTACATCCATGATACCTCTAGCACTATAGCCACCTAAGATACCCCAAGCATTGCTACCCCCCTATACACCCCAGATCACACCCTTGATATCCCCCAGTACCATTATTCCATCCATGTATTACCCCCTTTTTCTGGTGGAGATACGGTGCATCTGAACTTTTTGCTCTGTGCCAACCTCCAGCACTGTGACAAGGACTCGCCTACACCAATCAAGTCATGCAGGCAGAAGGAGGGGCAGAGGAAGGAGCAATGCAGCTGGGGCCCCTGTTCAGTGCCCAGGTGTGCCCTCTCATTAAGATGGCCCTGCCTGTGACCATACATCCAGGGCTCGAGTGCTGCGGGAACGCATGGGAACGGCGTTCCCGTACTATTTCCACAGCGGGAACGCCGTTCCCATTAGCTATCTGAGCCGGGCCGGCTGAGGCTATGCAGCGCGTAGTCCGCGCCGCTCCTCAGCCGCCGAGTGACTGTGCGTGCCCACGCCGAAGTCATGTGACCGGTTGCTAGATGCGGAGCGGCCCCTGCCTAGCAACCGGTCACATGACTTCGGCGTGGGCACGCACAGGCACTAGACCGTCAGTGTGACACACGCGCGCCGGACTGTCCTCCCGCTCCCCTCTACCCAGTGCCTCCTGTGGAAACAGCCGCTGCACTTTGAGTTTACTTAGTTCTTCTCCCCCCAGAACAGAAGGGAAGAGAATACCAGGAGGTCAGTCACTAGTAGTGTGTAAGTAAGTTGCATTCTGCAATACCCTGCCAAATTGCCAATACTCATCCATACTGCCAATACTCATCAATACTCTGCAATACCCTGCCAATATTCATCAATACTCTGCAATACCCCGCCAATACTCATCAATACTCTGCAATACCCCGCCAATACTCTGCAATACCCCGCCAATACTCTGCAATACCCCGGCAATACTCATCAATACTCTGCAATACCCCGCCAATACTCTGCAATACCCGCCAATACTCTGCAATACATACCCTGCCAATACTCTGCAGTACCCTATCAATACTCTGCAATACCCTATCAATACTCTGCAATACCCTGCCAATACTCTGCAATACCCTATCAATACTCTGCAATACCCTGCCAATACTCTGCAATACCCTATCAATACTCTGCAATACCCTATCAGTATCAATAATCTGCAATACCCTGCCAATACTCTGCAATACCCTATCAATACTCTACACTACCCTATCAATACTCTGCACTACCCCGCCAATACTCTGCAATACCCCACCAATACTCTGCAATACCCTGCCAATAATCTGCAATACATACCCTGCCAATACTCTGCAATACCCTGCCAATACTCTTCAATACCCCGCCAATACTCTGCAATACCCTGCCAATACTCTGCAATACCCTGCCAATACATACCCTGCCAATACTCTGCAATACCCCGCCAATACTCTGCAATACCCCGCCAATACTCTGCAATACCCTGCCAATACTCTGCAGTACCCTATCAATACTCTGCAATACTCTGCAATACCCTGCCAATACTCTGCAATACCCTGCCAATACATACCCTGCCAATACATACCCTGCCAATACTCTGCAATACCCTGCCAATACTCTTCAATACTCTGCCAATACTCTTCAATATCCTGCCAATACTCTGCAATACATACCCTGCCAATACTCTGCAACACCCTACCAATACTCTGCAATACCCTATCAATACTCTGCAATACTGTGCCAATACTCTGCAATACTCTGCCAATAAATACCCTGCCAATACTCTGCAATACCCTGTCAATACTCTTCAATACTCTGTCAATACTCTGCCAATACTCTTCAATATCCTGCCAATACTCTTCAATATCCTGCCAATACTCTGCAATACATACCCTGCCAATACTCTGCAACACCCTGCCAATACTCTGCAATACCCTATCAATACTCTGCAATACTCTGCCAATACTCTGCAATACCCTGCCAATACTCTGCCAATAAATACCCTGCCAATACTCTGCAATACCCTATCAATACTCTGCGATACCCTATCAATACTCTGCGATACCCTATCAATACTCTGCAATACCCTATCAATACTCTGCAATACCCTGCCAATACTCTGCAATACCCTGCCAATACTTATCAATACTCTGCAATACCCTGCCAATACTCATCAATACTCTGCAATACCCTATCAGTATCAATACTCTGCAATACTCTGCGAATACTCTGCAATACCCTATCAATACTCTGAAATACCCTATCAATACTCTGCAATACCCTGCCAATACTCTGCAATACCCTATCAATACTCTGCGATACCCTATCAATACTCTGTGATACCCTGCCAATACTCTGCAATACCCTATCATTATCAATACTCTGCAATACCCTGCCAATACTCTGCAATACCCTATCAATACTCTGCAATACCCTATCAATACTCTGCAATACCCTGCCAATACTCTGCAATACCCTATCAATACTCTGCAATACCCTGCCAATAGTCTGCAATACCCTGCCAATACTCTGCAATACCCTATCAATACTCTGCAATACCCTATCAATACTCTACAATACATACCCTATCAATACTCTGCAATACATACCCTGCCAATACTCTGCAATAAATACCCTATTAATACTCTGCAATACCCTGCCAATACTCTGCAATACCCTGCCAATAGTCTGCAATACCCTGCCAATACTCTGCAATACCCTATCAATACTCTACAATACATACCCTATCAATACTCTGCAATACATACCCTGCCAATACTCTGCAATACCCTATCAATACTCTGCAATACCCTGCCAATACATACCCTGCCAATACTCTGCCAATACTCTACAATACATACCCTGCCAATACTCTGCAATAACCTGCCAATACTCTGCAATAACCTATCAATACTCTGCAACCTGTGCCAATACTCTGCAATACCCTGCCAATACTCTGCAATACCCTATCAATACTCTGCAATACCCTGCCAATACATACCCTGCCAATAGTCTGCAATACCCTGCCAATACTCTGCAATACCCTATCGATACTCTACAATACATACCCTATCAATACTCTGCAATACCCTGCCAATACTCTGCAATACATACCCTACCAATACTCTGCAATACCCTGCCAATACATACCCTGCCGATGCTCTGCAATACTCTGCCAATACTCTTCAATACATACCCTGCCAATACTCTGCAATACCCTATCAATACTCTGCAATACCCTGCCAATACTCTTCAATACTTATTCCTTTTGTGGGATATTTTCTAATGGGCTGTGTAACAGAATTTGGAACAGGGTGTATTTGTGGTAGAAATTCCCTGCGAGGGAAAGATCATCACCCATTGTGTTGATTGTTTTGTTTGACACGTTATTTTGTTTTTGTAAACTGGCACTTTACAATAAATGTTGTACTGTATTTTCTGTGAAGTATATATGCATATGAGCGTACCTTTTTTTTTTTTTTTTGGTGGGGGAATGGATCTTGGGTGGGAGTTCCCACACTTTTTTTCCCAGGACTTGACCCCTGCATACATCCATATCATCCCAAGGTATGGTAGTAAGTAGCAACCTTGGCCTGAACTCTGGCCAGGCCAGACCACCTACGCGTTTGGGGATCCCCATGACTAAGCTCCAAGAGGCAGAATGAAATGCAGTGGGAGCATGGCCTGGGTCCAGGCTGAGGTTGCCACTTACTACCATACCTTGGAATGATGTGGAGTGTTAGCTACTAAACTCCGCCTCTTAACCCTGCTAGCTGGAGTGGTGCCTGCAAGACAGGGAGAAGAGCTCTGCGCTGCACCGAATGTTGGCTCTCCACTCTTCTGCATTACCTTCAAGTCAGAGTGTCTTGAAATGGTCATAATGGCATCTAAAAATATGTTATTCTTTTAGGGGGCTCCGGGTAGTAAGGGCTCTTTACAACTGTGGTTCAGATGCAATAAAACCCCATAGTTGATCCTTGTTTTTACCCCCCCAGCACCAATTTGGAGCAGAGGAACACTGTGGATGCATCCCTGTTGGGCCTTTTTATGGGGCACCTTTTTCCTTTGTCAGACTAATATACTTTGGCTGTGCTGAGCTGTATGTCTCTTCCCCATCTGGATGCTTAAATGCTGTGAATATATTTTCTCATCATATATATCTGTAAGATGATACTACAATCTCATTTGGGCATTATCCGGATATTGATTTATTTTAAGGAGTGATTTAATCCTTTCTGGTGCCCACACTGCGATCCCCATTGTTGGATTTGACGCTCCCCTCTCTGCTCATTTTACCCGAACAAACAGGACTCTAATCTGTTCATCACATACATGATAGCCAATATATGCCTTACAGCTCCTGAAGAAGCAACTAGTGAAACATGTTGAGCCAACAGGCATTTATATAGCTCTATCTCTCTTTATATGAATTATATTGTTATCATGCTGTGATCATTTTTTTATATATGTTTGTTTGTTCATGAAAGTCAACATTTGTTCACTCTTTTTAATATTTCAATAATAATAAAATATTTGTTATTTTAAAAACATTGTCATATTTGTGGCACCATAAAAATCCCCTTCTCCAGTTCTCCCTATAAATCGTCCATTGCTCGACTGACACCATCCATTGCCTTACTGATCTGTCTTCTGCTCTACTGACACCGTCCTCTGCATGGGTGGTGCATCCATAAAGGACACAGGAGCGCCACCCCCTCTCTCCTGGCACAACTCTATCACCATAGATTCATGCATTGCATGAATCTATCTATCTATGGTCACTGTTGACACTCCCTATTCAGGTGTTTGTCCCCTTTTCGGGCAACAAGCACCTGAATTACAGCAGCATGGGTTTTCTTTGGAAGCACCTGATTAGAGCCGTAGGCTCTAATAGGCACCCAAAAAGGTGAACAGTGGGCACAGTGCTGTGTGTTCGATGTTCACTCAGCTGTGTGTTAGCAAAGCAAAGGAATTTCCTTTGCTAACACTGAACCGCCTCTCAGCCAATCAGGTGCTCAGGTCTATTACCTGCCACCTGATTGGCTGAAATGTCAGGCAATGTTATTGGATGCCTGATAGAGAGGATGGAAGAAGACATCGAGGAGCGTGCAGTACACCGCCATTGACCTGCTGGGAGACAGGTAAGTGCTGGGAGATGCACACTGGCAGCATTTGATGGGGCACAGTAGGGAAATTGATGGGGACACTGGCAGCATTTGATAGGCCACAGTAGCGACAATTGATGGGTACACTGGCAGCATTTGATGGAGCACAGTACTGGCAATTGATGGGCACACTGGCAGCATTTGATGGGGCACAGTAGGGGCAATTGATGGGCACACTGGCAACAATTGATGGGTACAGTAGCTGCGTTTGATGGCACAGTGGCTGTGCTTGATGGGCACAGTGGCTGCATTTGATGGGCACAGTGGCTGCATTTGGCACAGTGGCTGTGTTTGGCACAGTGGCAGCATTTGATGGGCACAGTGGCTGTGTTTGATGGCACAGTGGTAGCATTTGATGGGCACATTGGCTGCGTTTGATGACACAGTGGCTGCATTTGATGGCATAGTGGCTGCGTTTGATGACACAGTGGCTGCGTTTGATGACACAGTAGCTGCGTTTGATGGCATAGTGGCTGCGTTTGATGGGAAGAGTGGCAGCTTGTGATGGCACAGTGGCAACGTTTGATGGGCACAATGGCTGCATTTGATGAGCACAGTTGCTGCGCTTGATGGGCACAGTGGCTGCATTTGATGGCACAGTGACTGCAATTGATGTTTTTTTTTTCAGTTTGTTTGAGCCCCCCAAAAATGTTGAACACCAGCCGCCACTGGTCCTCTGCCTTACTGACACCGTCCACTGCTCTACTGACACCACCCACTGCCCTACTGACACTGTTCTCTGCTGTACTGACACCGTCCTCTGCCCTACTGACACCGTCCACTTCCTAATTGACACCATCCTCTGCTCTACTGACACCGTCCTCTGCTCTACTGACACCGTCCACTGCCCTACTGACACCGTCCACTGCCCTACTGACACCGTCCACTGCCCTACTGACACCGTCCACTGCTCTACTGACACCGTCCACTGCCCCACTGACACCGTCCACTGTCCTACTGACATCGTCCACTACTCTACTGACATCATCTTCTGCCCTACTGACACCGTCCACTGCTCTACTGACATCGTCCTCTGCTCTACTGACCTGTCCACTACTCTACTGACATCATCTTCTGCTCTACTGACACTGTCCACTGCTCGCCTGACCCGTCCATTGCCCTACTGAAACCATCCACTGCCCTACTGACACCGTCCTCTGCTCTATTAATCTGTCCACTGCTCTACTGACATCATCCTCTGCTCTACTGACCCGTCCACTACTCTACTGATGTCATCTTATGCCATACTGACACAGTCCACTTCCCAATTGACACCGTCCTCTGCTCTACTGGCACTGTCCACTGCCCTACTGACACCGTCCACTGCCCTACTGACACCGTCCACTGCTCTACTGACACCGTCCACTGCCTTACTGACACTGTCCTCTGCTCTACTGACCCATCCACTGCCCTACTGAAACCATCCACTGCCCTACTGACACCGTCCTCTGCTCTACTGATCTGTCCACTGCTCTACTGACACCATCCTCTGCTCTACTGACACCATCCTCTGCTCTACTGACACCATCCTCTGCTCTACTGACATCATCCTCTGCTCTATTGACCCATCCACTACTTTACTGACCCGTCCACTGCTTTACTGACCCATCCACTGCCCTACTGACACCATCCACTGCACTACTGACACCATCCTCTGCTCTACTGATATGTCCACTGCTCTACTGACATCATCCACTGCTCTGACACTGTCCACTGCTCTACTGACACCATCCACTGCCCTACTGACACCGTCTTCTGCTGTACTGATCTGTCCACTGCCCTACTGACATTGTTCACTGCTCTACTGACACTGTCCACTGCCCTACTGACACCATCCACTGCCCTACTGACACCATCCACTGCTCTACTGACACCATCCACAGCTCTACTGACACCATCTTCTGCTCTACTGATCTGTCCACTGCCCTACTGACACCATCCACTGCCCTACTGACACCATCCACTGCCCTACTGACACCATCCAACTGCTCTACTGACATCATCCTCTGCTCTACTGACACTGTCCACTGCTCTACTGACACTGTCCACTGCTCTACTGCCACTGTCCACACATAGGTTATGTTTGACGTACAGTATGTGGGCTAGATGATGCTGAATGTCCTCTTGCTAGGTAATGAGGAGGGCTCTGACTTGCTGCAGCTTCTAATGCACATTATGAGAAGATCACAGCGTTCAGTTAAATTACAGTAAGTCATTTCAGTCCAGGAGAGGAGCCAGCACAACTTTGCAAGACTGAAGGGGAGGCCGGAGATCAGCTTTGAATCTTAGTGTTTTTCCATGAAAATTGCAGCTGTCATTCTATGACATTGATGTAAATAGTTCCACACGTATCCTCATAGTTGGGGTGGGTAAAGTGTAAATAGTAGCACGCAACTTGCGCGTGCCGATTCCCGCGGGGAATGTTGATGTAAATGACTGTGACCAATCCGCATGGTAAATCCACACTCTTCCCGGCCATGAGATGCAGCATTTCCATCGGGTGTTATCCCTTACACAGCCAATGTTGGTTCTGCAGCATTCATAATTTATTCTTATGATTAGAAGAAACCGAGGGAAGGAATTCACATTCCTCAACTTCACAAGCACAGCGTTCAAAGATATTCTTGAAAAAACTGACACACCAGACAAATTTGGATGAAAGATCTTCTGTAAAGAATGCAGAAAGTCTTCGCATGTCGAAAATGTATCAACAAACTGTCCATGTGTGTTTCATCTGATGTACAAAGTGGTCTGTGAAGGAGATACTAATGGTTGGGTTGGACATTTCAAAGGACCCCAACATCAGATAAATTTCCTTGCTAAGTGTATGCATGTTCAATGATGGAACCCTTGTAAGATATCTACTACAGTAGGTGCCGCTGATATTGTGTTTCCAGCGCGATACTGTCGCGCTGGTTCCCGGCGACAGGCTTCTCTAACCAGCGCGACCCCATTGCGCTGGTTCTCGCACTGGCTGCAATAGGAAAATGTCATTTTCCTATAGTAGAGAGCGAGAGAACGGCGACAATGTTGCCTCACTTATGAAGCCTGCATGCCTTCACGGGGGCATACCAGGCCCTTAGGTACGGTAGGGATTTTAAGGGGAATCCCCTACGCCGAAAAAAAACGGCGTGGGGTCCCCCCCAAAATCCATACCAGACCCCCCTTCCCCAAGGCACCCCCCATGTTGAGGGCACGCGGCCTGGTACGGCTCAGGAGGTGGGGGGGGGCGCTCACTTGTCCCCACCCCCTTTCCTGGCTGGCCGGGCTGCGTGCTCGGATAGGGGTCTGGTATGGATTTTGGGGGGGACCCAACGCCGTTTTTTTTCGGCGTAGGGGATTCCCCTTAAAATCCTTACCGGACCTAAGGGCCTGGTATGCCTCCCAAGGGGGAACCCATGCCGTTTTTTTTAATTTGGCGTGGAGTTCTCCCTTAGGATTCATACCAAACACAGTGCCTGGTATTAACGGGAATCCAATTCGGATCCCTGCACCAGTGTCTACCTGGCCAGCGCTGGTTGTCGCTTATCGGGAAAGGAAAAGAAACATTTTTCCTTTCCCGATGCGAGCCAGCTCGGCACTGGCTCCCCTGACGGAGCTCGTAGGGTGTCAATCTCGCCGCTAGAAGCGGCGAGATTGACACAATATCGCGGTCACCTACTGTACCTCTCACTCAGATCACAGTACTCCTAAAAGAGTTCTTACGTGTACATTAGGGACTTTAGGGGCTCGTTTACATTTGCTTAAATATGTGCATTGCAAAAGTGGAAAATACCCTATTGTGGGACTTTTTAGGCACTTCCATTATGTAACAATGAATTTCATAAAAACAATATTTATTAAAACATTATTGGATACAACAAAAAAAACACAAAACGCAAACACCATGTATTCATGGTATGAACAACTATTAATATACCAACTGAAAATAAAGGACAATGGTATATTATGATTTCTTCCACCCGACACTTTTCAGAGAATATGTATCTCCTTCATCAGGGAGGAGGGAGGTATCGTTAATGATACATCAAATGGGGTTGTAGATAAACATTCCATGTTCTATTTCTCAAATTCTGCTCATTCTGTCCACCCTTCAGTAGCATATATTGTGCTGGTTTAAGGAGCCAATAGTGGAGAGGGACACCCAACAGAGGGCTCCAACCAACAAAGGGGGTTCCAGGTAACACAGAGGCCTTGAAAACTCAATCCTGCACCCAGAAAAATAGTTATTTGCCTTGAAGTCACAGGTATGCAAGTAGTAGGAAGGGTACTCAGGTTAGGAGTAGCATAATTGTAGGCTGGCCCCCGACAGGGAGTGTTGTGTTCTCCAGTGGGGGTAGACAGCAAAAATGGTAACATATGTATGAGTAGGGCTTTTTTTCTCAGAAAATAAGTGCGGGAACTCAACCATGACCCCAAAAAAAAACCCTTCCCCCACACACACCCTCCAAACTGCATCAAATACTGGGTGTGGTTAAATTTCACCAACAGTGGGAGGGTCTTAAGGGGTATTAAATACCAGTAGTGCATTATGTACAAAGTGCTGAGTTCTTGGGGGTTACACATGGAGCGCAGAGTTCAGGAGTGCGCTATGTACATGAGTGCAGACAGGGCTGGGACAAAGGGTGGGCAGGAGGAGCGGCTGCCCCTAGCGCAATGGTATATTGCAGGGGTAGGGAGCACCCTGAGCCTAACCCTAAGGGAAAGGGGGGCACAGTTTGGTAGCTTCTTCCACACCCACTTAGCTCTACATAGCTCTGCTTCCCCATCCACAACTCACTTTCACCCCTCTTCAGCTCTGACCTCTGCATCCAACCACCCTCTACTATCCCCATGCCCCCCCCCCCTTAAAAGCTCCACCATCTTCAAAGTGTCTTACCTTTTGTTACTGTATTAGGCTGAAGAATCCAGCAGGCTCTAGCACCTCCCGGAACACTGTAGGTGGCTCCACCTCTCTCACTTGCAGGGGGATTATCCAGTGGGGATGTCGGCATTTGCATTTCAGGAATCTGCATCTCCCTTGTCCCCATCCTGAACACAATGGGAGCCACTCAGGAGATCAGATCTGTGGGAGTCATTGGGAGACAAACCGTGACTTGTGAACACAGAAGTCAGACTTCTGTATTTACAAAAGCGATAGTGGTGAGCAGGGAGTAGAAGACCTGAGCCAGAGGTGGTGGAACTGATACATCAGGATCCAGCTGAAAAAATGCTCTGCGTATATGAGTATACCTAACATACATATAAGTATGTTACCATTTTTATCTACCGCCACTGGAGAACACAACACTGCCTGTTGGTGGCTGAATCCTACAGTTATACAACTCCTAACCTGAGACCCTTCTTACTACTTGTATACTGAGACTTCTGAGTTTCAAGGCCTCAGTGCCATTTGGTCCCCCCATTGTTGGATGGAGCGCTCTGTTGGGTGTCCCTCTCCACTATTGGCTCCTGCGGAGAAGTTATTGCCCTGCTTACCTTAGTATCGTCTACAAATATGGAGATTGAACTGTTTACCCCATCCTCCAGGTCGTTTATGAACAAATTAAACAAAATTGGTCCCAGCACAGAACCCTGGGGGATCCCACTGCCCACCACTGACCATTCCGAGTACTCCCCATTTAGCCCCACCCTCTGAACGCGCCCCTGTAGTCAGTTTTCAATCCATGTACTCACCCTATGGTCCATGCCAACAGAACTAATTTTGTATAGTAAATGTTTATGGGGAAGTGTGTCAAATGCTTTTGCAAAATCCAGATACACCACGTCTACAGGCCTTCCTTTATCTAGATGGCAGCTCACCTCAACATAGAAGGTTAATAGATGGTTTGCAGGAACGATTCTTCATGAATCCATGCTGATTACTGCTAATGATACTGTTCTCATTACTGAAATCTTGTAAATAGTCCTTTATCATCCCCTCCAAGAGTTTACATACTATTGATGTTAGGCTAACTGTTCTGTAATTCCCAGGAATGTATTTTGGGCCCTTTTTAAATATTGGTGCTACTGTACATTGGCTTTTCTCTGATCCGCTGCTACCATTCCAGTCAGAAGACTGTCAGTAAAAATTAGGTACAATGGTATGGAAAATACTTGACTGAAGTAGCCTCGGGTGCAAGCCATCTGGCCTCAGTGATTTATTAATGTTACGTTTCCCAAGTCTAATTCTAATTCTGTCCCCTGTTAGCCATGAGGGTGCTTCCTGTGACGTGTCATGAGGATAAACACCCCCTTATTCCCCCGTGAAGACTAAGGAGAAGAATAAATTCAATATCTTTTGCCATCTCCCCATCCTTTGTAACCAGATGTCCTTCCTCATTATTTATGGGGCCAATATGGTCTGTCCTCCCTTTTTTACTGTTTACATACTTAAAACATTTCTCGGGATATTTTTTTGCTCTTCTCCGCTATGTGTCTTTCGTGTTCTTTCTTAGCCGCCCTAATTGTACCCTTTAATTTCTTACATTGAATTCTTTATATAGTTTGAATGCTGATGATGATCCCTCAACCTTAAATTTTTTGAAGGCCTTCTCTTTTGCTTTTATATGCATTTTTACATTGGTGTTAAGCCATCTAGGACTTTTGTTTGCTCTTTTAAATCTATTACCCAATGGGATGCATTGGCTAATGCATTTATTTAATATGCTCTTAAAGCAAACCCATCTCTCCTCCTTGTTCTTTGTTCCTAAGATTTTATCCCAAGTTACCGTATATACTCGAGTATAAGCCGAGATTTTCAGCCTCTTTTTTGAGGCTGAAAGTGCCCCCCTCGGCTTATACTCGAGTCATCGCCGTCTGCCTGCCCGATCAGCGTATCGAGCAGACAGACGGCGGCCATTCTACTATTCAAAAGCCGCGCCTCCCTCTCTGTGATAGGCGGAACACTCAATTTCCCAGCAGTCAGTGTTCCGCCTATCACGGACATCCGCTCATTCTCATACTATGGACGAGGATGAGAGGATGTCCGTGATAGGCGGAACACTGACTGCTGGGAAATTGAGTGTTCCGCCTATCACAGAGAGGGAGGCGCGGCTTTTGAACAGAGGAATGGCCGCCGTCTGCCAGGAGGAGAGCGTGGCACACAGAGGCTGCAGATTGGCACAGGTAGGCAGGGATGGACGGACAGCACAGCACAGCGACGGACAGGACACAGGGACACAGCGACGGATGGGACACAGCGACGGACGGGACACAGCGACGGATGGGACACAGGGACGGACGGGACACAGGGACGGACGGGACACAGGGACACAGCGACGGACGGGACACAGCGACGGACGGGACACAGGGACGGACGGGACACAGCGACGGACGGGACACAGGGACGGACGGGACACAGGGACGGACGGGACACAGCGACGGACGGAACACAGGGACGGATGGGACACAGGGACGGACGGGACACAGGGACGGACGGGACACAGCGACGGACGGGACACAGGGATGGATGGGACACAGGGATGGACACAGGGACACAGGGATGGACACAGGGACGGACGGGACACAGGGACGGACGGGACACAGGAATGGACACAGGGACGGACGGGACACAGGGTTGTCTCACCCTCGGCTTATACATGAGTCAATAAGTTTCCCAGTTTTTTGGGGGTAAATTGGGGGCCTCGGCTTATACTCGGGTCGGCCTATACTCGAGTATATACGGTATACCTTCTAGAAAGGTTTGTAGTTTAGGGAAGTTGGCTCTTTTGAAATTCAATGTCTTTGTTTTTCCCTTCTGTTTCCTATTTGTGTGATTTATACTGAAGCCAATGGACCTGTGATTGCTATTTCCTAAATTCCCCCGTAACACATGTGATGTGCAGCATGGGAGCAACTACTGAGTGGGGGACCAGCAGAGCTGGGGGTACTGCTGAGTGGGGGACCAGCATAGGTGGGGGTACTACTGAGTGGGGGAACAGCAGAGCTGGGAGTTACTACTGTGGGGAGACCAGCAGAGATGGGGGTTACTACTGAGTGGGGGACCAGCAGATCTGGGAGCTACTACTTAGTGGAGGACCAACAGAGTACAAGGTACTACTGAGTGGGGGACCAGCAGAGCTGGGGGTACTACTGAGTGGGGGACCAGCAGAGGTAGAGGGGCAGCAGAGGTGGGGGGACCAGCAGAGCTGGAGGTACTACTGAGTTGGGGACCAGCAGAGGTGGTGATATTACTGAGTGGGGGACCAGCAGATGTGGGGGTACTACTGAGTGGGGGACCAGCAGAGCTGGGGGCTACTACTGAGTGGGGGACCATCAGAGGTGGGGGGACCAGAAGAGCTGGGGTAGTACTGAGTGGGGGACCAGCAGAGGTGGGGGTACTACTGAATGGAGGACCAGCACATGTGGGGGTACTACTGAGTGGGGGACCAGCAGAGCTGGGGGCTACTACTGAGTGGAGGACCAACAAAGCCAGAGGTACTACTAAGTGAAGCATCAGCAAAGTTGGGGGTACTACTGAGTGGGACACCAGCAAAGCTGTGGGTTACTAATGAGAGGGACCAGCAGAGGTGGGGGTTACTACTGTGTGGGGGACCAGCAGAGCTGGGGCGGGTTACAACTGAGTGGGAGATCAGCAGAGGTGGGCGAACCAGCAGAGCTGGGGGCTACTACTGAGTGGGGGACCAGTAGAGCTGGGGGTTACTGCTGATCAGGGGAACTGCTGAACTAGGGTTCTAATAAGCTGGGAATCTTCTGGGCCACGTTAGGGCTCCCATCAAGTGCTTCCTTGTTCACTGCTTCAGGTCTGATTTCAGCCTGAATTTTTGGCTGAATTCAGACCTGAAACAGACCAGAAGACGCACAGGACTCCTGTGCAATTTGCACCGGAGCTGCTCGGGTGATATGTGAACCAGTTCCATAAAGAGTCGGTCACAATCTCCTGTCAATTCTCAATAGTGTGAACCCGGCACAAGACTAAAGTTTGAGATTGAAAGATATTAATCTTCAAGGAGCATTAACACTCCTTTCTCTTTGCTGACATAAGAATCCTTAGTAAAAAAACAAATTTACTTTGCTACAGTCTGGTGTTTTTGCCATTGCATTTGAATTATATACAACATGGTGTCAGAGGTGTGAGGAGGCTTGCAAGTTCAGGAAAACCTTTGAGGACAGCCATCTTCAAGTGGTCCTTTACGGTGGGTGGCTCTACATTTATTCTTTATCTGTGGCAGTTTAACAATTGCTTTCAATGTTGTCTCTGTTACTCTGTGCTCAAGCAAAGCAACAGGTTCCCTTTATTGGCAGCCTCGCCAAGCACGAGCTTATCTTCCATTGGCTGCTGTGATGCCACTTTCCATTGTATCCTATTCTTTGAAGATGTCTTATGCCGCGTACACACGGGCGGACTGTATGGCGTACTTAGTCCGTCGAAACACATTTCAGCGGACAGTCCGCTCGTGTGTGGGCTTCAGCGGACTTTTTCAGCGTGCAGTCCGGCGTACTAAGTATTTCGGATTTTTCGAAATTCTGTCCGTCGTACTTTGGTTTCAGCGGACAATCCGCTCGTCAGTATGCTAGTTCGACGGACTAAAAATGGCGCATGCCCAGAAAGGATTTACATGGCGGAAGGGTGCTTTGCTGTGTATTGGACTTCCTATTTCTAGTCCCGTCGTACGTGCCGTACACGTCATCGTGCAAGCTTTCGTCGGGTATCCGTGTGTGGTCAAGTCCGTTCAGTGGAAAGTAGGACGGACTGTCCGTCGGATTGTATGACAGACTAAGTACGCCATACAGTCCGCTCGTGTGTACGCGGCATTAGAATACATCTGCCATCTCGGTCCTTCTATATACGTTTGGCCTTTTGATAACAAAAGCCTGATTGCGGATTCCTTGTCTGAAAACTATTTCCTGGATTTGCTTTTTCTGCTCTTTTCCTGCAATTTTCCACTTTTGCCAAAACTTCTACACTTAACCGTTCCAACAACATTATCAAAAGGAGGAAACGCAACGCATCGAAGACAGAAAGAGATGGATCCCCCCCCCCCCTCCCTCGTTAGGCGGAAGGCTTCAATGCATGTCGTTGGGAGTTGATGGAGGCAGGAAGTAAATGGTTTTTTACGATTTGGTGAAATGACTGCACCGGTTCATCCATCCGCGGAGCCATCCCGGAGAAACAATCGGGAATCATCTCTACACCTACCTCGCCGTCTTTCGTGCTCCGGAGTCGGAGATCAAATTGAATTCCTTGGTCACACAAAATGATTCCTTCGAGTATATGCCCAATCCTCGCCGCAGGCAATTTCAACCTCTGATTGACCGTCCGCAAGACTTTATCATCCGAGAGTTTAACAAAATATCTGGCGTGTCCTCGGAAATGGAGAAAGTTTTCATTTGCATGAAATGAATTCCAGCCATGATAATGCCGGAAAAGCCGCTGAATAAATTCTCCACTTCAATTCATAGCAATACTGCTAGGGGAGCGGCTGTTACAGGTCAGCTACTTTATGGATTTGTTTCCCGAAAAAGAGATAATAATCAAATGTTTTTATTGAAAGAAGTATCCCAGGTTTGGCTTTTTTTTTACTTTGTTGATCCCATATCAGAGGGATCCCTGAAGAGCAGGGGTCTCCGAACTATCTAAAGAAAGGGCCAGTTTACTGCCCTTGAGATTTTAGGGGGGGAGGGGGGGGTCAGACTGTGGCCAGGAGGAGTAGAAAATGCCCTGGCATCAGTAAGCCCTTGTACACACGGGTCGGACATTCCGACAACAAAATCCGTCTGATTTTTTTTTTTCCGCCGGATTTTGTCCGAAACTGGCGTTGCATACACATGGTCGGACAAAGTTGTCGGAAAATTCCGATCGTTCAGAACGTGATGACGTTTGTTCGTTACGACGGGACTACGTTGTAGACATGTGCATTCGTTTTCGTCCGAATGCATTTTCGTCCGAATTTCAGCTATTTTCGTTTTCGTTTTGACAAACGATAACGAAAGCACAAAATCCGAAAAACGAAAGATCCGACATAAATAAATGCTTTATTTTCGTTTTCATTGTTACAACAGTTCGATATAGAATAGGAGATTCGACATGACTCTGACAACAATCTGTCTATAGAACCTGTGGTCGAATGTGCCTAACCTTACCTCTATTAGTCCAAGATTATATAGAGAAAATATTCGACAGAGAAAAAAGATTTGACAGAGAGAAAAGATTCTGCAAGTTACTGTCCTAAAAAGTGTTTGGGGACCCGGGTCCTGCCCCAGGGGACATGGATCAATGCAAAAAAAAGTTTTAAAAACGGCCGTTTTTTCGGGAGCAGTGATTTTAATAATGATTAAAGTGAAACAATAAAAGTGTAATATTCCTTTAAATTTCGTAGGGGGGGGGGGGGGTTGTCTATAGTATGCCTGTGAAGGGGCGCATGTTTCCCGTGCTTAGAACTGTCCCTGCACAAAGTGTCATTTATGCAGGAAAAAAAGTCCTTTAAAATCACTCGCAGCTATTATGAATTGTCGGCTCCCGTAATACAGAGAACACTCATTGAAAGTCATTGATAAAAAAATAAATAAATAAATTTAAAAAAAAGCGTGGGGGTCCCCCAAATTCAATTACCAGGCCCTTCAGGTCTGGTATGGATATTAAGGGGAACCCTGCCTCAAATTTAAGAAAAAATTTGACGTGGGGTTCCCCCTAAATATCCATAACCAGACCCTTCAGGTCTGGTATGGATATTAAGGGGAACCCGCGTCAAATTTAAAAAAAAATTGACGTGGGGTTCCCCCTAAAAATCCATACCAGACCCTTTATCCGAGCACGCAACCTGGCAGGCCGCAGGAAAAAAGGGGGGGACGAGAGAGCAGCCCCCCCTCCCTCCTGAACCGTACCAGGCCACTTGCCCTCAACATTGGGAGGATGCTTTGGGGGTCTGTGACCCCTCAAAGCACCTTGTCCCCATGTTGATGAGGACAAGGGCCTCATCTCCACAACCCTGGCCGGTGGTTGTGGAGGTCTGCGGGCGGGGGGCTTATCAGAATCTGGAAGCCCTCTTTAACAAGGGGACCCCCAGATCCCGCCCCCCCCCTGTTTGAAATGGTAAGGGGGTACAAAAGTACCCCTACCATTTCACAAAGAAAGTGTAAAAAATGGTTAAATAAAACAAACACACTTTTGAAAAATATCTTTATTAAAAATAAAAAAATAAAAAAAAGATTCCAGCGGCGGTAATCCACTCTTGCTATCCAGCGACAGACGGTCATCTCTCCAGCGATGTCTCATCTCATCCAGCGCAGCGAATCCTCTGTCCTTCTTCTGTCTCCGTGGAGGAGACACTACAGACATTCCGACGGCTTGACGTTTCTTATATACGGTGGGCGGGGCCACCCGTCACCTGACCCCGCCCCCCCCTGACGCAAGGGGAAACCCGGGGTTCCCTGTGACGTATGGGTGACCCCGCCCCCCTCTGATGTAACAGAAACCGGCCTGTGTTACATCAGAGGGGGGCGGGGTCACCCATACGTCACGGGGAACCCCGGGTTTCCCCTTGCGTCAGAGGGGGGCGGGGTCAGGTGACGGGTGGCCCCGCCCACCGTATATAAGAAACGTCAAGCCGCCGGAATGTCTGTAGTGTCTCCTCCACGGAGACAGAAGAAGGACAGAGGATTCGCTGCGCTGGATGACATGAGACATCGCTGGAGAGATGACCGTCCGTCGCTGGATAGCAAGAGTGGATTACCGCCACTGGAATCTTTTTTTTATTTTTTTATTTTTAATAAAGGAATTTTTCAAAAGTGTGTTTGTTTTATTTAACAATTTTTTACACTTTCTTTGTGAAATGGTAGGGGTACTTTTTTACCGCCTTACCATTTCAAACAGGGGGGGGGGCGGGATCTGGGGGTCCCCTTGTTAAAGGGGGCTTCCAGATTCTGATAAGCCCCCCGCCCGCAGACCTCCACAACCACCGGCCAGGGTTGTGGGGATGAGGCCCTTGTCCTCATCAACATGGGGACAAGGTGCTTTGAGGGGTCACAGACCCCCAAAGCATCCTCCCAATGTTGAGGGCATGTGGCCTGGTACGGTTCAGGAGGGAGGGAGGGCCGCTCTCTCGTCCCCCCCTCTTTTCCTGCGGCCTGCCAGGTTGCGTGCTCGGATAAAGGGTCTGGTATGGATTTTTAGGGGGAACCCCACGTCAATTTTTTTTTACATTTGACGCGGGGGTTCCCCTTAATATCCATACCAGACCTGAAGGGCCTGGTAATTGAATTTGGGGGACCCCCACGCTTTTTTTTTTATTTTTTTATTTTTTTTTTTATCAATGACTTTCAATGAGTGTTCTCTGTATTACGGGAGCCGACAATTCATAATAGCTGCGAGTGATTTTAAAGGACTTTTTTTCCTGCATAAATGACACTTTGTGCAGGGACAGTTCTAAGCACGGGAAACATGCGCCCCTTCACAGGCATACTATAGACAACCCCCCCCTACGAAATTTAAAGAAGTATTACACTTTTATTGTTTCACTTTAATCATTATTAAAATCACTGCTCCCGAAAAAACGGCCGTTTTTAAAACTTTTTTTTGCATTGATCCATGTCCCCTGGGGCAGGACCCGGGTCCCCAAACACTTTTTAGGACAGTAACTTGCAAATTAGTCTTTACAATTAGCACTTTAGATTTTGAACGTTGGAGTCCCATAGACTTTAATAGGGTTCTAAAGTATACTATATACTAGCTCCGTCGAATCTTCTTTATACATTCGACAGACACCATAAGCCTTCAAAGACAGATTCGACTGTAATTCATGTGGATTTTCGGACGAATGCAATTTTTGAACGAAAAACTAAATAAATAAAAACGAATTTCGGGAGTAACTAAATAAATTAAGTTTTCGGACGAAAACGAAATTCCGAAACGAAATATTTTACTCTGCACATGTCTACTACGTTGCGGCTAGTAGCCAATAGCTTTGGTCTCATAATTTGATCTGAGCATGCGTGGCACTTTGTCCGGTTCGGAATTCTCTACAAACGATCGGACAAGGTCCGGTCGGATCATGTTGTCGGAAAATTTTATATCCAGCTCTCAAACTTTGTTGGTCGGACATTCCGGTGGAAAAAGTCAGATGGAGCGCCCACACACGGTCGGATTATCCAACAACACGGTCCGATCGGACACCATTATTGGTGTCAGTGGAAGGAATAGTGCCCCATCATTGGATTCAGAGGGAGGAATAGTGTCCCATCATTTGTGGTCTTGGAAGGCATGGTGCCCCATTATTGGTATCAGTGGGATGAATAGTGCCCCGCCATTAGAGCACAGGGGGGGTTGTGCCCCATCATTTGTTGTATTGGAAGGCAGGGTGCCCCATCATTGGACGCAGGGGGAGGAATAGTGTCCGATCATTTGTGGTTTTGGAAGGCATGGTGCCCCATCATTTGTATCAGTGTGAGGAATAGTGCCCCATAATTGGACTCAGGAGGGGGAGGATTATGTCCCACCATTTTTAGTATTGGAAGGCATGGTGCCCCATCATTGGTGTCAGTGGGAGGAATATTGCCCCATCACTGGACTCAAGGAGGGAGGGGATTGTGCCCCATCATTTGTGGTATTGGAAGGCATGGTGCCCCATCATTGGTATCAGTGGGAGGAATAGTGCACCATCATTGGACTTGGGGGGGGGGATTGTGTCCCATGATTTGTGGTATTGGAAGGCATGGTGCCCCATCATTGGAAGAAGGGAGAGGAATAGTGCCCCATTATTTGTGGTGTTGGAAGGCATGGTGCCCCATAATTATTATCAGCGGGAGGAATGGTGCAGCGTCATTGGACACAGGGGAAGGAATAGTGCCTCATCATTTGTGGTTCTGGAAGTCATAGCGCCCCATCATTGGTATTAGTGAGAGGAATGGTGCCACATCATTGGACATGGGGGGAATACTGCCCCATCATTTGTGGCATTGGAAGGCATATTGCCCCATCATTTGTATCGGTGGGAGGAATAGTGCCCCATCATTAGTATTAGTGGGAGGAATAGTGCCCAATCATTGGTATCAGTGGGAGGAATAGTGCCCTATCATTGGACACGGAGGGGGGACTGTGCCCCATCATATGTGGTATTGGAAGGCATGGTGCCCCATCATTGATATCAGTGGGAGGAATAGTACCCTATCATTGGACTTCGGGGAAGGGTGAGTGTAGCACCCCATCATTTGTGGTATTGGAAGGCATGGTGCCCCATCATTGGTGTCAGTGGGGGGTATAGTGCCTCATCATTTGTGGTATTGAAAGGCATAGTGCCCCATCATTGTTGTCAGTGGAAAGAATAGTGCCCCATCATTGGTGTCATTTGAAGGACTGGTGCCCCAGTGTCAGTGGGAGGAATAGTGCCACATCATTGGACTCAGGAGGAGGAATAGTGCCCCATCATGTATGGTATTAGAAAGCATGGTGCCCCATGGTTGGTGTCAATGGAAAGGAATAGTGCCCCATTGTTGGTGTCTAGTGGACACCGTCTACTTGTATGACTATGGGCTCCTCTAGTGCTCATAATATTCTTTAATGTCTTTTACCTTTTCTAATCTAGTTTTATTCTGGGAAAGATATCATGAAGGTATACTCCATTCAGTGAGAAATGTGCGTCTTCATCCCGGTGCATGCGGAGCCCCCCCACAACTCCTGCTCACCCTCCGCTCCTCATTACACAATGCAGCCAGAATTGCAAACACACAATATGTTGCCACAAACGTGTTTTATTAATAGCAATCATTTCTCTGTTTACCGTCATCAGAAAAACGAACATCTCGTCCTACAAGCGATGGAGACGTATATTATGGGCTCTCATAAAGTTCCATATTATCCTGCAAATCAACATGTTTTCTTCAATTGGAAATTATCCTGGATGCTGGCTACGTGTGTGTGTGTGTGCGTGTGTATGTGTGTATGTATGTATGTGTGTATGTGTGTGTGTATGTATGTGTGTGCGTGTGTGTGTGTATGTGTGTGTGTACGTGTGTGTGTGTGTCTGTATGTGTGTGTGTGTGTGTGTGTGTGTGTATGTGTGTGTGTGTCTGTATGTATGTGTGTGTGTGTCTGTATGTGTGTGTGTGTGTGTGTACGTGTGTGTGTGTCTGTATGTGTGTACGTGTGTGTGTGTGTCTGTATGTGTGTGTATGTGTGTGTGTTTGTATGTGTACATGTGTGTCTGTATGTATGTGTGTGTGTCTGTATGTGTGTGTGTGTGTGTGTGTGTGTGTATGTGTGTGTGTGTGTGTACGTGTGTACGTGTGTGTGTGTCTGTATGTGTGTGTGTGTGTGTGTGTGTGTCTGTATGTGTGTGTGTGTGTGTGTGTGTGTGTGTGCGTGTGTATGTATGTGTGTGTCTGTATGTGTGTGTATGTGTGTGTGTACGTGTGTGTGTGTGTGTCTATCCCACTAAAGGGATAGAACTTTTGTGCAGAAGGGAGTTTAACAAGACTCGTGGCCACTTATTAAAATTAGAAGAAAAGAGGTTTAACCTTAAACTACGTAGAGGGTTCTTTACTGTAAAAGTGGCAAGGATGTGGAATTCCCTTCCACAGGCGGTGGTCTCAGCGGGGGGTATTGATAGTACTAATAAACTATTAGATAAGCACCTGAACAACCGCAACATACAGGGATATACAATGTAATACTGCCATGTAATCTCACCTACTATGTAACTATGTAATCGCTGCCACTGTGCCATATCAAATGCTGCCAATGTGCCCCCCGCCAGCCGTCAGCACTTACTCTGTCTCGGTGCGACAGCTCCTCAATGCTCCTCGATTTCTTCTCCCGTCCTCTTCTCCCATCCTCTGCTATGATTGGATGCCCGATAGGCAACTATCTAAGTAACATAGGAAAACACCCTCCCCCACCTTTCCCGTCTGTGCAACATTCCTATGACGTTTGTGACAGGGACATTGTCCCAAATATACTAGTGACATCTCTGCTACAGAACATTAACTGCATAAAGCATTAGGGAACCCCGGGCCGAGACCAGGAACTCCAGTCCACGAAGACAAACAGAAAACAGGACTTCCAATCTGACGTCTATAGAAGGGCTCAATCAGGAGCATCTGTGGCCAACCGCCAACTCTGCCTCACCTACTCAGAGCTTATAGGGAGAACTCTACTCAAATACGGGGCCTTATATACTGTAAGGGCAAAACTTTATTAAGAAGGCCTTCCCAATACGATAAGGATGGAGCATAACACAATGACCTCACGGCCATAAAATAGAGAAATTGAAAGAAAAGTCTTCTGGGCTCTACGCCGTGCAAGATCCTCCTAGAAGAGAAAGAAGGTCATGAAGAGTACAAGTGACTCCCGTCCAAAACTCCTGTATGGGCCGTCAGTGCCAAAAGATCAACGTCGGCTGGGGATGTACCGAGCCTGTGCCATAAATAGTGCAAAATCTATCCGGAGTGTAGTAAGCTCTATGGGCCAGTTTAAATTGTATGAGACGGTCTCTAGTCTCCACTCCCCCCCCCCCCAGACTTCCTATTTCCCTCCACTGCCCTCCCCTCCTCTGCCCCTCCCCTCTCCTTCTTCCTCTTCCTCTCCCTTTCCCTCTCCTCTTCCTCTCCTCTCGCCCTTCCCCTTCCTCTCCCTTATCCTCTTTTTTTCCTCTCCCTCTCCTATCCCTCCTTTCCCTCTCCCTCTCCGCTTCCTCTCCTCTTCCCCATACTCCTCTCCTCTCTCCCCTCCTCTCCCTCTGCCCCATACTCTTCTCCTCTATCTGCTCCACTCCCTCATCCTCTCACTCTCCTAACTCCCCTCTTCCTCCCCCTCCTTTCCTTCTCCCTCTCCTCTCTCCCCTCCTTTCCCTCTCCCTCTCCTCTCCTCTCCCTCTCCTCTCCTTTCCCTCTCCTTTCTCTCTCCCTCTCCTCTCTCCCCTCCTTTCCCTCTCTGTCTCCTCTCCTTTCCCTCTCCTTTCTCTCTCCCCTCTCCTCTGCTTTCCTTCTCCTCTTTTCCCTCCTCTCCCTCTCCTCTCTTCTATCCTCTCCCTCTCCTTTCCCTCTCCTCTCTCCTCTCCTCTCCCTCATCCTCTTCCCCATACTCCTCTCCTCTCTCCCCTACTCCTCATCATCTCCCTCTATCTCTCCCCTGCTTTCCCTCTCCCTCTCCTTTCCCTCTCCCCTCCTTTCCCTCTCCCTCTCCTCTCTCCCCTCCTTTCCCTCTCCCTCTCCTCTCTCCCCTCCTTTCCCTCTCCCCTCCTTTCCCTCTCCCTTTCCTTTCTCCCTCCTCTCCCTCTTCCTTGTCCTCTCTCCCCTCCTTTCCCTCCCTTCTCCTCTCTCTCCTCCTCTCCCTCCCTCTCCTCTCTCCCCTTCTTTCCCTCCCCTCTATCCCTCCCCTCTCTCCGTCCCTCTCTCCCATCCTTTCCCTCTCCTCTCCCCCCTCCTCTCTCTATCCTCTCTCCCTCTCCTCTCTCCCTTCGTCTCCCTCTCCTCTCTCCCTTCCTCTCCCTCTTCTCTCCCTCCCTCTCCTCTCTCCCCTCCTTTCCCTCTCCTCGCCCCCCTCCTCTCTCCCCTCCCTTCCCTCTCCTCTCTCCCCTTCCTCCCTCCCCTCCCTCTCTCTCCCCTCTCTCCCCTCCTCTCCCTCTCCTCTCTCTCTCTACTCTCCCCCTCCCTCTCCTCTCTCCCCTCCTTTCCCTCCCACCTCTCCCTCCCTCTCTCCCCTTCTTTCCCTCTCCCTCCCCTCTCTCCCCTCCTTCCCCTCCCCTCTCTCCCCTCCTCTCTCTCTCCTCTCTCCCCTCCATTCCCTCCCATCTCTCCCCACTTCTCCCTCTCCCTCCCTTCTCTCCCCTCCTTCCCCTCCCTCTCTCCCCTCCTCTCCCTCTCCTCTCTCTCTCCTCTCTCCCCTCCATTCCCTCCCATCTCTCCCCACTTCTCCCTCTCCCTCCCTTCTCTCCCCTCCTTTCCCTCCCTCTCTCCCCTCCTCGCCCTCTCCTCTCTCTCTCCTCTCTCCCTCTCCTCTCTCCCTCTCCTCTCTCCCCTCCTCTCCCTCTCATCTCTCCCCTCCTCTCCTTCTCTCCTCCTCTCCCTCTCCTCTCTTTTCCTCTCCTCTCCTTGGTCCCCTTTCCTTTCCTCCACATCCTAAAACAACACAAACATTCGATCAATCACAATAACCTCAGAGATTTTAATTCATTTCATACTTTATTTGTAAAAAAAAAAAAAAGGGGGAGAGAGATAACCAGCTTCTGCGGAAAACGACGGTGTCCCGGACACCTCGGATCTTACATGGTGGATCGGAGACCCGGAATTGCTACAGAGTGAGATTAATTACACGATCAAATAGTCAGCATGGACCAATGCCTCCCTGACAGCTTTGTTGTAATTACGGCGGCGGCGGTGTAGAGAGCGGGCCGCGCTCAGGACAACGCTCTAAATAAAGAAAGGATTTGACACAAAGCTTTCTCGCGGTTTTGCTGTTTGCGTATTGTAATAGATCATTATAAAGGGCTCCCATTTAATTTAAACAGGATAGATACAGGCAGCAATTACAAGAAAGTGTAAGGGCAGCTTTACAGTTTCAAGTTGGGCTGTGCTGCTTTAAAGGGAATGAGCCAATAAAAAAATAACGGGGGCGGCCATTGGTAAGTAGTAGGTGCAAAGTCTTCCTTGACTACATAGTAAATCACTGATCACAATATGCATGGGGCTAATGAACACCGGAGCTGGAGACCACGGCCACTGGGACCAGAAGCCTACAACTTTAATGTTGTCACTAGAACAGGAATAAATGACAAATCCTCCATTGGGGACACCTGGAGGGGATTTCCTCTTTGGAGAAATTTCCTCTTACTTCCTGTTTGGTCTCTGGAATAGGAAGTAGGGGAATGGAACTTACCTATTGCCTACTCTATTCAAAAGGAAATAATCAAAATTCAGTTCTTTCAATCGTGGTGGCATCACATACATGCATTACCTAGAGTGGTCTACATGCAAATACAGCCTGCCCACCCCTCTAGACTGGCACCCACCCATCGAAGGCATTGTGATATTTGTATAACCCCACCCAAGAGCCAAACGAGTGGCAAATGCCGCAAAACACGCAGTAAAAAAAAAAACACGCAACCCACAAAAGGCCAACATGTCCCATAAGCCACATATAGCACAGCCCATTTAAATCAACGTAAAAAAATAAAAAAGTCCATAAACATGTATGAGAAAAACAAAGAGTTCTCAGCAATGGAAGGTTGGGACACCTCGTGAGGAGAGACACAATTCAAATTCGCTGAATATTCTGGGTGACTAATCCTAGTCCACCAACAAATCCAAACTCTTACCAGATACGGTGGACCACTGAGCTAACAGAAGGTCATATGCGCTTGTATCCAGGGCTGGTGCAAGTATATTTGACACCCTAGGTGAAGCCGAATTTTTCCACCTCCATTGGCTTCTCCCCTGACTCCACCTCCTTTGCCCTACCCATGTGACAGGAGGCAGCACTATACAGGAAGCATCGGCGCTGCCCAGGGCTTGGATTAACGTAGGGGCTATTGGAGCTGCAGCTCCAGGCCCCTACCTTAATATAGGCCCAGCCACCCAAAAAGAACACACTGCTCATGAAGAGCAATTGGCCAACAGAGTTCTCCCCTGACGGGCCCTGCATTCCACATGCACCGCCTGGGCAGGGTGGTGGGATTGATGATGGGCACCGCATGAGCAGTCCCAATGGAAGCCTGGGGCACGCCAGTGCAGGGCTCTTGCAGAATTCTGGGGCTTTCATAGCATTAGGCCTATCCGGCTGCACTCTTTCAGCGCAGAGTGCACGCCAATGCACAGCCCTTACAGTAACCTGGCAAGTCAAATGCCAGGCTTCCCTAGTTGGCATGCGCACTTTGGAGTTTGAGCGCATGCCAACACAGGCTCTTCGAAACACAGAAGGGTGCCCGGTAAAAGGTCCACCAAAATCCTCAGCACCAAGCACATGATGCTCTTAATCTGGCCCTGCAGCTGCCTGAGAGAGAGTTAGTTACTTTCTGCAGCCTTCACAGCATGCAGAAATCATCAGCCGGGCTCCCTATGCAGCAGTGCACCCTAGGCGGCTGCCTAGTTGGCCTAGTGGTAGCACCGCCCCTGCTTGTATCCACAGATGGGATGAAGGCAGTTGGTAGGTATAACACATGGAACCAGATAATCCAGAATCGGATATGTGAATGGAAATAAACACAATCTAAGTGCTCTCCGTAAAGTTAATCTACTACGTCCTCGCTGACGAAGTCCCGTAGGACGTAACGCGTACGGGGGGAGGAACTATCTCGCGGACATCACCCGCAGCCATCTCTGGCACCCTGCTGCTTTACATTGCCGTATCATTGGTTTTATCATCACTGTCATGGCCACAAGATTCTTGAACTGTGGATTACTTTATTAAATGAACTTTACAGAGAACACTTATGCCGCGTACACACAACCGGACTCTCCGGCAGACTAGGTCCAACGGTCTTCCCGACGGACTTTCGGTGGAGTTCCGACGGACTTTCCGAACGAACGGACTTGGCCACACACGAACGGACTAAGTCCGTTCGAAAGTCTGCTCGTTTTGAACGTGATGACGTACGTCGGTACTAGAAAAGGAAGTTCAATAGCCAGTAGCCAGTAGCTGCCCTTGCGTCGTATTTGGTCCGTCGGGCCAGCATACAGAAGAATGGTTTTCCCAATAGGAATTGAGTCCATCAGACAGATTTGAAACATGTTCTATTTCTAGTTCCGTCTGATTTTTTTTAATGAAAAACGATCGGATTAGCCCACACGCGATCGGATTGTCCGACGGACTGAGTCTAATGGAAAGTCCGGTCGTGTGTACGCGGCATTAGATTGTGTTTATTTCCATTCACATATCCGATTCTGGATTATCTGGTTCCATTTGTTATACCTACCAACTGCCTTCATCCCATCTGTGGATACAAGCGTATATGACCTTCTGTTAGCTCAGAGGTCCACCGCATCTGGTAAGAGTTTGGATTTGTTGGTGGAGGAGGATTAGTCATCCAGAATATTCAGCGGATTTGAATTGTGTCTCTTTGTTTTTCTACATGTTTATGGACTTATATAATGTACTGCGCTAATTTTACCTATAGTGTACAGCTTGCATTTTCCTCATATTTGATTTTTGTGTGCGCTGATTGTTTTTATTAATTTACATTTAAATCAACGGGCTGCCCCATGCGTGTCACAGGAAAAAAAACGATACACAAAACGTTAGCTCCCCACTATGCTAGATCGCGAATGGGGCCTGAAAGTGAAATCGCTGCGATAACACAAGAACAACGAGGCTCCATTCACCGCTGCGCGTTTCGTTGCAGTTCAGGAATGCGCTGCACCAAAAATCGCTGTAAAAACGCACCAAGCTACATAGTTAGTAAGGTTGAATAAAGATACCAGTCCGTCCAGTTCAACTACCCTGTTTCCCTGAAAATAAGACCTAGTGTGATTGTCGGTGATGACTGCTATATAAGCCCTACCCCCCAAATAAGCCCTAGTTAAAGTCCTTGTAGGTCTTATTTTCAGGGTAGGGCTTATTTTTGGGGACACAGGACAGGGCCTATTTGGGGGGTAGGGCTTATATTACAACCATCACCGACAATCAAGCTAGGCCTTATTTTCGGGGAAACAGGGTAGAGCTCCACTCTAAAAACAAAAAAAAAAAAAAGTTCTGAAGCTTCTTTGGGGCGATTGCTGCATGTAGGGCTGGTGGGCTGCCCTATGTGTGATGAGTGAAAATGCTCCAAAACACCTCCCCCACCCCTCAGAAAAAAAAAAAAACGCATGTGGGAATGCAAGTTCCCACTATGCATGTGAACAGGGCTTGACACTGTCGACTCCCTTCTTTACTGTACTTTGTATAAAGATGCCCATACACTATGCAATCTTAGTGAGAAGGGTGATCACTGATTGATTGCATTTCACTTAAAAAAAAAAACATGTAACTGGGAGTGGGAGGGTGGATGATGCAGGGTGTGTGCTGATGAGGTCAGCTGGTCAATTCCTTCCTGTGTCATGACCTACAGTCTGTAAGGACGTAAGACAGAAGCAATAGATAAGTTTGGAATCATGGATGGAGGACATTAAGGTACATGTCTGTAAATCTTATGGAAAGCTTTGATATTTTTGCAAAAAAAGTACATGAATGCACTATTGGTACATTGGGGAGCTGGAATTTAGAAAAAAAAAAAAAAAGCAAACTTACCCCTTTAAAGGGATGAGGTGGCAACCCTACTTCTGGTTCCGCCCCTTTGTTTACCTGGCCAGCAACTTTCAGGAGAGTAGCCAATCAGGCTAATCTGTGTCTATTTGGCTGCATGGGAGGGGGGGGGGGCAGGGCAGAGGAGAGATTTGGGGTCTAATAGACCCCAAATCTCTCCATAAAGAGGACCTGTCACAGCCAATGCTGTCACAAGAGATGTTGTGCATCCCTTGTGATAGCAATAAAGTAAGTACAAAAAAATAAAAATACATTTGTATCAAATAAATAAATAATAAAAAAAAGCCCCCCCCCCCCGATAGTGCTCCCGCACTAATGCGAACGCATACGTTACTCCCGCAGGCATATGTAAATGGCGATCGCACCCCACACGTGTGAGATACTGTCGCGGACGTCAGAGCGAAAGCG
The DNA here is from genome assembly GCF_037356315.1 of Lithobates pipiens. NCBI lineage: Eukaryota > Metazoa > Chordata > Amphibia > Anura > Ranidae > Lithobates > Lithobates pipiens. Next base: position 340,095,461 of record NW_027507784.1, read on the forward strand.
TCAATTCTAGCAACGGACCTCCTGTGCAACTCTAAACCGGTAACCTGTAAATGGAGAATATTTCATTACCGTCGTTTGCCGCTATTCCACAGGCAGACGCAATTCTCAAAGCGTGGCGTGTTTACTCGGCGTGACATCATCTTTCACATTATAGAACAAAAAAAAATGAGGCTAACTTTAATGTTTTTTTTTTTTTTAAATCATGAAAGTGTTTTTTTTTCCCCCCAAACAAACACCATGTGACATAAAAAATTGCAACACTCACCATTTTATTCTATAGGGTCTCTGCTAAAATAAAAAAAATAATAATAAAAAAAAAAAAAAAATATATATATATATATATATATATATATATATATATATATAGATATAAATAAATATATACCAAACAAACACCATGTGACATAAAAAAATTGCAACACTCACCATTTTATTCTATAGGGTCTCTGCTAAAAAAAAAAAATATATATATATATATATATATATATATATATATATATATATATATATATATTTATTTATAAATATATAGATATAAATAAATATATACACACACGTGAAGTGTCAGAAATGGCGCGGATGCGAAGTGGTAAAAACTGAATTACTATGTTGTTGATGATGGGGGAGGGAGGAACCAGGGAAGGCAAAATATAAGTAGATTAAAGGTTAGCCTTAAATAAGGTTTTATGTTCGGATTTACAGAGAAAAAAAAAAGCCTATGATCGCATCTCAAATAATAATCTGAACTTTTCCAGGAGTTTTATGTTCGTTCTTTATCATTTATCATTTATTTTTTGGATGTTTTCTCGCCATTGCGACGTCTCTCGCTTTTAAATATTTATAAGTTGGGATAATTACCTTGGCTTCTCATTATATGTTAGTTGGAGAGATCAGAGATCCTCAACTGAAAATATTTTATTTAGAATTAATTCTGTATCTCTCTCATCTTTGTCTCCTTGATCCGTGGCGATACAAACACTGATTCTATCGGCCGGATCGCCGGCGAGACGCATGGCAAAGGAATGGCTGTGATTAATTAGTCAGTGTTACATACAGGACCTGCAGAAAGCCCGTTTCATCTCCGTCTCTTTAACCCACACACTGCAAACATTCTTCATTAAATGCAACTTTTAACAGAAAATGTAGAAATATTCACTTGCCTTCTAATGTTTCCACTGCAACCTGGAGAAATTTTTCGACTTTTTCAGTAACGCTTGTTACACATATTGGGTTTGGTTTGTTAAAGCTGAACCTCGGGCAATCAGATGTGCTGCGATGCAAGGAGCATGCTGATAGGTGGAGAGAGCAGAGTGACAGAGAGATGATCTCATCAGTCTGACGCTTCTCCTTCCACTGTCCAATCACAAGCTGGGGGAGGGACCAGACCTGTAAGCATTACTTATCTGCAACAGAAAAAAAAATGAGGTCTCCTGCTCAGCCAGATAGGGCTTTGGGCAGAGTTGTGTAACTCTAAGGATTGAACGGTCAGCCCCAGTTGTAGGCCACCACTAGCTACTACTATTTTATTATTTATTTATATATGTATTTTTAATGTATACTTTCCTTTTTAAGATATCTTTAAAATGGTCGGATGATGCACTGGATCCTTTTCCTCTATGACAGCCTTTCTCAACCTTTTCAACACAGAGGAACCCTTGAAATAGTTCTCCAGTCACAGGGAACCCTCTGCTAAAAATTAGAAATCTACAACTCATGATACATTACTGATAATTAAAAAGATCAATGACGTGAGTGGGAACTTACCTGAGAGGCAGAAATTGCCCAATTCTGAAGGAACCCCTAGCAACCTCTGGTGGAATCCTGGGGTTTGACAGAACCCTGGTTGAGAATCACTGTTCTATGAGCACCACTGTTGAGAGACTGAGGACATCTGCTGGTTGTGAAGAGGTACTGCAGAGGGGCAGCTGTCACGGTCCGGGATCAGACTTGAAGGCCAGTAGCTATAGCAGTACAAACAAATGGCCATTGCCCTCGCCTATAACTGGCCTTTGCAGCAAGGAGCACATGGAAGGGCAATGCCTGCAAAACAAAACCAAAGCAATTGCAAGCTCAACTTAATGACCAGTCTGCAACCAACCGAATTATCCTGTCTAACAGTATGCGTTAAAAACCGGGTTTTAGTTTGCACACATTTGCAAATACATGCGTAAGCTATAGAGCCCCTTCAAGGCACCCCAGTATTCTGTAGTCCCTAACTCTCTAAATATAGCAGTAGACAGGCTCCCACCGACCATCTGGATAGTTGCAGCAGCAGGTCACCCTGGAGGATGCCACAGGCTCACTGGAGGTACAAAGTCTAAACACTAACTGGTCTTGACTAGAGCAACTGTTGGTGGAGATGGGCTTTGCTGCATGTCAGTACCAAGTCACGGTCCTCAGGATTTTTCCACTAGCAGATGAGAAAGTTGGGGTCCAGTAGCAGATATAGCAGGTAGGGATCAAACAGAAGCGTAGTCAGTAAGCAAGCCAAAGGTCAGTAACAAGCAGTTGCAGGTTGGGATTAAGCAGAAGCATAGTCAAGGAGCAAGCCAAAGTCGCGGCCCTCAGGATTTTCCCACCAGGAGATGAGAAAACTGGGGTCCAGTAGCAGATATAGCAGGTAGTGGTCAAGCAGAAGTGTAGTCAGTTAGCAAGCCAAGGGTCAGTAACAAGCAATTTCAGGTTGGGATTAAGCAGAAGCATAGTCGAGGAGCAAGCCAAAAGTTGGTAATGATCAGTTGCGGAGATACAGGTGGCAGCAGTGGCGGTCCGTCCATTAGGGCGCGCCTGGGCGCCACCCCCACTCTCCACTCCACCCCCCTATAGCATGTATCTATCCACAGCTGCCGCGGCCACCCCCTATTCATGCATGTATTACAGCGGCCAGGGATTTTATTTTAAGCATCCGATTAGAACCAGAGGCTCTAATAGGCTTCAAAATAGGGTGGGCTTGGGACATATTGAATGCGAACGGAGCCCACCCAGGTGTGTTACAACAGCGAAAGAACATTCACTGTTGAAACACTGATCCTCAATCCTGCCAATCAGAAGGGGGTGTGAGACCCTTTTTTTTTCGATTGGCCGAAAAAGAGAAAACTCTCCGCTGACCCGTGGAGAGCAGGAGAACAGGAGGCTGACACTGCTGAGCATGGGAAACAACCGGTGATGGAGTAAGTGCTACCAACCGACCTGGGAATGGGGGGTGGTGGCATACTGTTTGCCACCCCCAATAAATTTTCCACCGGTTGCCACTGGCAGCAGGACTGACATATTGGCTGGAGAGAGCAGAATAATCTGTCAGGTTGGAGGTGCAGAAACATGGCTTTGTTGATGGGAGGAGCAGAGTTCGAGTATTATGAGTTAAGGTTAGCGATCGGGCAAAGAGATAGTGTGTGGCTCAGTTAGAAGAGTCACTGCCAGCCACAGCAGAGGTCTCGGATCCTCCTGACATTAGCACTGGAGAAGAGGTGAATATTGCCAAAGCTGATTTTTTTTTTTTTTCCCTTAAAGCAACTTGGGTTCTAATTTCTTTAAAAAAAAAAAAAAAAGTTGGAGGTTGGGCTTCAAACAAAATAGCCATCTAATGAATAAAATAACAATGGAATGCGTGAATCGGTAATGATAGCAACTTAGGAGATGTATGCGTTTGTGGTTCCTAAAGCGCTCTGCATTCGCTGTCTTCACGAGCCCTCTGAGGGTTTAATCAGAGTCTTGTTGGGAGTTGGCAAAGTAGTCAGCAATAGAGAAAGTCAAACAGAAAGGAAAATTCAAAGTCCAGTAGCCAACCAGGTCAGAGCAGAGCTCAGGATATGAGCTTTCAAAGGAAGGTCTGGTCTGCAGTGCCCACACCGCTTTGTGGTGCTGCTCAGTGGAAGCCTCAAGTTACCATCACAGGGTCCTCATGGGTTCTGAAGAACTTTCACTGGGATGCCTAGATGATGGGTGAACTCAAGGTTGGTCAGTTGAGCAACAGAGACCAAAGAAGGCTTCTGGAAGAGTTGCCATGCAGGATTCTGTCCAAACATGTAGAAATAGGGCATTGAGTACAGATTTTTATTAGGAAATGATCATTGGGCACACCGGTTTTGGTTCAGAAGAACTCCACAAAAACGGTGACAACCCTTATGCGTCGTACACACAATGGGACTTTCCGCCAACAAAACCGTGGAATTTTGTCCGAAGGGGCTCAAACTTGTCTTGCACACACACGGTCACACAAATGTTGGCCAACAATCACGAACGTAGTGACGTACTACCTGTTTGTTTCAGCTCTTTAGCGCCACCCTTTGGGCTCCCTTTGCTAATTTCGTGCTAGTAGATATTTGGTGATGAGTGTTGATTTGCGCTTTTTCGTTTTTGCGTTTTTCATTTCGTGCTTTTCAGTTCGTTTCTGGACGGCCGTTCGTCAGCCAGACATGTTGCGGAATCGGAGGAGATAACGTGTTATTTATTATTGGCCTTGGAGTTATTGCTTTGACATTTTTTTCTTTTATGGTTGAATAATAAGGATTTGATTTGGTATATTTTCTATATTTTTGGATGCATAGAATGTACGTTTTGGTTAAAGAGGAGGGCCGGTTAAAACAAAAAAAAATTAATAAGCAGACTTACCTGTCCAGGGCGCCCGCGATGTCGGCCGCCCGAGGCCGACCCGTCCCTCGGCTCTCGGGTCCCGGCGCCGCCATTCTTTCTAAGGGAAACAGGCAGTGGAGCCTTGCGGCTTCACTGCCCGTTTCCTACTGCGCATGCGCGAGTCACGCAGCGCTTTTTGAATGGGACGCGCTGTGTTCTGGAACACACAGTTCCCAGAAGACAGCGCAACCCATTACCCAGAAGACAACGCGACGAGGAGAGAAGAAAGAAGATCTCCGCGGAGGAGGAAGAGGAAGATTAGGATGATGTGCCTAGCAACAGGCATTTCTGGTAAGTTAAAAAAAAATAAAAAATTCATTTTTTTTTTTTAAGATTTTTTTCTAATTTTTAATGTCTTTTTTTTTTTCAGGGTGGCCCTCCACTTTAAGTTCTTTTGGCAGAGAGCATGTTTAATTTTTTTTTTTTTTTTTTTTTTTTAATGTACAATAAAAAAATCTCAAATTTTGTGTGTCAGAAATTCAGATGGAAAATGTCCGATGGAGCCTACACACGGTCGGAATTTCCGACAAAAAGCTCACATCGAACATTTTCCGTCAGAAAATCCGACCGTGTGTACGCGGCATTAGCCATGATGAAGGTGGACTCTGTTTGGCCCATGAAATGTGTTGGATTTTTTGTTGCTGGACTGTAACTGATAACTGCTGCAGAATTTCTTCCTTTGTTGCTGCTGTGTTGTCCCTCTGCAGTTTGGACAGGGTTAAACTGCATATTTATTAAAGTGATATTAAAGTCTTGTATTTTTTTGTTTAAAAATAACAAACATGTTTTACTTACCCGCTCTATGCAGTGATTTTGCACAAAGCAGTCCCGATCCTCCTTTTCTGTTGTCCCTCGCCAGCACTCCTGGCCCCTTCCTCCAAGCAACTTGCTATGGGGGCACCCAAGCTGAGCCGCTGCTCTGTGTGTCCATTCAGGCAATGGGGCGGCAGCTTATCCCCACCCCTCGCTTTCCTCATTGGCTCACTGACTTTGACAGCAGCGCCCGCTGTTGTGTCTCAGCCAATCAATACAACTTTGCTGGATCGAGATGGGGCTCAGGTAGTTATTAGGGGAGCTGAGGGGGACTGCTGCACACAGAAGGTTTTTTTTTATCTGAAAGCTGAGGTCCACCCTAAAAAAAAAAAAAAAAAAAAATTACATAAAAATGCACCTGGACAGGTAAGTGTGCTTATTAAAAGTCAGCAGTTTTGAAATTCGAATTTCAAATAAAATACATAAAATAGAAAGAACATAACCATCATCTGAAGTTCGAGTTTTGAAAAGAATAGAATAGAACAGAATGGAATATAAAATGAAAGATTAGAATAGAAAATAAAATAATAGAATAGAAAAAAATGTATAAGAAAAAAAAAAAGAATAGAAAGAATATAGCCGTCTTTCGATATTCAAATTTTGAAATTTGGATTTTGAATAAAAAATATAAAAATAGAACATAACCATCATCTGAGTTTTGAAAAAAATAGACTAGAATAAAACAGAATAGAATATAAAATGAAAGAATATTATAGAAAATAAAAGAATAGAATAGTAAAAAATGTAATTGAAAAAAATAGAATAGAAAAAATATAGCTGTCTTTCGATATTCAAATTTTGAAATTTGGATTTTGAATAAAAAATATAAAAATAGAACATAACCATCATCTGAGTTTTGAAAAAAATAGACTAGAATAAAACAGAATAGAATATAAAATGAAAGAATATTATAGAAAATAAAAGAATAGAATAGAAAAAAATGTAATTGAAAAAAATAGAATAGAAAAAATATAGCTGTCTTTCGATATTCAAATTTTGAAAGTCGAATTTTGAATAAAATACATAAAAATAGAAAGAACCTAACCATCATCCGATGTTCGAGTTTTGAAAAAAAAAAAAGAACAGAATAAAACAGAATAGAATATAAAATGAAAGAATAGAACAAAAATGTAATAGAAAAAAAATAAAAGAATAGAAAGAATATAGCCGTCTTTCTATATTAAAATTTTGAAATTCGAATTTTCGAATAAAATACATAAAAGTAGAAAGAATATAGCCTTTATCCGAAGTTCGAGTTTTGAAAAAAAAAGAACAGAATAAAACAGAATAGAATATAAAATGAAAGAATAGAATAGAAAATAAAGGAATAAAATAGAAAAAAAAAATGTAATCGAAAAGAAATAAAATAGAAAGAATATAGCTGTCTTTCGATAATATAAATACAAACAAATAAAATACATAAAAATAGAAAGAATTTAGCCGTCTTCTGAAATTCAAGTCTCTAAATGGATGGAACCAGCTATTCTTCACAATGAATTTGGATCTACGGTATTCGATATTTTCCATTCAAATTCGATTTGAATAATTTGAATCCGGTTGAAAATACATAACTGAAATGAAACTCAATGAAAGTTAATTACGAATGCAGCAAAATGAAAAGAGTAAATCAACAAACTGATCCGAAAAGTGACGAAGTTTTGAAGATTTTGAAATTCAAATTTCGAATTGAATCTAATAAAATAGAAAGAATATAGCCGTCTTGCCAAAATTTGAATAGAATTGAACCAGCCATTCTTCACAATGAATCGTTTCTATTTGAATACTTAGAATCCCTTAGAAACATTTTAATCCGGTCGAAAAACAAACAAACAAAAATAAACTAAATTAATTTAGTTTACGAATGAAACAAAACAAAATTAGTAACTTAAAGTGGAGGGCCACCCTAAAATAAAAAATGTCATTAATATTCTTAAAAAACAAAAAAACAAAAAAACAAAAAAAACATTTTTTAACTTATCTGAAACCACTGTTGCTAGGCAGTCTTCTTAATCTGCCTCTTCGGCGACCTGCCCCGTTGCCTTCTGGGACCTGTGTTTGTCCCAGAAAACAACGGGGCCATTCACAAAGGGCCACGCGACTCGCGCATGCGCAGTAGGAAACAGGCAGTGAAGCTGCAAGGCTCCTCTGCCTGTTTCCCTTCGTTAAGATGGAGGCGTCGGCAGCCGATCCGATGCATGGATCGGCCTCGGGCGGCCGACATCGTGGGCTTGCTGGACAGGTAAGTGTCCTTATTAAAAGTCAGCAGCTACAGTGTTTGTAGCTGCTGACTTAAAAAAAAAAAAAATCGTGTCCGGAACGCCCCTTTAACTAATTTATTAAAATTAATTATCCAAAACTAAAAAAAAAATAAAAAAGAAAAAAAAGAAAAAAAGTTTCGTTCTGCGTATTCCTTATAAAGAGAAAGTATCAGGGTCTGCATCCCTTTTAGCGGTGATTTCCTTTTGGAAGTATCTGGCCAAAAATGACATTTGTGTTGCAGGGGATGCCTGAAATCTGACTTGTATCTTAGGTGTAGACTTTTGGGAAAAATCTGCGAGCCAATCACACAAGCAGGAAATGACATTTCTGGCGGGGCGCTCTGTATACCATCTGTGTACAGAACGCCTCCAGGTGGCCATATTGAATTTTAATGAAAATTACAGGCGGCTGCAGATTGAAGAGGAAAGATCATTTTTAGTTATATTCAATTAAAATATGACTTGTGCCGCAATTGCATATGCTATAGTATTATTATTAGGGATGTTACTGATTAAAATTTTTGCGTTCAAATTTTTTTAAAATCGATTAATCGACTAATTTTCGATTAATTATAAGATCCACCTACTTTTAGCTGATCTCCTTGCATTGCACCTCTGCATTAGTCAGTGGTAAATGTGGTATACACTATATACAATCACCTGACACTAGTTCATTTCCACAATCCATGACTTGACTTCACAGTTCACACAAATACCTTTTAAATTCAAACTGTAGCACTGATGTAAGTCATTTTTTTTCCACAGTAGTGTGACAATCCCTCCACCTCCGATCTAATTAATCACTCTCACCTAATGGCATGGACCCCTGGTCCAACAGGTGGTCATACAAGTGGATATCAAAAGGGTTAACACCGACCATAAACTTCTCTCACGTCTCCTTAGATCTCAGCAAGGACACCAGGTCATGGGTAGAAAGAAAAGATCGAAGTGCTCCCCGCTTAAGTATAAGATTTCATTTTTGTGTTCAAACACAAACTACTCACATAAAGATGATAAAAACACAGCATGTAAAGGCGGCAATCGTGTTAGTTCCCGTAGGGTAGCAGCGGGTGACGTCATGCGTAGCTCCTCCCCTGTACGCGTTACGTTCAATCAGAACTTAGGGTTAGGGTTAGGGGGTTGGGGTTAGGGTTGGGGTTAGGGTTTTGGGGATAGGGTTTGGGGTTAGGGTTAGGGTGAGGGTTAGGGTTAGGATTGGGGTTTAGGGTTAGGGTTTAGGGTTAGGGTGTCCCCTAGAAGAACAAGGTTAGGACTTAGGGTTAAGACTTGAGGTTAGGGTTTAGGTTTAGGGTTAGGGTTAAGGATTAGAGCTTCCCCTAGAGAAAGGTTAGGACTCAGGGATTGGAATAGGGACCTCCCCCAAAGGTCAAAGGTCAGCAGGCGTGTTCCCCAGAGGTCAAAGGTCAAGTGTCAGGCTGACCCACCCCCCACCAAAGTGTTCCGCCTGCCTACCCCTACCCCAACTCCACCCCCCCCCCCTTCCCTTCGTTAGCAGACGGAGGAACTTGGGGAAGGGGGGAGGAGTCCGGCGACGTCGATGTCCGTAACGTCACCGGATCTTCCGACGGAACTCCCTGAAGACCCGGAAGCCGACGGAGAGGTTGAGTGCCGATCGAAAGAATTTTGATCGATCAAAAAAAATTCATCGATTAATCGAGGAATTCATCTTTCATTTCCACAGCCCTAATTATTATTTACCATATTTATCGGCGTATAACACGCACTTTTTCCCCCTTAAAATCAGGGGAAAATCATGGGTGCGTGTTATACGCCGATCCCCCCGCCGATCTGCCGATCTGCGCTGTCTGTGGAGCGCCGCCGACATTTACCGAGCCGAGCCGAGAGTGTACTGTGTACTCGGCTCCACTCTCAGTCACGCCCAGTCCTGCCTCCTAGCCTTTACGTCCCGCCATTGGCCCGGTGTTGTGTCCATCACAGGAGCCAGGACAAAGGGCGGGACGGGGGCGTTACTGCGAGCAGAGCCGAGTAGCCGAGTACCTTCGGCTCGGTCTATGTCGGCGGTGGGAGGAGCCGAAGATCTTGGCGGCGGTGGCAGGAGGAGCCGAAGATCTTGGCGGCGGCGGCGGCGGGAGGAGCCGAAGATCTCGGCGGCGGCGGGAGGAATCAAATATCTTGGCGGCAGTGGCGGGAGGAGCCAAAGATCTCGGCCGCGGCGGGAGGAACCAAAGATCTCGGCGGCGGTGGCGTGAGGAGCTGAAGATCTCGGAGGCTGCGGGAGGAGCCGAAGATCTCGGCGGCGGCGACGACGGTAAATTTAAAACTAAACCATGCTGCCATTTTGGGGAAGGCTGTAGGGGGACAGTGGAAGGCTACATTGATGGGCATTTAAAATGTAAGGTTTTTTCCTTAAACTTGCCTCCTAAACTTGGGGTGCGTGTTATACGCCAATAAATACGGTATTTGCTATTTTTTTCCCCCGTGAAAGTGGAGTTACCCTTAAATCGTAATAATTTACTCTTTATTAACTGGCTGATATAAATTGCTAAACCTAAAACCTGCTCCATGTTGTGGAGAGCTGACACGCTACATTTTGTTTCCTGACCTCCATGCGTTCATATCCATCCTTCGACCCTCATTACCATCACCAGGGCCGCTGATAGAAATCATGGGGCCCCGTACCACCTACCTGATGGGGCCCCCTTCAGCTCCACCCCTGGCCCCCGCCCATGGTCCCTCCTTCAGCCCCGCCCTGTCCCAGCCCCTCCCCAGACCCCACCTTGAAACAAAGTGCTGGTTTTCTACAAGTGATAGGCATGGCTGGCACTGTCTGCAGCACATTACGGCATTGGCGGCATGGGTGGCACTGTCTGCAGCACATTATGGCATTGGCGGCACTGTCTGTAGCACATTACGGCATTGGCGGCATGGGTGACACTGTCTGTAGCACATTACGGCATTGGCGACACAGGTGGCACTGTCTCTGCTGGCAGCACATGCGTTATGGGCCATAAAGCATGTGCTACCGGCAGACAGTGCCGCCAATGCTGTAACGTGCTGCAAACAGTGCCAGCCGTGACACTAATGGCATAACGCATGTGCTACTTGCTGACAGTGCACCCATGCCGCCAATGACATATTGTGCTGCAGACAGTGCCACCCATGCCGCCAATGGCATAATACCATTGGCAGCATGGATGGCACTGTCTCTGCAGGCATCACATGCGTTATGACATTAGTGTCATGGGTGGCACTGTCTGCAGCACAATATGGCATTGGCAGCATGGGTGGCACTGTCTGCAGGCAGCACATGTCTTATGGGCCATAACGCATGTGCTACCTGCAGACAGTGCCACCCATGCCACCAATGCCATATTCTGCTGTAGACAGTGCCACCCATGCTGCTAATACCATAATGTATATACGCTGCTGCATCAGTAGTAGATCTTGAATTCCCCCCCCCCCAAGCAAGTACACACCTGTGTCATTTTTAGCTGGGCTCCATGAGGCACTTCTTCCCTGATCCTGCTGCGCTGCTGCCTGGACTGGAGTGTCCAACTGTCCACAAATGATTCCATTCAGATGTGATCATGTCAGCTACTTATTTTTTGTGTTCTGCCAGTCTGACACCGCCGCTCGCCTCACTGGCACTTCTCGCAAGAGGAGGCGGAGGAATCACTCCACGGCGCCAAGGGGGACGGCACGATAGAGGACGCACTGGCTGGGACTTGAGCCACAGCCAGCATGAAGAGCGGGTGCAGAAGAGGTATTCTTCTGCACCCGAAATAGAGGAAATAGTCCCTCCCTGCCACCACCTAGTCTGCAGATAGCTATCTGCAGAAAAAAAAAAAACGTAAAAATAACCGAGGGGTGGTGGGGGCTATTTGGTTGGTAGTTGAGCCGGAACGGCCATGGCTGGAGGATTTTTTTTTTTTTTTATCATTTATCTGCTCAGCTTGCCTGGGCCCCCCTGCTGGCCGGGCCCAGTACAACAGGGCCAGTCGTACTGGCCTATCAGTGGCCCTGACCATCACTTCCATGTTATGTACACGTTGTGTTTATTGTCATGGGAACATACGTGGAGGTCACTCTCCCGTGTCATTCTCTGGAGACTCAGCAAACCATTTCATTAACAGTATCTCAAATCTCTAATAATTGGAACTACTTACATTGCTTTTCACCCCCCCGCTTGGCATTTTTCGTGTTTTGTTGCCTTTCAATCTGGAATTAACATGCATTGTTTGAGGATTTGCATCATTTCATTTACAGAACACGCCCACAACTTTGAAGATTTTTTTTTTTTTAAAGTGTGAAACAAACAACAAAAAGGACAAAATAAAATAAAAAGTCAATGTGCATAACTATTCACCCCCCTAAAGTCAATACTTTGTAGAGCCGCCTTTTGCGGCTATCGCAGCGTCTTCCCACATCTCACCACTGGGATTTCTGCCCATTCCTCCTCCTTCCAAAACTGCTCCAGCTCCTTCAAGTTGGGTGGTTTGCGCTTGTGAACAGCGATCTTTAAGTCTGACCACAGATTTTCTATTGGATTGAGATCTGGGCTTTGACTCGGCCATTCCAACACATTTACATGTTTCCCCTTAAACCACTCAAGCGTTGCTTTAGCAGTGTGTTTGGGGTCATTGTCCTGCTGGAAGATGAACCTACGTCCTAACCTCAAATCACACACAGAGTGCTACTGGTTTTGCTCAAGAATATCCCTGTATTTAGCACCATCCATCTTTCCCTCAACCCTGACCAGTTTCCTTAAAAACATCCCCACAGCATGATGCTGCCACCACCATGTTTCACAGTGGGGATGGTGTTCTTTGGGTGATGTGATGTGTTGGGTTTGTGCCAGACATAGCGTTTTCTTTGATGGTCAAAAAGTTAAGTTTTAGTCTCATCAGATCAGAGTACCTTCCTTCATATATTTTGGGAGTCTTCCACGTACCTTTTCACAAACTCAAAACGCGCCATTTTGTTCTTTGCTGAAAGTAATGTCTTTCTTCTGGCCACTCTGCCATAAAGCCCAACTCTATGGAGCGTACGGCTTATTGTCATCCTATGTACAGATACTCCAGTCTCTGATGTGGAGCTCTGCAGCTCCTCCAGGGTTACCTTAGGTCTCTGTGCTCCTCTCTGATTAATGCCCTCCTTGCCCGGTCTGTGAGTTTTGGTGTGCCGCCGTCTCTTGGCAGGTTTGCTGTTGTGCCATGTTCTTTCCATTTGGTTATGATAGATCTGATGGTGCTTCTAGGGATCGGCCAACTCAGAGAAGGAAGAGCTGAGCCCAGCCCTGACACTTGTGCTGTGACTAATCACAACACAAGTGGTGCGTACCGCCCTTCCCAGAAGTAAAACCACAGTGCGTGGTCGGCAAGTGGTTAAACTATAGAATCATAGGGGTGTGCAGGGGTGTGCCTGGGCACAATCCTTATCACTATGTGTACTTTATAGCAGATGATGTAAGAAGGGAATCATCCACAGGAAACTTTACCGGATTCTTTACACCGTTCCTCCGTGGTGATCTGTCTGAGAAGTCTCCAATAAAGTGTCCACTCTGGATGATACCGGCGGAGTGCCACCCTACTTTTCACAGAATTGTATTATTCTCATAATAATTCTAAGCAGATGTCCAGAGCAACTGCCACCCACATCGGAAATCCTGAGCCCCTCCCACCCTCCCATACATTACAGTGCAACCCCCCTTATCTTATGCTGCTGTCAGGAAGAAGCTGGGGGTGGATCTGGGTGGCAGAAAGTGCAGGGTCTGGAGAAGGACCAGAGGATCAGCTGAATGCTGCTGCCGGAGTCTGTGGGGTGCTGCGACTGCACAGAGGCGCACAGGATTTGTAGGAGGAGCTCTGCCCTCCTCTCTACTGAGGAGGGGGATGAGGAAAAAAGGGGCCTCCCCCGCTGCTGCATGGAGAGGCACCGAATCTGGCAAATGAGTTCTGTCCTCCTCCTTGCTGCTGACTGCTGAGACAAAGTGGGGGTGGAGATGAGGGGATGCTGCGGCTGCACAGTGAGGCACAGGATCTGTAGGAGGAGCTCTCCCCTCCTCTCTGCTGCGGAAGGGGTGGGAAAAAAGGGGCCTCTCCGCGGCTGCACGGAGAGGCACTGAATCTGGCAAAGGAGTTCTGTCCTCCTCCTTGCTGCTGACTGCTGAGACAAGATAGGGGCAGAGACGAGGGGATGCTGTGGCTGCACAGTGAGGCACAGGATCTGTAGAAGGAGCTCTGCCCTCCTCTCTGCTGCTGACTGCTGAGGAGGGAGTGGGAAAAAGGGGCCTCTCTCCGTGGCTATATGGAGAGGCACAGAATCTGGAGAAGGAGTTCTGTCCTCCTCTCTGCTGCTGACTGCTGAGACAAGGTGGGGGCAGAGACGAGGGGATGCTGTGGCTGCATAGTGAGGCACAAGATCTGTAGGAGGAGTTCTGCCCTCCTCTCTGCTGCTGCTGACTGCTGAGTGAAGGTGAGTGCAGAGATGAGGGGATGCTGCAGCTGTACAGTGAGGCACCGGATCTGTAGGAGGAGCTCTGCCCTCCTCTCTGCTGCTGACTGCTGAGGAGGGAGTGGGAAAAAGGGGCCTCTCCGCGGTTACATGGAGAGGCACAGAATCTGGAGAAGGAGTTCTGTCCTCCTCCTTGCTGAGCAAGGTGGGGGCAGAGACGAGGAGATGGTGTGGCTGCACAGTGAGGCACAGGATCTGTAGGAGGAGCTCTGCCCTCCTACCTGCTGCTGACTGCTGAGACAAGGTGGGGGTGGAGATGAGGGGATGGTGCGGCTGCACAGTGAGGCACAGGATCTGTAGGAGGAGCTCTCCCATCCTCTCTGCTGTGGAGGGGGTGGGAAAAAAGGGGCCTCTCTGCAGCTGCATGGCGAGCACAGAATCTAGTGGAGTTCTGTCCTCCTGCTGCTGACTGCTGAGACAAGGTGGGTGCAGAAAGGAAGCTGCAGGAGAGATACGAGGGCCACATGAAATGGCTGGATTCGGCCCGATGGCCTTGTGTTTGACACGTGTGATCTAAATGATGGGTAACCAAACTACGGCTATGGGCCCTCAGCTGATGTGCTCACTCTCCCGCTCTGATGAGGACCTCGATGTGTGGTGAGTGTCCGATGTGCTTTCTGATAAAAGAAGGATGCAGATGTAAAGGAAGACTCTGATGTGGACTCTGACATAAGGAGGACTCTCATTGAAGGGAACACTGTGATGGGGACTCTGGTGTAATTGGGGACTCTGAGGGGAACCTAATGGGGGGATTATAATGGGGGACTCTGATGTAGACTCTAACACAAGGAGGGCTCTGATGTAAGGGGACACTCTGGTGGGGACTTTGATGTAAGGGGGGCTCTAATGTAAGGCAGAATCTGAAGAGGACCCTGATAAAAGGAGAAAAGGGGGACCCTGATGTAAGGAGGGACTCTGATATGATCTCTGACATGAGGAGGACTCTGATGTATAGCAAGTGGGGTTCTAATGGGGACCCTGATGTAAAGGGGGACTCTAATATGGTTTCTGACGCAAGGAGGATTCTGATGTAAGGGGACACTCTGGTGGGGACTTTGATGTAAGGGCATTCTTATGGGGACACTGATATAAGGGGGGACTTTGATGTGGACTCTGACATAAGGAGGACTCTGATGTAAGTGGAAACTCTGATGGAGACTCTGATGTAAGTGGAAACTCTGATGGAGACTCTGATGCAAAGGGGATCTGATGTAAGGGGGATTCTGATGGGGACCCTGATAAAAGGAGACAAGAAGGACCCTGATCTAAGAGGGGACTCTGATGTGAACTCCGACATATAAGAGGGGACTCTGATGTAAGGGGGCACTCTGATAGGGACACTGATATACAGTAAAGGGGATTATAATGGGGAGCCTGATTTAAGAAGGGAATCTGATGTGGTCTGTGACACAAGGAGGATTCTTATATAAGGAGACACTCTAGTGGGGACTTTGATGTAAGGGGGACTGTGATGTAAAGGGGACTGTGATGGAAATCCTGATGTAAGGGGGGGGGGAGATTTTGATGTAAGAGGGGACTGTGGTGGGGGCCCTAATGTAAGGGGAACTCTGATGAAAAGGGGACTCTGATGGGGACCCTGATGAGGTCTCTAATGTAAGGGGGGATTTTGATGTAAGACGGGACGCTGATGGGGCCCTATTGTAAAGGGGACGCTTATGTAAAGGGGCATTCTGATAAGGACACTGATTAACAGTAAAGGGGGTTCTAATGGGGAGCCTGATTTAAGGAGGGACTCTGATGTGCTCTGTGGCACAAAGAGGATTCTGATATAAGGAAACACTCTGGTGGGCACTTTGATGTAAGGGGGACTCTGATGTAAAGGGGACTCTGATGGGGATCCTAATGGGGTCTCTAATGTAAGGGGGGATTTTGATGTAAGAGGGGACTGTGATGGGGTCCCTAATGTAAGGAAAACTCTGATGCAAAGGGGACTCTGATGGGGACCCTGATGGGGTCTCTAATGTGAGGGGGAATTTTGATGTAAGATGGGACTCTGATGGGGCCCTGGTGTAAAGGGGACTCTGATGTAAAGGGGCACTCTGATAGAGACACTGATGTACAGTAAAGGGGATTCTAACGGGGAGCCTGATTTAAGGAGGGACTCTGATGTGGTCTGTGACACAAGGAGGATTCAGATATAAGGAGACACTCTGTTGGGGACTTTGATGTAAAGGGGGCTCTGATTGAGATCCTGATGTAAGGGGGAGGATTTTGATGAAAGAGGGGACTGTGATTGGGACCGTGATGGGGTCTCTAATGTAAGATGGGACTTTGATAGGGCCCTGTTGTAAAGGGGACTCAGATGGGGACACTGATGTAAGGAGGGATTTTGATGTAAATGGGACTCTGATTTAAAATGACTCTGATTAGCTAATTTTCTATTGGTTTTCTTTACTGAAGTTCAGAATTCTATCACACTGATTAAAAAATAAATAAATAAAAAAAAAAGCTTTAGTGCAAAACATTTTTATTCATTTATTTATAAAGCTCAGTTTTATTTTATTTTGTTGCCTTCTCCATTATCTGCTCTCCCGCTGGCAGGGAAGGAGGTCGATCGGCGCGTGTTCCGCATCTCATGCGGCTCCCCAATCATTATTAATACCGACTCTTTTATACAGCCGAATTCTTCCAGCCGCCAGACGTTTTATACTGTTTTGCGACCAAAGCAAATAATAAAAAATAATGAAGAAATAACCCGACAATGACTCTGGGTTCAGCTTCTTCCATTGACTTTTGATCATGTTGATCGATAATCCTAATTGTTTGATAAACCCGATCACAGGAGGCCGCCTCCCATTATTCATTTAGTAGCTGCCCTGTAATTGGCTCAGTTTGGACTAAAATCCATTTCAGTCATCTGGCAGCGGAACGCCACTCCGCACTTCCCAATGAAATACTCGGCTTTTCCTTCACATAACCGGCTCAGACATCGGGCTGAGTATAGTGTAGGGGGGTCTGCATGGAGTTTGCATTCTCTCACTGGTTCAGTGTTCTCTGTACAGCACTGCAGTATATAAATGTATAATAATAATAATAGTGTGTGACTGTGGGGGGACATTAGAGTGTAAGCTCCTCTGGTACAGATACTGATGTGATTGGCTCAGTGTTCTCATAACAGCACTGCGGTATACACTCACTGGACACTTTATTAGGTCCCCCTTGCTAGTAGCGGGTTGGACCCCCTATATTATGAACACCTTGCTAGTAGAGGGTTGGACCCCCTTTATTAGGTCCCCCTTGCTAGTAGCAGTTTGGACCCCCCTTATTAGGTGCACCTTGCTAGTAGCGGGTTGGACCCCCTTTATTAGGTGCACCTTGCTAGTAGCGGGTTGGACCCCCTTTATTAGGTCCCCCTTGCTAGTAGCGGGTTGGACCCCCTTTATTAGGTGCACCTTGCTAGTAGCGGGTTGGACCCCCTTTATTAGGTGCACCTTGCTAGTAGCGGGTTGGACCCCCTTTATTAGGTCCCCCTTGCTAGTAGCGGGTTGGACCCCCTTTATTAGGTCCCCCTTGCTAGTAGCGGGTTGGACCCCCTTTATTAGGTACACCTTGCAAGTAGGGGGTTGGACCCCCTTTATTAGGTCCCCCTTGCTAGTAGCGGGTTGGACCCCCTTTATTAGGCCCCCCTTCTAGTAGCGGGTTGGACCCCCTTTATTAGGTACACCTTGCTAGTAGTGGGTTGGACCCCCTTTATTAGGTCCCCCTTGCTAATAGCAGGTTGGACCCCTTTGTTAGGTGCACCTTGCTAGTAGTGGGTTGGACCCCCTTTATTAGGCCCCCCTTGCTAGTAGCGGGTTGGACCCCTTTATTAGGTGCACCTTGCTAGTAGCGGGTTGGACCCCCTTTATTAGGTGCACCTTGCTAGTAGCGGGTTGGACCCCCTTTATTAGGTGCAACTTGCTAGTAGCGGGTTGGACCCCCTTTATTAGGTGCACCTTGCTAGTAGTGGGTTGGACCCCCTTTATTAGGTCCCCCTTGCTAGTAGCAGGTTGGACCCCCTTTATTAGGTCCCCCTTGCTAGTAGCATGTTGGACCCCCTTTATTAGGTCCCCCTTGCTAGTAGCGGGTTGGACCCCCTTTATTAGGCCCCCCTTCTAGTAGCGGGTTGGACCCCCTTTATTAGGTACACCTTGCTAGTAGTGGGTTGGACCCCCTTTATTAGGTCCCCCTTGCTAATAGCAGGTTGGACCCCTTTGTTAGGTGCACCTTGCTAGTAGTGGGTTGGACCCCCTTTATTAGGCCCCCCTTGCTAGTAGCGGGTTGGACCCCTTTATTAGGTGCACCTTGCTAGTAGCGGGTTGGACCCCCTTTATTAGGTGCACCTTGCTAGTAGCGGGTTGGACCCCCTTTATTAGGTGCAACTTGCTAGTAGCGGGTTGGACCCCCTTTATTAGGTGCACCTTGCTAGTAGTGGGTTGGACCCCCTTTATTAGGTCCCCCTTGCTAGTAGCAGGTTGGACCCCCTTTATTAGGTCCCCCTTGCTAGTAGCATGTTGGACCCCCTTTATTAGGTCCCCCTTGCTAGTAGCGGGTTGGACCCCCTTTATTAGGTCCCCCTTGCTAGTAGCGGGATGGACCCCCTTTATTAGGTACACCTTGCTAGTAGCGGGTTGGACCCCCTTTATTAGGTACACCTTGCTAGTAGTGGGTTGTACCCCCTTTATTAGGTCCCCCTTGCTAGTAGCGGGCTGGACCCCCTTTATTAGGTACACCTTGCTAATAGCAGCTTGGACCCCCTTTATTAGGCCCCCCTTGCTAGTAACGGGTTGGACCCCCTTTATTAGGTACACCTTGCCTGAACCGGTGATACCCCATTCCCCACACCATTACACCCCCCACCACCAGCCTGAACCGGTGATACCCCATCCCCCACACCATTACACCCCCATCACCAGCCTGAACCGGTGATACCCCATTCCCCGCACCATTACACCCCCACCACCAGCCTGAACCGGTGATATAAGGCAGGATGGATCCATGCGCCAAATTCTGACCCCACCATCTGAATGTTGCAGCTGAAATCCAGACTCATCAGACCCAGGGCCGTCTTTAATATTGATTGGACCCTGGGCAAGAATTTTCTCCCCCCCCCCCCCCTCCCATGCAATTTCACTCTCCACCTTGCTCTGAGACATACAATAATTAGCAGCTAGACTTAAAATAAGTTTACTGTATCAGATCAGGCTGTGATTGCGATTGGTTGTCATTGGTTACAGCATATCATTACTGCTTAATGCCTGGTTGCTAGAGGTTACAGCACACATTACGGTTCACTGATTAGTTGCTAGAGGTTACAGCAAATGATTTCTGCTTGTTAATTGGTTTCTAGAGATTAATGTGCAGTAATACTGCTCACTGATTGGTTGCTAGAGGTTACAGCACACCATCTCCTCACTGCAGGGGAGCATGATACACATATCAATGCCGCCGGCCGCAGCTATTTACTTAGTAATGCCACCGCTATTTACATATGAATTCCGGTTATTTACATGTAAACACAGGGTCTGCAGGTGAGTCATCTGTACACAACAATAGGGCAGAGCTGGGCAGCATTAGTACCAGCACTTCACACTGAGATATCGGGACACAGCACAGGACTAAAACTTCAAGGGACAAGGGAATTTAAACTGGGATAGTTGGCAAGTATGAGGCAGCTGCTTTGGGCCCCACAACAATGGCAGGGCCTAGGGCAGCTGCCCCTTTTGCCCTGCCTTAAAGACGGCCTGATCAGACCAGGCAACGTTTCTCCAATCTTATATTGTCCAATTGTGGTGATCCTGTGCGAATTGCAGCCTCAGTTTCCTGTTCTTATGTGACAGGAGTGGCACCCGGTGGGGTCTTCTGCTGCTGTAGCCCATCTGCTTCAAGGTTGGAGGTGTTGTGCATTCAGATATGGTATTCTGCATACCTTGGGTGTAACGAGAGGTTATTTGAGTTACTGTCGCCTTTCTATCATCTGGAACCAGTCTGCCCATTCTCCTCTTGACCTCTGACATCAACAAGGCATTTTCCTCCACACAACTGCCGCTCATTGGATATTTTCTCTTTTTCCCACCATTCTCTGTAAACTCAAGAGATGGTTGTGCATGAAAATCCCAGAAATACTCAGACCGGCCCATCTGCCACCAACTACAATAATATATAATAGACTGATATTTTAACCACTTGACATCTGCGCTATAGCTGAATGACGGCCACAGCGCGGATGGGAATTCCCGGGAGTCCGTCATATGACTCCCTGCGTGCGCTCTACAGGGTGCACGCGGAGCGAGCGGTGTTCACCGAGTCACTGAGACTCGGTCCCGACCCCTTACCATGTGATCAGCTGTCAGCCAATGACAGCTGATCACATGATCAAAACAAAACCTCAGTGATCGCTTTTTTTTTCTCCTCACGCTGACAGTGGAGGAGAAAACAAAAAAAAAAGGAGATCACCAGCTCATCTTAAAGTGGTTGTAAAGTCATTTTTTTAACTTTTACCTACAGGAAAGCCTATAATAAGGCTTACCTGCAGGTAAAAAAAAATATCTCCTAAACCTGTACGGTTTAGGAGATATTCCCCTCGGTATGCGCAGCTGACTGCAGCGGGGCATGCGCACAAGGGGATTCTCGGCTGAAAGCCCGGCAGTGGCCGGACCCGGCCGGGATGAAATCTCCCGCGCCCATGCGCGGGAGTGACGATATCGCGGCTCCGGCCACTCACAGCGCCGGAGCCGCGATACCCGGAAGAAACGCAGAGGGAGCATGTCCGCTCCCTTGGTGTGGATCGGACCAGATGTCGGAGCCTCGTTCGAAGGTATTTCATAATGAGCTAGTATGCGGTGCATACTAGCTCATTATGCCTTTTTCTTTGCAGGTAGAAAAAAAAAACATCTGCGGGTTTACTCCCGCTTTAAAGGGACATCGGTCCCAAAATGGAAAAGGCAATTATGCCTCATGTATGCCATATGGAAGTGCGTACAAGTGCCACCTATCAATGCCTACAAGTGCCACCTAGAAGTGCTGCCTATCAGTGTAACCCTTCAGTGCCCATGGCGGCACAGTGGTGTAGTGGTTAGCACTCTCGTCTAGCAGTAAGAATGGTTGCTGGTTCCTATCCCAACCATGACACTACCTGCCTGGAGTTTTCATGTTCTCCCTGTGCCTGCGTGGGTTTCCTCCGGGTACTCCGGCTTCCTCCCACACTCCAAAGATATGCAGGTAGGTTAATTGGCTTCTGTCCAAAATTGGCCCCTAGTATATGAATGGGGACCTTGGATTGTGGGCTCCTTGAGGGTAGGGACCAATGTGGGAGTGCAGTGCACAGGGATAGGGATTGTAGACACTCACTCAGGTTGAACTGGATGGACTGGTGTCTTTATACAACCTTACTAACTATGAAAACTATGAAAACTGCCACCCATCAGTGCCCATCACTGCCATAGCATCAATGACAGACAAAAATTACCAGTTTTAAAATTTTATAACAAAATACTTTTTTTCTTTTATTCAGTCTTTTTACATTTTTTTTTAACAAAAAATAAAAATCGCACAGGTGATCAAATACCACCAAAAGAAAGCTTTATTTAGAAGGAAAAAAATGATAAATTTCATTTGGGTACAGTGTTGTATGACCGCGCAATTGTCATTCAAAGTACATCAGCGCTGAAAGATGAAAATTGGTCTGGATAGGAGGGGGGTTTAAGTGCCCAGTAAGCAAGTGGTTAATGTATTGTTTACAACAAAAACAACAACAGAACCACATATTAATAACAACAGTCATGATAATAATAATAATAATAATAATAATAAATATTTTAATCACCATCATCATGATCATTGTTATTAACATGTGATTCTGTTGTTTTTGTTGTAAAAACAATGAATTTATTATTATTATTTGTATTATTATTATTGTTATTACTATTATTATTATTGTTATTATTTTAGCTCCTATGGGTAATATACAGACATGTTTTGTAGACTTCTGGAAGTCACAGTAAAATAATACAATGTTGAAATGATAAACTGAACAAAAACAGCAACATCTGATATTATAATGGAGGACCCTCCACTCTGCATTGTGATACATTGTCATCTTTCTTGTATTGCGCTTTTGACAAGATGACATTGTGTATGATATTTCCAGAAAATAATCACAGATTAGGATCAAAACGCTAACATGAAAACCACCTATATGTATATTTTCTTCTTGAGATGATAGAAGATGATTAACAGTTGGGGAAAAAAAAAAATGACAAGTGTTTGAGGTGCTAAGAGGATTATGTATAAAGCGATAATGCAAATCCAGTTACATCTGATCTCCGGCAAACATGACTGGCTGTTTTCAACGATCGGTTTCCGTGATTTTGAAGAGGGTTTATTTTTTATTTTTATTTTTTTTTCTTGCCATCTCAGTCCGTTACTTTATCCTCGCGGAGTGTAATCAACTCAATGTTCATATCTCCGCTTACTCCTTTTGACATCATTATGGCAAATTTTTATTTTTATTTTCATTACCTTTAATAACCTTCCTTTTTATTTTCTCTTTCTCTTCTCTTTTCTTTTACTTTATCGGTTTTACATTTGAACATATATGAATACATTACAAGAAATTACTTATACTCCCTAATTTCCTTAACCCTCCCCCTCCCGACAAAAAAAATAAAAAAAAAATAACCTGTCCAATATAAATCTTTCTTTTTTATTGAGTGGGAGGGTCTGTCCCCCTCACTTCACACTCAATGTCCTCTCCCTCTCTGTCCCCTTATCCCTCAATTATTTCACGACAGTCCTCCCTCTCCAAGAATGCCAGCCATTGTTGCCACTCCCCATGATCTTCTACCTCTATATCTTGTAATTTATGTATTGATTCCTCCATTATCCTCGTTTGCTCCACCCTCTGTACCCATTCCGTTATTCTTGGGATTTGTTTGGATTTCCAATAGCGAGGAATCAGTACTTTAGCAGCATTTAGGAGATGGGGGACTATCGTGTTTCTATATTGTGTTACTCCTAATTCGGTGTCATGGAAAAGGCATGTCCAGGGGTTTTTCTTAAGTTTCTTTTGTGTCACCATGTTTATGATTTCTACAATTTTATCCCAAAACAGAGTTATTTTGGGGCAGCCCCACCAAATATGTGAGAGGGAGCCCTCTTCCGAACACTCCCTCCAACACAGTGCCTGCTGTGCCCCTGTAAACCTCTGCATACTTTGGGGGGTCATATACCATCTTGATAGTAATTTATAAGACATCTCTATCATGCGGACTTCTCTTGATACTGAGTGAGTCAGTTTAAATATTTTTATCCTGTGTTCCTCGTTCCTTAGTGAGCCTAAATCTTCTTCCCATTTCCCTAAAAATCTCGGAAATTCTAAATCCGTTTCCTGTCTTAATATTTTATAAATTTTTGATACTTTTCGAACTAAACACTTGTTGTCCTTCAGTAAATTCTCCAAAGGTCTCAAATACTCTAATCCCCGTAACGGATGTGGTAAACTTTGTGAAAAGTGTAAAATTTGGGCGTGCCTCCATTTGTCTAACGGTTTGTGTCCCCATTCTTGTGTAAGTTCCCTATATGTATATAACCTATTCCCTTTAATGATTTCTCCTAATTTTATTTCCTCTTTACTTGCCCATCTACTAAAATACAGTCGCTCCTCTTTACCTGGTAAAAAATAATCTGTGTCCAAAAGTGACATTAAAGGTGAATTGTGAGTCCAGTTATGTGCCCTATTGATACTATCCCATACTCTTAACGTGTGTCTCGTTAAATTACTTGTGTTTTCTCCTAAGTTCCGCTGCTCAGCTGGTATCCATACCATTTTTTCCAGAGGCACCCCACTCAGTCTTGAAGAGGGTTTATGACTTACTTTTCCTGTTCAATTTTTTTTTCTTCTCCTTTTCTCTCTCTCTTTTTTTTTTTTTTTTTTTTCAGGCATGCTTATGATACTCTTCTGAAATGTTTAAGAGAAGATTTGTATTGTAAATCAGAAGTGCTTCACTTAATAAGTCTGAACATCAATGAATCCCAAAAGTCCATAATACGCAATAATCTCAAAGTGTAAAAAAAAAACATTCACAGTCCATACGCTATACTTCTCCCCACCTACTTAAAAGCTCCACCATCTTCCACGTGTCTTACTTTTGTTTCTGTATTAGGCGGAAGCACCCAGTTGGCTTTAGTACCTCCCAAAACACTATAGTTGGCTCCACATCTCTCACTTGCGGGGATATTATCCAGTGGGGGTGTTGGCATCCGCACTGCACCCCGGGGCACCTGACTCTCCCTTGTCCCCATCCTGCATTCAGTGGGGGGGCCACTCAGGAAATCAGATCTGTGGAAGCCATAGGGAGACAAGCTGTCACTTGTAAACACAGAAGCCGGACATCTGTGTTTACAAGTGATAGTGGGGAGCAGAGAGCCAGAGGTGATGGAACTCCCACCAAGTTCCAGCTGAAAAAAAGCCCTGGCGTAACCGTATATGGATGAGGACCCAGGATACGCTCCAGGAACCACCAACAAGAGACACGGCCAACTGAATGCTTCTCAATTTATACATCCACAAGTACAGCTGTGGCCAAAAGTTTTGAGAATGACAGAAATATTAATTCTCACGAAGTCTGCTACCTCAGTTTTTATTATGGTAATTTGCATATACTCCAGAATGCTACAAAGAGCGATCAGATGAATTACAATTAATTGCAAAATCCCTCTTTGCCATGAAAATGAACTTAAAGTGGGGTTACACCAAAAAAAAATAAAAAAAATAATAAAAATTCATTAAAAAAAAAAAATTGGATTTTTTTTTAACTCACCTCTAAATGCCTGTTGCTAGAGGGTCCTTCATAGTCTGCCTCCTTCAGTGCCTGGGCTGGGGACATCACTTCCCCTCGGTGCAGGAAGGGCTCAGCTCTGCCCCCTCCCTCCTGTCAGTCATCTGGGACACGTGACAGGTCCCAGATGACTGCGTGGCCAATCACGGCGTGTGGCGCCACTTGCGCATGAGCAGTGGGTGCCCGGCTGTGAAGCCACAGTCAGGTGCCCACAGTTACAATGCCAGCGCCGCTGAGCGGAGGGGGGGGGGGGCTGCAGTATTTGTAGCTGCTGACTTTTATTTTATTTTATTTATGGAAACTCCTCTTTAATCCCATAAAAAAAAATTCCACTGCATTTGTGAAGAAGGCTTTGGGGCACCCAAGAAAGTCCAGCAAGCGTCAGGACCATCTCCTACAGTTGATTCGGCTGTGTGATCGGGGCACTGCCAGTGCAGAGCTTGCTCGGGAATGGCAGCCGACAGGTGTGAGGACATCGACATGCCGAGTGAGGAGAAGACTTTTGGAGGATGGCCTGGTGTCAAGAAGGGCAGCAAAGAAGCCACTTCTCTCCAGGAAAAACATCAGGGACCGACTGATATTCTGCAAAAGGTGCAGGGATTGAACTGCTGAGGACTGGGGGAAAGTCATTTTCTCTGATGAATCCACTTATTTGGGGCATCTGGAAGAAACCTTGTCCAGAGAAGAAAAGGCAAGCTCTACCATCAGTCCTGCAGTCAAGCATTCTGAGACCATTCATGTGTGGGGTTGCTTCTCAGTCAAGGGAGTGAGGGGCTCCCTCATAATTCTGCCTTCGAACACAGCCACGAATAAAGGATGGTACAAAATCATCCTCTGAAGTTTTTCTCGGAGGAAGTAGCTGATATTGTATAATCAATCAGTTTAAGGTCTCATGCACACTGGACATTTTTAATGTGGCTGTTAGGGGCGTCTGGCATTTTTTTTTGTTTGTTCTGCCTCTAAACGCCCTTGCATGTTCTCCTATTTGTCCATGCAGTGTTTAGAGGCAAAAAGAAAACCCTGCCAGCGTGGGGCCGGTGGCGTTTTGGCAGAAAAAGACTTGACGCGTGTAAACGCTAGGCGCATATATTGCTTATGCATTGGTTAATTTTAAAGGCCAGAATTAATTTTTATTCTGGCCAATTAAATTAATTATGCCCAAGCCCTTGATGCGCCTAAAAGAGTTACACACGTTTGCAAGCGTCCAGCGTTTTTTTTTGCCAAAACTCTTCTGCCAGGAGGAAGGCATCTAGAAGAGACGATGAGACATCCGGTGTGCAGGAGGCCTCGTTGTTTTATATCCCCTTTCCTGAATTGGCAGTTGTTCAGCTTAACATGTAAAAATAAAAAAATAAAATGTAATCCTCAAGAGCTAAACCATGGGTCATGTCAAGGAAGTCTATAGAAAGCAAACCCAGTGCAGCTGACCAGAAAAACTTGGAAATGTGGTGTGCAGAAGAAACTTGGGTGGACAGCGCTCAATGGGTTAAATGTGAAGGTAAGTGCAAAGTCAATGCAACCAGATTCATGGAAACAAGAACAATGTTTAATAGCATCAAAGCATAATAGTTCTGATAATAAGATTGGCGAATAAAAAGTTACCATAAAACGGTATCACTGGAGGTCTCACGGGCAATGAGAAGTTAAACACCATCTGTTGATCCAGGCTGTGAAATGGGGGGGGGGGGCACCAATGCCCATGCTATGCAGGATGGAACCCATGGTAAGGGACCCACTGACCGGGAGCAGAGATTTGGGCTGACATGCAGGCTGGTGGTACCACAGATGGCAGGATCAGACTATGACAAAGCACATGCGCGTGAAGCGCGTCGTCACGGCAACAGACGAGCCTGTGTTTCACGCTGGTTCCTGGTTCTCCACCCTCTTTGTACTTCCAGCTGTCACTGCCCACCATCTGGATGCATCCAAGGCTCGGCTCCCCTGGCTCCCGACTCTGGGTTATGGAGTCATTGGTTATTGGTCAGCTGACCATCCTGTACACACATGCTGTCACGTACCTGGTGGCTGAGCCCACGGATGCTTGTATTCCTCTGGCTCAAGAACTCCTGGTAGAGCGGACAGATGTTCAGGAGCACAGAAGGGGCACAAGCGCCTAGCAGGTCACTGGTGCAAGGGCTGGTCCGGACTTCAAGAAGCAGAGGGGTACCGGATGCAGGCTAGAACTGAGGTCAGCGAGGAGCAGGAGCAGCAGGAACACTCACACCGGATCGGAGAGGAAGGTGTCACAGCAAGGCAGCAGGCAGGCGTAGTCGGAGACGAGCAGGGTCATACACGGGTGGGCAGATATGGTACCAAAACAGCAGGCGGAAGAATAGTCAGACAGGCCGAGATCGGAGGCTGGCAGCAAGCGAGGAGTAGTCAGAGGCAGGCCGGGTAACAGGAATCAGGTAATGATCAAGGTAGTAACAGGGGGTCTCTCAGGAACACTGTAGACCGGACAGCAAGGAGGCAATGTGACAGGTCCCTTTAAATAACCCCTTTTGCGCTAAGAACTGTCATACTGCGTGCCCGCGCTCACGCGCATCCGCGCATGCCTGCGCGCACACACCAACTCCACCGCGCACGCGCGTGCGCCCACCAGTATTAGCGCGCACACCGCGTGTGTCCATCCGCGTTAGTGCGCACCTGTGTGCGCCCGTCAGCGTGCACCGGTTGGCTCCTTTGCAAGAAGCTTCACAGGTAAGACCAGAATGTCCTTCTTGACATTGCCCCCTCCCAAGGGGCAGCCTTCGGATGCCCAATTGAGCCAACTTAGTTGGGTGCGCTTTCTTGAAAGCCAGGATCAGTCTTTCTGCATGAATGTTAGATTCCGGCTCCCATGAATTATCTTCCGGGCCGTACCCCTTCCACTTCACCAGGTACTGAACCTGCCCACGACTCTTCCTGCAGTCCAGAATTGATTCCACCTCAAACTCGATTTCTCCATAGATCAGGACGGGTTCAGGCGGACCAGTATTTATGCCAACGAAGGGATCTGGGACAGTGGGCTTGAGTAGAGCCACATGGAAAACCGGGTGAATTCGGAATGACTCTGGCAGCTGTAACTCGTAAGTCACGCTGTTGATCTTTCTTTTCACAGGAAAAGGACCGACGAACTTAGGGCCCAACTTCCTAGAAGGGCATGCCAGCTTTAGGTTCAGAGTTGACAACCACACTTGCTCTCCAGGCTCCAAGCTAAGTTCCCCTCTCCTCTTCCTGTCAAATATTTCCTTATAATACTCCTGGGTCCTGGACATTTTTTCCTGAAGAAGTTTATTGTTGGTACTGAAAAAGGTTAAAGTCTCTTGAGCAGCAGGTACCGAGCATTCCAGAAGGTTATTCGTCAGAAACAGGGGATGAAATCCATAGTTAGAAAAGAATGGGGTTTGCTTGGTGGCAGAGTGGACAGAATTATTGTATGCAAACTCAGCAAGAGGTAAGAGAGGAACCCAGTTGTCTTGGGAGAAGGAGGAAAAACATTGTAACAACGTAAATATTGTTCCAGAGTTTGGTTCGTCCTCTCCGTCTGGCCATTAGTCTGCGGGTGGTAGGCTGAGGAGAAGGAAAGGTTAATCTCCAGGGAGCCACATAATGCCCTCCAGAATTTTGAGGTGAACTGCACCCCTCGATCGGAAACAATATCTACAGGAATCCCATGAAGTCTCACAATTTCTCTGATGAAGACCTTGGCAGTCTCGGCAGCAGAAGGGGTTCCCTTCATAGGAAGAAAATGTGCCATCTTCGAGAGTCTGTCCACAACCACAAAGATGGTAGAATGGTTTTCAGAAGGAGGCAGCTCGACGATAAAATCCATGGAGATCATCCTCCATGGTCTTTCAGGAACGGGCAGAGGTTTCAGAAGACCCCAGGCCTTGGATCTGCTGCCCTTGTTCTTAGTGCAAACAGAGCAAGGCTCCACGTAATCCTTGCAGTCCTTAGCTAACCATGGCCACCAAAACCTGCGCTGAAGAAGTTCAAATGTCTTGTGCACCCCGAAATGACCAACTTGTGATCATGGCAGGCACTGAGAACAGCAACTCATACCTCCTAGGGTACAAAGACTTTATCCAGATGCCACAACAGATCGTCCCTTGCTTGCAGTGTGACACCAGACGGAGAAGAGGTACGAACAGAAGCCCGTTTGATCTGGTCCAATAGGTTTTCCTGGAGTAAAAGGAAACTTCCTGGAGACAGGATGGTGTCTGGGGGTGAAGAGGCCTCAGACTTGCTAAACATCCTTGAAAGAGCATCTGGCTTGGTGTTCTTTAACCACTTCAATACAGGGCACTTTCGCCCCCTTCCTTCCCAGCCCAATTTTCAGCTTTCAGCGCTCTAGCGCTTTCAGTGACAATTGCGCGGTCATGCTACACTGTACCCAAATGAAATTTTTATCATTTTGTTCGCACAAATAGAGCTTTATTTTGGTGGTATTTATTCACGACTCCGTTTTTTATTTTTTGCGATATAAGCGCAAAAAAGCGGAAATTTGGAAAAAAAAAACAATATTTTCTTTTTTCTACTTCAATAAAAATCCAATAAAATCAAATTTTGTCATAAATTTAAGCCAAAATGTATTCTGCTACATGTTTTTGGTAAAAAAAAATCCGTTAAGTGTATAATAATTGGTTTGTGTGATCACGGACATATGTACGCAAATGATCATGTACATATGTGTGCAGGTGATCACGTACATATGTGTGCAGATAATCATTGGGACATGTGATTTTAGTGGGACATATGTGGGGGACATGTTTTTATTATTAGGGACATGTGTTTTTATTATTTGGGGACATGTATGTTTTGGGGACATGTGTGGGGACATTGTGTTTATACTGTGTGATGTGTTTACTGTGTGGTGTGTTTACTGTGTACACTAGACTGGTGATCAGTGAGTAAAAAGCTGTAAAAAGCAGCTCATACTCACTGATCAGCAGCCGGCTGCAGCGATCTGCTCTCCTCTCCACAGCGATGACTTCTGTGTGAGGAGAGGAGGAGCCGATTGCCTAGCAACCGGCTGTTTGTTTACATCACATGACGGCCGTGATTGGACACGGCCGTCATGTGATCAGGAGGGCCAATCACAGAGCCCTCCTGCCGATCTGAGATGCGCCGTGTCCGGGTGACACGGGCGCATCGGGATCGCGCCGCTGTGCGGGCGCG
The DNA here is from genome assembly GCF_037356315.1 of Lithobates pipiens. Lineage (NCBI taxonomy): Eukaryota > Metazoa > Chordata > Amphibia > Anura > Ranidae > Lithobates > Lithobates pipiens. The sequence goes on from NW_027507784.1 coordinate 340,125,657, forward strand.
CGCGCGCGCGATCCCGCTACTCCTGAATGACGTTCCTGAACGTCATATCAGGAGTAGGCGGCTCCCACCCGGCCGTATATGTGCATTGGCCGGGTGGGAAGTGGTTAACCCCGGTCTGTATGTGATATGAAAAGAAAATCGAGTAAAGAAGAGTGCCCACCTGGCCTGACGTGGTTTCAACCTCTTAGCGACTTTCAAATACTCGAGATTCTTGTGGTCGGTGTAGATGAGGATGGGGTGTGCAGCTCCCTCCAGAAGGTACTGCCATTCCTCAAGTGCCGACTTGATGGCCAGCAGTTCCCGGTCTCCCACATCATAGTTCTTTTCAGCTTCATATAGTTTACGGGAAAAGAATGCCACCGGATGCAGGAGAGCCTTGGATGCTTGTCTCTGAGAGAGTACTGCCCTCACTGCAATATCGGAAGTGTCTACCTCTAGAATGTAAGGTAGCGCCGGATCAGGATGCTTCAGGACCGATGCAGAGGTAAACAGGTTCTTGAGGGTCACAAAGGCTTTCTGGGCCTCAGATGACCAACGGAAATGATTGCCCTGTTTTGTGAGTTCCGTAATGGGGGAGATGATAGTGGAGAACCCCTTAATAAACTTCCGGTAGAAGTTTGCAAAACCCACGAAACGCTGAACGCCCTTCTTATCCATAGGGGCAGGCCAGTCCAAAATGGCAGAAACTTTCTGTGAGTCCATCTGGATGCCCTCCACAGAGATGATCAATCCCAGGAACTGAATGCTCTGCTGCTCGAACACACATTTTTCAGGTTTAGCGTAAAGGCCATGGCATTGCAGTCTTGTTAACACTTTTTTAACGTGTTCACGGTGCTCGGGCAGAGAAGGGGGAGAAAATCAGCATATCATCGAGGTAGATGATAACGAACAGATCAAGATAGTCTCTGAAAATGTCATTCACAAAGTGCTGGAATGTAGCAGGGGCATTGCACAGACCAAAGGGCATAACCAGGTACTCGAAGTGCCCGAACCGGGTGCGAAAGGCAGTCTTCCACTCGTCACCACTCCGGATGCGGACTAGGTAGTAGGCTCCGCGAAGATCCAGTTTAGTGAACACTGCTGCCGTCCCCAGCCTTTGGAATAGCTCGGGTACCAAGGGTAGAGGATACCGGTTCTTGATAGTAATTTTATTGAGCTCCCGATAATCTACACAGGGACGCAGCGAGTGGTCCTTCTTTTCTACGAAGAAGATTCCGGCTCCTGCAGGGGAGGTAGAAGGCCGAATGAATCCCCTCTCTAAGTTTTCATCTATATAAGTCTTTAAAGTTCCCCACTCCAGCTCTGTTAGGGGGAAGATTCTCCCAAAGGGGATTTCGGCTCTAGGGAGGAGCTCGATCGGGCAATCGTATGGCCTGTGAGGAGGGAGAGTATCCGCACCCTTCTTGTTGAAGACATCCAGGAAACCATGATAAACTTCGGGAACAGATTGGAGGCGCTCCTTGTCAGTTTCCAAGCACAATAAAGACGGGGAATGATCGGCAGTTTTTAACAGGCAGTGCTGGTTACAGTAGGGGGAAGAGAAGCTGATCTTTCCGGTACACCAGTCAATCTGTGTGTTATGGGTCTTCAGCCAGGGCATGCCAAGGATGATGGGAAATAAAGGAGATTCAATAATGTCCAGGCATAACAGCTCCTGATGGTTCTTGGTTAGCAGGGGTTTTGTCTCCTGCGTGACTGGCCCGGATTTAAGAACAGAACCATCGGCCAGGTGAACTGAAAGTCCTCTCGGTCTGGGATGCAAAGGAATATGGTGTCTGGTGGCAAAAGTCAAGTCCATAAAACAGCTGCAGGTTTCGGAGTCAATAATTGTGGTGACCTGGATATTCCCTCCTGGGAGCTGTGAGGCCGCGTACACACGGGCGGACTGTTCGCCCAACTTTGTCCGTCAAACAGTTTCGGCAAACAGTCCGCTCAAAATTAGCATGGACGGACATGGCCACACACGACGAACGAACAGTTTGCTGAAACCGTGCGCGATGACGTGAACGGCACGTACGACGGGACGAAAAATACGACGTCCTATACACTGCATTATAACTTTCGGCGTGTAAATCCTTTCTGAGCATGCGCGGAACTTAGTTTGACGAACAAGCCTACACATGGGCGGACTGTTCGCTCAAACAAGGTTTCAGCGGACAGTTTTACGGAATTTCCGAAAAACCTTGTTCGTCAAACTGTCCGCTGAAACTGTCCGCTGAAAGCCCACACACGAGCGGACTGTCCGCCCAAACACTGTTCAGCGGACAAAGTTGGGCGAACAGTCCGCCCGTGTGTACGCGGCCTAAGAGAGCGGAAACAGCCAGATGAGAAGCATTGTCAGACAAAGTGGAGACAGGAACAGAGGTAGTGGCGAAGCACTTACGGAGCTTGGCGGGGCAGGTCCTCACGTAGTGCCCAGGTTCCCCACAATAAAGGCACAGGTTGTTAGTTCTCCTGCGTTGTCGTTCCTCTGGAGTGAGAGAAGGACGCAGGAGGCCTAGTTGCATGGGCTCAGAGGAGTCTGAGGTTGAAGTCACTGGAGCAGAGAAAGCTGACTGAGGATAGCTGGTAACTCGGGGAAGCATTCAGACTGGTCGGGAAGGACCGGCAGAGCGTTCGGATCCTCGCTCCCTTAGCCGCCTATCTATCTGGATGAATAGGTTAATGAGGGCATCTAAAGTCTCAGGAATACCCACTCGGGCCAGTTCATCCTTCAGGGATTCAGAAAGACCCATACGAAATTGATAGCGCAGAGCGGCGTTATTCCAGTTGGTATCGTAACTCCAACGTCTAAATTCTGATACATAGCCCTCCACTGGTCTGCGGCCCTGCTGTAAGGAGTGCAGAGCTGCCTACACGGTGGCTGTCAGTTGGGGGTCTTCGTAAAGCTGGGACATGGCTTGAAAAAAAGAGTCCGGATTGTTAAGGGAGGCATGTTTCTGTTCCAGAAGACGATGGGCCTAGGCCTGAGGTTCTCCCAGCAGCAATGAAATGACGAACCCCACTTTGGTAGACTCAAGAGAGAAAGTTCGGGGTTGCAGGGCGAAGAACAGTCCTAAATTTGCTTCGGTCCCCTGAAAACCTCTCGGGTGTGGGGACCCTTGGCTCGGGTGGCAGCATCACCACTGAGGGAGCTGAGGCTGTTCCAGACGAAGAAGGTGAAGGTGCCTACAGGGCCTGAACTTGCCCCTCCAGGCGATTATAACCTTCTTGCAGGCTCTTCACGGCTTGGGTAAGACTGGCAAGATGGCGGCAAAATTCATCCATTGGAGAGGCTCCCTGCGTGGGCTCGGACATGGCTGTCCGGTACTGTCACGTACCTGGTGGCTGAGCCCACGGATGCTGGGAGCTGCTGCTCGTATTCCTCTGGCTCAAGAACTCCTGGTAGAGCGGACAGATGTTCAGGAGCACAGAAGTAAGGGCTGGTCCGGACTCCAAGAAGCAGAGGGGTACCGGATGCAGGCTGGAACTGAGGTCAGCGAGGAGCAGGAGCAGCAGGAACACTCACACCGGATCGGAGAGGAAGGTTGGTCTTGTAGTTCAGGACACTCAGCGGACCTTCAAGCAGATCGGGTAGGATGCTGGTCGGCAGGAACACAGCAAGGCAGCAGGCAGGCGTAGTCAGAGACAAGCAGGGTCATACACGGGCGGGCAGATATGGTACCAAAACAGCAGGCGGAAGAATAGTCAGACAGGCCGAGGTCGGAGGCTGGCAGCAAGCGAGGAGTAGTCAGAGGCAGGCCGGGTAACAGGAATCAGGTAATGATCAAGGTAGTAACAGGGGGGTCTCTCAGGAACGCTGTAGACCGGACAGCAAGGAGGCAATGTGACAGGTCCCTTTAAATAACCCCTTTGGCGCCAAGAACTGTCATGCTGCGTGCCAGAGTTAACGCGCACCCGGGTGCGCCCATCAGCGTTAGGGCGCACCCGCGTGCGCCGGTTGGCTCCTTTGCAAGAAGCTTCACAGATAAGACCTCCAGGGACAGCCGGACGACCAGAACGTCCTTCTTGACACACGCACAAGGCAGCACCATCAGGCTTTCCATTGAGTCCGTTGGTCAGCTGACCATCCTGGACACACCAGCATGCACAGGGCAGCACCATCAGGCTTGTCACTTTGTCCGTTGGTCAGCTGACCATCCTGGACACAACAGCAAGCACAAGGCAGCACCATCAGGCTCTCCACTGGGTCCGTCGTTCGGCTGACCTTCCTGTACACACCGGCGTGCACAAGGCAGCACCATTAGCTTCCCACTGGGTCCATTGGTCAGCTGACCCTCCTGGACATACCGGCACGCACAAGGCAGCACCATCAGGCTCCCCACTGGGTTCGTTGGTCAGCTGGCCATCCTGGACATACCGGCACGCACAAGGCAGCACCATCAGTCTTCCCACTGGGTCTATTGGTCAGCTGACCATCCTGGACACACCAGCACGCACAAGGCAGCACCATCAGGCTCCCCACTGGGTTACGTTGTTTGGCTGACCCTCCTGTACCCACCGGCACACACAAGGCAGCACCATCAGGCTTCCAACTAGGCTCCCTGTGTACACACTCCATCCCACCATCTGCGGTACCACTAGCCTGCATGTCAGCCCGAACCTCTGCTCCCAGCCAGTGGGCCCCTTACTCTGGGTTACATGCTGCATAGTATGGGCATTAAGGCCCCTTCCGTGCTTTACAGCCTGGACCGTCGGATGGCGTTTAACGTCTCATTGACCGCAAGACCATCAGTAAAACCGTTGGACCTTTTTATCATAACTTTTTATTCACCAATCTTATTATCAGGATTATTATGCTTTGATGCTATTAAACATTGTTCTTGTTTCCATGAATCTGGTTGCATTGGCTTTGCACTTACCTTCACATTTAACTCAATGAGCGATGTTCACCCACGTTTCTGTCTAAAGCAGGGGTCCCCAACCACCGGGCCGCGGCCCACTATCGCTTCAATCATCCTGACACCATATCAACCATGGTGCTGGGATGATTGACACACCAACACCAACCAGCCACTGCCCCAAAAAATTGCCCATGAAAAATCACATACACCCCCCCCATTTTCTTCCCCGAAGCCAGTCCTAGCTGGCTAAAATGTTGGGGACCACTGGTCTAAATGCACCAGGGTTTGGGGCTGTCTATGCTGTAAAGTAACAGATGTAGATAGGCCCCCTTCTCTGGTGAGAGTGAGACACATAACTCATCTGGTCAGACATGCCCCCACCCTGCTCAGACATCCCCCGTCTAGTCAGAAATGCCCCCTCTCTAGTCAGAAATGCCTACTATCTGGTCAGATACACTACTGACACCTTAAGAGGGACATGTCCTCTTCCTCAGAGCTCTGGGTAGAGGGCATGTTTCTCGAGATGCGTCAGAGTTGCCCTATTCAATGAGTTATACAGTAATGCACTGGACTGGTGCGCCTTCTTCTTTTGTTTGCTTTTAGCATTGGTTTTCCCCCGAATTGAAGAGGGCAGCAAGGATTTAGTGCCCACATTGGTGGTCAAAGTTGGTGGAAACATATATGGGTCCATTTGGGGTTGTTCACTGTGGAAAATCTGTTCACTGGGGCTCCATGAAGATTGAACTGCCAGTAAGATTATCGTATCTGTAGCACGGACTCTATGCACCATTTTACCTAGGTCTACCCTAAAGGGTTCACTTCCTGGGCCTACATGTAGGGTTGCACCGATACAGTTTTCTTTTATCGGTGAGTACGAGTACCGATACTTTTGGTCAAGTACTCGCTGATACCGAGTACTGATGTTTTAGAACTCACAGTACATATTTGGCCACATGCAAAATAATCAACATTGATGTCCCGGTCAATGATAGCAAATCACAGCTTGCTGGAGGTGCTCACAGGGCTGGAGGAGAAGCTCCGGGACCCCATGGGTAACGGGCGGAAGTGATGTCAGCTTGGGGGCGGACCGCCTCTACATCTCCTCCAGCCCTGTGAGCACCTTCATCGGCGGGCCGGGACACCCATGTAGATTATTTTCCATGTGGCTTGATATGCACTGTGGATTCTCCCATTTTTTTAATTACCTACTAGAATGCACATTTCCCTTTCTATCCACACACATAGAAGAGCAGTGGGGGAAATCACATGCAATTCGGACAGGAATCGCACCACATTCTTGTTCAATTTGCATGCGATTCTTTGCAGTGCGATTTGAGCCCATTCATTTTGTATTAATGCAAATCGCATTGCAAAGTATTGGTTTCGGTGTTGGGAGCTTTTGGGCGAGTACCAATACTTGTTTGGCATCGGCACCGGTATCGATATTGTTGCATCCCTAGCTACAAGCTTGCATGGTAGTATGCTGAGGTTAGCCGCTTCCCATAAACCTCTGTCCCAAGTTCTTCTGGGAGTAAGCTAGTCCTACCAACAGTATCCCCCCCAGGGGAGGGGTCTCCCAGAAAGGGGTACTAGCCCCTGCTTACAAGCTATTAACTGAAAGGCTCACTACACTATCAGTGCCCAGGATATTACATCCGCTATGATGACATCTGGTGGTGGAGAACCAGGGGGCGTTAAAGGGCGCCCTGAGGCGATTCAGTTCGCATAGGTAGCGCTATACAAGTCATTCATTCATTCATTCTACACTATCAGTGCCAAGGACATTACCTCTACTATGGTGACATCTAGTGGAGGGCCAGGGGCATTAAAGAGCACACTACACTATTGGTGCCAAGGACATTACCTCTACTATGGTGACATCCAGTGGAGGGCCAGGGGCATTAAAGGGTACACTACATTATCAGTGTCCAGGATATTACCTCTACTATGGTGATATCTAGTGGAGGGTCAGGGGCATTAAAGGGCACCCTACACTATCAGTGCCCAGGATATTACCTCTACTATGGTGATATCTAGTGGAGGGTCAGGGATATTAAAGGGCACACTACACTATCAGTGCCCAGGACATTACCTCTACTATGGTGACATCCAGTGGAGGGCCAGGGGCATTAAAGGGCACACTACACTATCAGTGCCCAGGATATTACCTCTACTATGGTGCGATCTAGTGGAGGGCCAAGGGAGTTAAAGAGCACCCTACACTATCAGTGCCCAGGATATTAACTCTACTATGGTGAGATCTAGTGGAGGGCCAAGGGCGTTAAAGGACACACTACACTATCAGTGCCCAGGACATTACCTCTACTATGGTGACATTTAGTAGAGGGCCAGGGATATTAAAGGGCACACTACACTATCAGTGCCCAGGACATTACCTCTACTATGGTGACATCCAGTAGAGGGCCAGGGGCATTAAAGGGCACACTACACTATCAGTGCCCAGGATATTACCTCTACTATGGTGAGATCTAGTGGAGGGCCAAGGGCGTTAAAGGGCACCCTACACTATCAGTGCCCAGGATATTACCTCTACTATGGTGAGATCTAGTGGAGGGCCAGGGGCGTTAAAGGACACACTACACTATCAGTGCCCAGGACATAACCTCCACTTGGGTGACATCTAGTGGAGGACCAGGGGCGTAAAAGGGCACACTACAGAATCACTGCCCAGGACATTACCTCTACTATGGTGACATTTAGTGGAGGGCCAGGGATATTAAAGGGCACACTACACTATCAGTGCCCAGGATATTACCTCTACTATGGTGACATTTAGTGGAGGGCCAGGGATATTAAAGGGCACACTACACTATCAGTGCCCAGGACATTAACTCTACTATGGTGACATCCAGTGGAGGGCCAGGGGCATTAAAGGGCACCCTACACTATCAGTGCCCAGAATATTACCTCTACTATGGTGAGATCTAGTGGAGGGCCAGGGGCGTTAAAGGACACACTACACTATCAGTGCCCAGGACATTACCTTCACTTAGGTGACATCTAGTGGAGGACTAGGGGCATTACCACATGGACTACTCTCTTGTGCATCCTAATCTATCCTGCATTCCCCTACATGTATATTCTACATTAAAAAATGATCGCTTTCCTTTAACATTCTAAACTCAACAAAAGTTCTGAAAGACAAAAGAATGTGAAAATTCAGCAGCTTTTCTTTGGATTCCTTCGTTTTTTTTCTAGGTCACAGCCGGTGAAGGTGTCCAATATCTACACGTCTTCTAACGATGCCTCCTTACACCATAATTACCACACTTGTCTTACGCATTGCCGAAAGTCCGCTTGAATCTTCTAAACAGGCCCGGCGCATCCCCGCCGTGTAACTCTCTAATTCTCCGAGCAAATAAGCAAATTAAGACACCGCGCTTTCCAAACCACGCAGGGAGGGCGCGAAGGATTACCACTTTCCAAGGTCGTAAAACGTAAGATGTTTAATATGTTCGGCAGATTATTCCTCCTTGTTTCAAATTGCCTTTTAGTACATGATGAATGCTGAAGGTGTCTTTGCAGACTTGTCAGCACAGATTGTGTGCGCCGCGCCGCGAAGCTTTCAGAAAAGTCCCCCACTGCGTGTTTTATCCTCACCAAACAAAACAAAAAAAAGGTAAGGATGCTGGAAACACTTCCACATTTTAATAGGATTTAGAGATACCGAAAATAAGTTATTTATGATATAAATGTGTTTCTCTCACAAGTCAGTATTCATAGCAAATTCATACGGTGTCAGTCCAGAAATCAGACATGTGCAATTCGTTTCATACCGAATTATTTATTTTTTTAACAAATTTAAACGAATTTGTTCGTAAATTCGAATATTCTAAAATTCATAAATTCAAATATTTGGAAATTCATAAATCCGAATATTCATAAATTATTTGAATATTTGAAAATTTGAAAATCCGTGAATTCATAAATTTCAAAGTTCATAAATTTGTAAATTAGAAAACTCGTAAATGCGAAAATTCAAAAATCTGTAAATTCATAAATTCAAAAATTTGTAAATTTGAAAATTTCGTAAATTTGAATGTTTGAAAATTTGGAAAATTCGAAAATTCCTAAATTTGTCATTTACATATTCAAATAACTTATCTGATTAATCGAAAATTTGTAAATTTGTAAGTTTGAATATTTGAAAATTCGTAATTTCGAAAATCCACAAATTCCAAATTTCATAAATTCGAAAATTTGCAAATTAAAAAATTAGTCAATTTGTAAATTCATAAATTAGAAAATTCGTGAATTTGAAAATTCATAAATTCATAATTTACGAATTCACATAATTTAGTCGAATATAAAAAAATTCCAAGATTTGTAAATTCAAAAATCTGTAAATTAGTCATTTCAAAAGTTAGTCAATTTATAAATTGGAGAATTCATAAATTTGAAAATTCGTAAGTTCGAAAATTCTAAATTAATTTTGCAATTTACATATTAGAATCATATTTTTCATTATTCAAACCTTTGTAAATAAAAAAATCTGTAAATTTGAAAGTTCATAAATTCATAAATTTGAAAATTTGTAAATTGTAATATTTGAAATTCGAAAATCCGTAAATTCTAAAGTTCGTAAATTAGAAAATTCATAAATTAGAATATTTGAAAATTCATAAATTAGAAAATTCATAAAATAGTCATTTACAAATTTGAATAATTTATTTGACTGTTCGAAAGTTAGTAAATTTGTAAATAAGAGAATTCGTAAATTTGAATATTTGAAATTTCAAAAATTCATAAATTCGAAATGTTAAAATTCATAAATTCGAAAATTCGTAAATTTGAAATTTGGAAATTCGGAAATTCAAAAATACGGAAATTCGAAATTCTAAAATCCGACAATAAGAATGGAAATTCAAAAGAACGAAAATCCGAAAATAAGCATGAAAATCCGAAATTTTGAAAATGATAAAATATGAAATATTAACTAACAATAATAACTTAACTATTACAAACTATTATATATATATATATATATATATATATATATATATATATATATATATATATATGCTCCTGCGCTATTTATGGAACGGAAAAAATAACATCTAAACGGATGCTGCACACACCTTATGAGCCAAACACTCTCATTAAAATAAATGGTGATAATAAAAGTGGTGTTGCGCTCCCACACGTGAATATATATAAATATCACAAAAGAAAACCAATCATTATTAACAAAACAATCTCAAATATAAAAGCAAACGTGTCACTTGTGCAATTATTATGTTGGTGTCCAAGACCAATAAAGTGCTGATGTGCATAACAAATCAATAAATAAACCCACCCATAAATATCCTAAAATATATATAAGCGGATAAAATGAATAAAAATGATGTAGTGGACAATGAAGGAAAACAAATAAACCAATAAAAAAAAAAAAAAAAAGCAAAGTGATGGTGTCACTCAAAGTGAAAAATCCATATAATCAATAAAAAAATAGTCCAAGTGAAAGTGTCACTTAAAGTGAAAATCTATGACACAGTGGATAGCATCCTCCACACAATAGTGAAACACACATATATGACAAACAAAGCAACGGCCAATTGGACACTAACACTTTTGACATGTTGGAACGAGTGATACTAATACAGTGATTGGTGCTAAAAATATGTACTGTCACTGTACTAATGTCACTGGATAGGAAGGGGTTAACATCATGGGGCGATCAAAGGGTTAAATGTGTGCCTAACAGTGCTTGGTGCAATCACTATGTGCTGTTTTTTACTACAGGATGTGTTTTGCAGGGAAACAAAAACCGGCACATCCCTGCTGAGAGGACAGAGCTCTGCATTTACATTCACAGAACTCTGTCCTTTAATCCTCTTGGCTGATCAGCAGGTGTCGATGGCCAATCATTGGCCAGGATCCGCTGATCGGCTTGTGCTGTGACCAATCACAGTACAGCCGGCGCGGCGCGCACGCGCGCCCTTTACCCGGGACATCTGGGTCACTTTTCAGAGACATGATGCAGCGCAGAAGAGGCGCTCTGCCACCATACTTCTACGTGATGCGGTCGGCGAGCTGTTAACGCAGCTTAAGGTCCACTCACAGTATACAGTATATACTGCAGATGGTTGGTTCCGCTGCACTTGATCACGTACATGATTCAGGCTTTCTAGGTATAGGCCGCTCCCTGCCCAATCTGTGCTGCCATTCAGTACAGCACAAGTTGGGACCCGCAGATCGGCTCAACGAATCACAGTACAGAGCTATGTGTTTGCTAACAACACAGGGCTCTGTACACGGAGCAGGGATCTGGCTGTATCGTCTCCCTGCTTGCAGGGAGAAAAAACTGCCAAATCTCTTGGTAAAAGCAGCACATATCAACATTGTTAGGCACACAGTTAACCCTTTGATTAGACATGTGCACTGCCGAAAAATTTATTAATTTTCATTTAATTCGTTGTTTTTTTTTACTTCGTTTTTCGGGTCATTCGTTATGATCGAAATTTGTAAATTTGTAAATTCGAAAATCTGTAAATTTGGAAAATCTGAAAATTAGGAAATTCAAAAATTCGGAAATTATAAAATCCAAAAATAAGAAAGAAAATGTAAAATTCGAAAACTAGAATCCGAAAATTCGAAATAATAGAATCCAAAAAAACTAACTAATAATAACTAACTATTAAATTATAGGTATAGGAATTTCCTTTCAAATTTGTTGTTAGCAAACGTAACAAATACGAATTATCCAAAATAACGAATGCCGCATTTAACAAATGGAACAGAACAAATTAATAATGGATAATAATAATAAAACATTTTTATTATTATTATTGTTATTTATTATTATTAATTTGTTATGTTTCATTCGTTTAGATACTGCATTCGTTATTTCGGATAATTTTTAACTTTGGATACATTCGTATCCGTTACGTTCACTAACAGCCACATTTAAAAGCAAATTCCAATAACTATAATTGAATTGTTAGTAATACTTAAGTTATTATTAGTTATTACTTCAGATTTTAGAATTTTGAGATTTTCATTCTTATTTTTTAATTTTCGTTCTTATTTTCAGATTTTCAAATCTAAGAATTTCCGAAATTTTGGATTTTCATTCTTATTTGTGAACTTTCGTTCTTATTTTCGGACTTTCAAATTTCGGACTTTCGAATTTCTGAAATTTTGGATATTCATTCTTATTTGTGAACTTTCGTTCTTATTTTTGGATTTTCAAATCTAGGAATTTCTGAAATTTGGGATTTTCATTCTTATTTGTGAATTTTGGTTCTTATTTTTGGATTTTCGAATCGAGGTTGGGGTTAGGGTTATTTATTATTTATTTATTTTTGTTATATACTGTTATATACTATATTAGTGTTAATACTACTACTACCTTGTTTCCGCGAAAATAAGACCTAGCGGGATTGTCGGTGATGGCTGCAATATAAGCCCTACCCTGTTTCCCCAAAAATAAGCCCTACCCTGAAAATAAAACCTACACAGACTTTTACTAGGGCTTATTTGGGGGGGTAGGGCCATCACGGACAATCACGCTAGGTCTTACTTTCGGGGAAACAGGGTAGTACTACTAATAATAATAGTAATAGCTTAATAAATAAATGTAATATTAATATAAAAATAATAATAAATAAATAATAAATAAATACAATAAATGTAATAATAAATAAATAAAAATTTTGTGGTTGAACTAGATGGACTTGTGTCTTTTTTTAACCTGACTAACTATGTAACTATACATTTATAGGTAAAGTTGATCGGGGGAAAATCCGATTGCCTCTCGGGGGATCAGGAAATGTTTTCCCCCGCTTTAGCAAATTGAATCATGATCTGCTGTTTTTTTTTTTTGACTTCTTCTGGATCAACTGTGGGTATAAAATTGGGTATATATGGGATTGTATGATATTATTATTATTTTTTTTTTTGTGGTTGAACTAGATGGACTTGTGTCTTTTTTCAACCTGACTAACTATGTAACTATTTAACTATGTAAATAAATAATTAACCGGTTCACACTGCAGGCGAGGCAAGGTGACTCCGACTTGCCTCGCCGCGACCTGCCGCGACCTCAGCGGCAACTTGCAGATGACTTCTGTATAGAAGTCAATGCAAGTCGCCCCGAGGTCGCCCAAAAGTAGTACAGGAACCTTTTTTCTGAGTCGGAGCGTCTCGAGTCGCTCCTCTCAGAACGGTTCCATTGTACAGAACGGGGGCGACTTGCAAGAGGGCGGCGAGGCGAGTCGTGTCGCCTCGCATCGCCCGCAGTGTGAACCGGCCCTTACCTCTAATCCTTGAAAAACAATACTAACATAATAATAATAAACTAAACAACCTAACACAAAATAAATAAATTTGGAATTCACGAATTTTCGAATATTCGAATTTACGAATTTACGAATTTTCGAATATTTGAATTTAAGAATATTTGGGAAAAAACATTTGTTAAACGGGTTTTCGTTGATTTGGATATTTTAATAATAATTAATGAATTTGTCGAAGTTCGTTAAAAAAAACAAAAAACTAATTCGGAACGAAACTAATTGCAAATGTCAACCTTTTGTTAACCCCTTCTCAGCCAGTGTCCTTAGTACAGTGACAGTCACTATTGACGTCAGTTAGCCAGTAAATGGGGGAGAAACAGCCCCACTCAGTAGGCATCCATAAAGGTTAATACATTTTTATTTACTGCATATTATTTTTAATTTATAAAAGGGGTTAAAGGGCAGGGTTACATGGGGCCACTTATCTTCGGTGGCACTGATTTCCGATCCTCAAGAAATAAGATATGACATGATTATTGTTATTTTATTTTCTATTTTATTTTTTTATTTCCATTCCTTTGGTGTTACAAATGTCATCATTATCTACAAGGATTGAATGGCATAAACAAGTAACTAGTGCTTAATAGCAAAATTTCCCACAATTAGGATCCGAGAATTCCAGATGGAGAAGAGTTAACGGGGGGGGATACATTTTAGCAGACGCGGTGATTGTCTGAGTTTTAGGGATTTTCAGGACTTTACTATATAATGTAATAATATTATAATCTCCTTTTTTTTTTTTTTTTTTTTTTTTTTTTTTAACTGCTTTAGAGAGATCAAATAATTGTGTGGAGAGACCAGCTGGCTTTGAATCACTTGGGGCTGTTTAAGGTGAACCCGCCTAAAGCCGGAGCCAAGGAAGATATTTTATTATTTTATTTTATTTATTATAAAACGAAGATTATTTAATCCAGTTCAGTGCGATCACAAAAATAAATGAATGAATAAATTAGTAAACAAATAAATAATAAAAAAAATACAAATAAATAAAAATTAAATTAAAATATAAAAATTAAAGTGGTTGAAAAACTTTTGACATGAAATATGAACAAAGCACATCCCTCTATAGTGTGTGCTTATCTCAGTCCAGAGCACTGAGTGTAATTTCTGTCTGCTGCTTCTTTCCTCTGCTAACAGCATGAGTCCCTTCTGACAAGTCTTTATGACACCAAGAGAAAAATGGTGATGGAGGGGGGGGGGGGGGGGGAAGCTTCAGCACACAGCCAGTGATTGACAGCCGCGTGTGCTTTGTGAGGGAGGTGGGGAGGGGTCCCGTTCCATCCAATCAGCTCTCAGAGCTCTCCTCACTGATGTAACTTCCCTTGCTTTTCAGAGCTGAGAGATCCTGTACACAGGACTTTGAATGGATGTAGAGGAAAGACAGCTGTAGATATATACAGTATCTGACAAAAGTTAATACACCCCTAACATTTTTGTAACTATTTTCTTCTATCTTTTCATGTGACAACACTGAAGGAAATGACACTTGTCTACAATGTAAAGTAGTGAGTGTACAGTTTGTATAACAGTGTCAATTTCCTGTCCCCTCAAAATAACTCAACACACAGCCATTAACGTCTAAACCGCCGGCAACAAAAGTGAGTACACCCCTAAGTGAAAATTTCCAAATTGGGACAAATTGGCCATTTTCCGTCCCTGGTGTCACGTGACTGGTTAGTGGTACAAGGTCTCATGTGTGAATGGGGAGCAGGTGTGTTAAATTTGGTGCTATCGCTCTCACTCTCTCATACTGGTCACTGGAAGTTCAACGTGGCACCTCATGGCAATGAACTCTCTGAGGATCTGAAAAAAAGAATTGTTGCTCTACATAAAGATGGCCTAGGCTATAAGAAGATTGCCAAGTCCATAACAGAGACTGGTCCAAAAAAGAGAAAATATCCAGTGAGCAGCAGTTGTGTGGAAGAAAATGCCTTGTTGAGGTCAGAAGAGAATGGGCTGACTGGTTCCAGATGATAGAAAGGCAACAGTAACTCAAATAACCCCTCGTTACACCCAAGGTATGCAGAATACCATCTCTGAACGCACAAAACATCCAACATTGAAGCAGATGGACTACAGCAGCAGAAGACCACACCGGGTGCCACTCCTGTCAGATAAGAACAGGAAACTGAGGCTACAATTGGTGCAGGATCACCAAAATTGGACAATAGAAGATTGGAAAAATGTTGCCTGGTCTGATGAGTCTGGATTTCAGCTCCGACATTCAGATGGTGGAGTCAGAATTTGGTGCATGGATCCATCCTGCCCCGTATCACCGGTTCAGGCTGGTGGTGGGGGTGTAATGGTGTGGGGGATGGGGTATCACTGGTTCAGGCTGGTGGTGGGGGTGTAATGGTGTGGGGGATGGGGTATCACCGGTTCGGGCTGGTGGTGGGGGTGAAATGGTGTGGGGGATGGGGTATCACCAGTTCAGGCTGGTGGTGGGGGTGTAATGGTGTGGGGGATGGGGTATCACCGGTTCAGGCTGGTGGTGGGGGTGCAATGGTGTGGGGGATGGGGTATCACCGGTTCAGGCTGGTGGTGGGGGTGTAATGGTGTGGGGGATGGGGTATCACCGGTTCAGGCTGGTGGTGGGGGTGTAATGGGGTGGGGGATGGGGTATCACTGGTTCGGGCTGGTGGTGGTGGTGTAATGGTGTGGGGGATGGGGTATCACCAGTTCAGGCTGGTGGTGGGGGTGTAATGGTGTGGGGGATGGGGTATCACCGGTTCAGGCTGGTGGTGGGGGTGCAATGGTGTGGGGGATGGGGTATCACCGGTTCAGGCTGGTGGTGGGGGTGTAATGGTGTGGGGGATGGGGTATCACCGGTTCAGGCTGGTGGTGGGGGTGTAATGGGGTGGGGGATGGGGTATCACTGGTTTGGGCTGGTGGTGGTGGTGTAATGGTGTGGGGGGGATATTCTCTTGGCACACTTTGGGCCCCTTAGTACCCATTGATCATGGTTTAATCACCATGACCTACCTGAGTATTGTTGCTGACCATGTCCATCCCTTTATGACTACAGTGTCCCCATCTTCTGATGGCTCCTTCCAGCAGGATAATGCTCCATGTCACAAAGCTCCAATCATCTCACCACTGGACAATGAGGTCCCTGTCCTCCAATGGCCTCCACACTCATCACATCTCATCATCATGGATGTGCAGCCAACAAATCTGCAGTACTGTGTGATGTCATCATGCCACTATGGAATTGTTAGCTCAACGGTGGAAGCATTGTCCGTGCCGAATGTCAGTATGGTGTTTTAGGACTTGTTGGTCCATTTTTAGTAGACAAAAGCAAATTTCTACAGAAAAGTTGCCCATGCAGAACCTTTTTTTAAAAAAAAAACATTATTTTTTTTCATTTTGGCTTGGGGTTCCCTCTCAAATCCATACTAGACTCAAAGTATTTCTAAAATAAGGCATGCAATAAAATTAAAATATATAAATAATAACTAAATTTCATCCAATTATGGTTTAAATCAAATTCCCGCCATGTATGGTGGTGCAAAACAATCGTGGTGTAAAAGCCCTGGAAGTGTCTCTTCCCCTTGCAGTGAGTGGCAGGGACTATGAAACCAGCGCTGTGTCTGTGGACCGTGCGTTACATCGATACCGCGGCTCTGTGGCCCTGCGTTACATCGATACCGCGGCTCTGTGGCCCCCGAGTTACATCGATACCGTGGCTCTGTGGACCACGTGTCACATCGATACCGCGGCTCTGTGGACCACGTGTCACATCGGTACCGCGGCTCTGTGGCCCTGCGTTACATCGATACCGCGGCTCTGTGGCCCCCGAGTTACATCGATACCGTGGCTCTGTGGACCACGTGTCACATCGATACCGCGGCTCTGTGGACCACGCGTCACATCGATACCGCGGCTCTGTGGACCACGCGTCACATCGATACCGTGGCTCTGTGGACAACGCATTACATCGATACCGCAGCTTTGTGGTCCGCACATTACATCGATACTGCGGCTCTGTGGCCCCACGTTACATTGATACCGCGGCTCTGTGGCCCGCACATTACATCGATACCGCGGCTCTGTGGCCCCGCGTTACATCGATACCGCGGCTCTGTGGCCCCCTGCATTACATCGATATCGCGGCTCTGTGGCCCGCGCATTACATTGATACCGCTGCTTTGTGGCCCGCACATTACATCGATACCGCGGCTCTGTGGCCCCCTGCGTTACATCGATATCGCGGCTCTGTGGCCCGCGCATTACATCGATACCGCGGCTCTGTGGCCCCGCGTTACATCGATACCGCGGCTCTGTGGATCGCGCGTTACATCGATACTGCGGCTCTGTGGATCACGCGTTACATCGATTCTGTGGCCCGCGTTACATCAATACCGCGGCTCTGTGGCCCCCGCGTTACATCGATACCGCGGCTCTGTGGCCCCCGCGTTACATCGATACCGCGGCTCTGTGGCCCCCACGTTACATCGATACCGCGGCTCTGTGGCCCCCTGCGTTACATCGATATCGCGGCTCTCTGGCCCGCACATTACATTGATACCGCGGCTTTGTGGCCCGCACATTACATCGATACTGCGGCTCTGTGGCCCCACGTTACATCGTTACCGCGGATTTGTGGCCCGCACATTACATCGATACCGCGGCTCTGTGGACCCCACGTTACATCGATACCACGGCTCTGTGGCCCCGTGTTACATCGATACTGCGGCTCTGTGGACCGCGCATTACATTGATACCGCGGCTCTGTGGACCCCGCACTACATCGATACCGCGGCTCTGTGGCCCAGCGTTACATCGATACCGCGGCTCTGTGGCCCCACGTTACAATGATACCGCGGCTCTGTGGCCCCACGTTACATCGATACAGCGGCTCTGGGGCCCCGCGTTACATCGATACCGCGGCTCTGTGGCCCTGCGTTACATCGATACCGCGGCTCTGTGGCCCCGCGTTACATCGATACCGCGGCTCTGTGGCCCCCGCGTTACATCGATACCGTGGCTCTGTGGCCCCCGCGTTACATCGATACCGCGGCTCTGTGGCCCCCGCGTTACATCGATACCGCGGCTCTGTGGCCCCCGCGTTACATCGATACCGTGGCTCTGTGGCCCCTGCGTTACATCGATACTGCGGCTCTGTGGCCCCGCGTTACATCGATACCGCGGCTCTGTGGCTTCACGTTACATCAATATCGCGGCTCTGTGGACCGCAAGTTACATCGATACCGCGGCTCTGTGGCCCCCGTGTTACATCGATACCGCGGCTCTGTGGACCACGCGTTACATCGATACCGCGGCTCTGTGGCCCCCGCGTTACATCAATACCGCGGCTCTGTGGCCCGCACGTTACATCGATACCGCGGCTTTGTGGCCCAGGGTGTTCTGTGTGTGGAAAACCAACCAGCAAACCCTTCTCACGCTCTCTTTCATTTCTGAGCAGATAGCACAGCTGTCCTCTGATGATTAATAAGATGAATGAATATTAAATACAATGTTTCTTTAGCGCTTCCAGGAGGGATTTTGCAGCGCTTGTGATAAGCGATCGCCCGCTGTGAGACAGGTGAGCGTTATGGAAATCCAATCTTCCTCTGAAGTCCGGCGCCCCTTTGTTCTTTTTCAGCACAAATGCTGCAAGTTTGAAGTCCAGCGTCCCCTTCACCCCCCGTCTGACGCTATCAATGGTTTCTTATTCAAGTGAAAGAATTCTTACAACCAAATGTAACAGATGTGGGGGGGGGGGGTGTGTGATGGTGGGGTGGGGGGGCATTCAACAAAATATTAAAGCCAAGGGCTTAGCCCCCAACTCTTCAATTGCCCCAATCATTGACCCCCCCCCCCCCCCCTCTCGTTCTCCTGCTCTCCTAGAGTCATCACAGCAGCAGCAGCGGTGGCTTCTGTTTCCTCCCTCCTCCTCAGGAGTCTTCTCTTTTCAGCCAATCGGAAAATATTGTAACGCACCTGGGTGGGATCGGAGCGCTTTCCCTGCGACCCCAGCCCATGCGATTTTGAAGCCTATTAGAACCTCTGGCTCTAATCAGATGCTTAAAAAAATGCCACTGTAATTCATGCGCCTGGTGCCCCGAGAGGGGCTGGATGCATGAATAGAGGGTGGCTGCTGCGGCCCTGGATAGATTCATGCTGTGCACAAATCTACCACTGCATATAGGGGGAGGCATGGAGGGAGGGGGCAACGTCCGGGTGCCCCTTATGGATGGGCCGCCACTGGACCCAATGCTATGAAGACCCTTCCCTTTTCTTTTTTTTTTAGGACAATGACTCGCTGGTTCGTCTTCATTTTCTCCAGCCTTGGGCGATCCTCTGAAAATGCCGGTGTGGCTCTCTACATCAATAGAATGACCCGGGGGGGTATGTCTTCAGTCTTCCAGGTTGAAGGTTGCTGTGTGCTCTTTCAACTTGGAAGACTGAGGGCATCTTGTGGCAAAAAAGAGGCACTGAAGGGTGCAGTTTAGGATTTCACCTTTTGCCAGCCACGCAACTCATATAGGGTGGTAATAAAGGTGTGATTTAATGCCCAGCCGCCACACATACACAATATAGCCAAAAGTATTGGGACGCCTGCCTTTACACGCACATGAACTTTAATGGCATCCCAGTCTTAGTCCGTAGGGTTCAATATTGAGTTGGCTCCGCCCTTTGCAGCTATAACAGCTTCAACTCTTCTGGGAAGGCCGTCCACAAGGTTTAGGAGATGTGTCTATGAGAATGTTTGACCATTCTTCCAGAAGCCAATTTGTGAGGTCAGGCACTGATGTTGGATGAGAAGGCCTGGCTTGCAGTCTCTGCTCTAATTCATCCCAAAGGTGTTCTATGGGGTTGAGATCAGGACTCTGTGCAGGCCAGTCAAGTTCCTCCACCCCAAACTCGCTCATGCGCAGTCATGTTGGAACAGGAAGGGGCCATCCACCAACTTTTCCCAGAGAGTCGGGAGCATGAAATTGTCCAAAATGTCTTGGTATGCTGACGCCTTAAGAGTTCCCTTCTCTGGAACTAAGGGGCCAAGCCCAACCCCTGAAACACAACACCACACCATAACCCCCCCCCCCCCCCCCCTCCACCAAATGATTTGAACCAGTGCACAAAACAAGGTTCATAAAGACATGGATGAGTGAGTTTGGGGTGGAGGAACTTGACTGGCCTGCACCGAGTCCTGACCTCAACCCAATAAAACACCTTTGGGATGAATTATAGTGGATACTGTGAGCCAGACCTTCTTGTCCAACATCAGTGCCTGACCTCACAAATGCGCTTCTGGAAGAATGGTCAAACATTCCCATAGACACCCTCCTAAACCTTGTGGATGAGCCTTCCCAGAAGAGTTGAAGCTGTTATATGAGCTCTGGTTATACAATACAAAACACATTCCATCATAAATAGTGATATTGATACAGTGGAGAAAAACATTATATATAGTTACATAGTAGGTGAGGTTGAAAAAAAACACAAGTCCATCAAGTCCAACCTATGTGTGTGATTATATGTCAGTGTTACATTGTATATCCCTGTATGTTGTGGTAGTTCAGGTGCTTATCTAAAAGTTTCTTGAAACTATCGATGCCCCCCCGCTGAGACCACCGCCTGTGGAAGGGAATTCCACATCCTTACCGCTCTTACAGTAAAGAACACGCTACGCAGTTTAAGGTTAAACCTCTTTTCTTCTAATTTTAATGTGTGGCCACAAGTCTTGTTAAACTCCCTTCCGCGAAAAAGTTTTCTCCCTATTGTGGGGTCACCAAGACCGTATTGGTATATTGAAATCATATCCCCTCTCAGGCGTCTCTTCTCCAGAGAGAATAAGTTCAGAGCTCCCAACCTTTCCTCATAACTAATATCCTCCAGACCCTTTATTAGGTTTGCTGCCCTTCTTTGTAGTCGCTCCATTTCCAGTACATCCTTCCTGAGGACTGGGGCCCAGAACTGGACGGCATACTCCAGGTGCGGCCGGACCAGAGTCTTGTAGAGGGGAGAATTATCATTTTATCTCTGGAGTTGATCCCCTTTTAAATGCCAATATTCTGTTTGCTTTGTTAGCAGCAGATTGGCATTGCTGAGCCCATCATCTACTAGGACCCCCAGGTCCTTCTCCATCCTAGATCCCCCCAGAGCTTCTCCCCCCAGTCTATAGATTACATTCATATTTTTGCCACCCAAATGCATTATTTTACATTTTTTTACATTGAACCTCATTTGCCATGTAGTTGCCCCTCCACCCATTCATTTGTTCAGATCTTCTTACAAGGTTTCCTCATCCTGCGGAGAAGTTATTGCCCTGCTTAGCTTAGTATCGTCCGCAAATACAGAGATTGAACTGTTTACCCCATCCCCCTCCTCCAGGTCATTTATGAACAAATTAAATAGGATTGGTCCAGCACAGAACCCTGGGGGACCCCACTACCCACCCCGACCATTCCGAGTACTCCCCATTTATCACCCCCCTCTCAATTCGCCCTTGTAGCCAGTTTTCAATCCATGTACTCACCCTATGGTCCATGCCAACAGACCTTATTTTGTACAGTAAACGTTTATGGGGAACTGTGTGAAATGCTTTCGCAAAATCCAGATACACCACGTCTACAGGCCTTCCTTTATCTAGATACACCACGTCTACAGGCCTTCCTTTATCTAGATACACCACGTCTACGGGCCTTCCTTTATCTAGATACACCACGTCTACGGGCCTTCCTTTATCTAGATACACAACGTCTACAGGCCTTCCTTTATCTAGATACACCACGTCTACAGGCCTTCCTTTATCCAGATACACCACGTCTACGGGCCTTCCTTTATCCAGATACACCACGTCTATGGGCCTTCCTTTATCCAGATACACCACGTCTACGGGCCTTCCTTTATCTAGATACACCACGTCTACAGGCCTTCCTTTATCCAGATACACCACGTCTACGGGCCTTCCTTTATCCAGATACACCACGTCTACGGGCCTTCCTTTATCCAGATACACCACGTCTACGGGCCTTCCTTTATCCAGATACACCACGTCTACGGGCCTTCCTTTATCTAGATACACCACGTCTACGGGCCTTCCTTTATCCAGATACACCACGTCTACGGGCCTTCCTTTATCCAGATGGCAATTCACCTCCTCATAGAAGGTTAGTAGATTGGTTTGGCAAGAACGATTCTTCATGAATCCATGCTGATTACTGCTAATGATACTGTTCTCATTACTAAAATCTTATCTATGGTCCCTTATCATCCCCTCCAAGAGTTTACATACTATTGATGTTAGGCTAACTGGTCTGTAATTCCCAGGGATGTATTTTGGGCCCTTTTTAAATATTGGTGCTACATTGGCTTTTCTCCAATCAGCTGGTACCATTCCAGTCAGTAGACTGCCAGTAAAAACTAGGAACAATTGTCTGGCAATTACATGACTGAGTTCCCTAAGTACCCTCGGGTGCAAGCCATCTGGTCCCGGTGATTTATTAATGTTAAGTTTCTAATTCTGTCCTCTATTAGCCATGAGGGTGCTTCCTGTGATGTGTCTTGAGGACAAACACTGCAGTTTTGGTTACAGAAGCCCCCTGATTCCCTCGTGAAGACAGAGGAGAAGAATAAATTAAATACCTTCGCCATCTCTGCATCCTTTGTAACCAGATGTCCTTCCTCATTCTTTATGGGGCCAATATGGTCTGTCCTCCCTTTTTTACTGTTTAACCACTTGTAGACCGGACCATTTTACTGGTCAAAGACCAGACCACTTTTTGCGATTCGGCACTGCGTCGCTTTAACTGACAATTGCGCGGTCGTGCGACGTGGCTCCAAAACAAAATTGATGTCCTTTTTTTCCCACAAATAGAGATTTTATTTGGTGGTATTTGATGACCCCTGCGGTTTTTATTTTTTGCGCTATAAACAAAAATAGAGCGACAGTTTTGAAAAAAGCGCATTATTTTTTACTTTTTGTTATAATAAATATCCCCCAAAAATATATAAAAAAACATTTTTTTCCCTCAGTTTAGGCCGATACGTATTCTTCTACATATTTTTGGTAAAAAAAATCGCAATAAGGGATTATTGATTGGTTTGCGCAAAAGTTATAGCGTTTACAAAATAGGGATAGTTTTATAGCATTTTTATTAATAATTTTTTTTTTTTTTTTTACTAGTAATGGCGGCGATCAGCGATTTTTATTGTGACTGCGACATTGTGGGGGACCCATCGGACATTTTTGACACATTTTTGGGACCATTGTCATTTATACAGCAATCACTGCTATATAAATGCAGTGATTCCTGTGTAAATGACACTGGCAGTGAAAGGGTTAACCAGTGGGTGGCAGTGTAGGGGTTAAGTGTTCCTAGGGGTGTGTTACTAACTGTGGGGGGGGTTGGGCTTTCATTTAGTGAACACTGATCTCTGCTCTAATCACATGGAGCAGAGATCATCGTCACTAGTTGCTAGGCAGAATGGAGAAATGTTGTTTACACAGCATTTCCTCCATTCGGCCGCTCCGTGAGACGATCGCGGGGATGCCCGCGGCGATCGAGTCCGCGGGTCCCGCGACCGGACTCACGGGGGTCCCGACCAGCGCGGGAGCGCGCCGCCGGCGGCGCGCTCCCGATGGCAGGGCGGCATTGAATATTGGACGTACCTGTACGCCAATATGCCTGCCCGTGCCATTCTGCCAACGTACATCGTCTTGCGCTGGTTGGGAAGTGGTTAAATACTTAAAGAATTTCTTGGGATTTTTTTTGCTCTCCTTCGCTATGTGTGTTTCGTGTTCTATCTTAGCCTCCCTAATTGCTTACGTTTCTTGTTGCATTCTTTATAAAGTTTGAATGCTGATGATTATCCCTCAACCTTGTATTTTTTGAAAGCCTTCTCTTTTGCTTTTATTTGCATTTTTACATTGGCGTTAAGCCATCCAGGACTTTTGCATTACAGAATGCTAGCCACATAGATAAACGAACGCGTTTCGATCCATACTGCCATGGTCTTCCTCAGGGGGTTATTTACTCGCTAAAAGATTTTGGTACAGAGATCCTATAACCAGAAGATTAAAAGAAATTAGATATTCCAGATGGATCCATGATCAATCCTCGTCCCCCCAAGACGCTTGCAAGAACCCACACTCTTGACACCCCCAGAGAAAGAAACAAACAGCACTTTGGCTAGTGAAATAACTGGTGTGCAACCATCAGCTGAATGTAAATGAATACAGAGCTGCAAAGTGCAAATAAGGGGTCACGTACCTGAAGGGAGACTGAATTGACTAGGTTGGCCTCTCTTGTATCTCCAGCCTAGGTCCCGCTGAGGGTGGAACAGAAGGAGCCAAGGGCCAGGGGGAACACGATTGCCCATAGGAGAAGACCCGGAGACCTGTTGCAGGAAGTCGCAGGACTGTAGTTGCAGAAGTGCTGAGCCCAACAGGACACTGGAGCGAGGTCAAAAAAGAAGCCGGGTTCATTAACAGGCAGGCAGCGAGGTACCAGGACAACAGGCAAAGGCAAGGTCAGATGAGAAGCCAGGATCAGGAGCCAGGGATCAGGTAATCACAGTCCAGAAACAAGGTCAGTGGAGAGCCGAGGTCAAAAGCCAGAGATCAGATAAGCAGGATCCAGAAGCAGGGTCAAACAGGAGCCAAGGTCAGCAATGGGTATTCAGACAGGAAATCACAAGTTCAGGGTATCAGGAACACAGCTGAAAGACCAGTCAGCACCGTTCAGGAGTCAGGGCAGCCTTTAAATAGGCCATCTGGTGCCAACTGGGTTTAGGGGCAGGAGCACGATGGGCACGCGCGTGCGCATAGGCGCTCAAGGATCTTCTGTTGCCTGTGAGTGTGCGCCAGTTGCTCGTGAGTGTGCGCCTGTTGCCCCTAAGTGTACGCCTATTGCCTGTAAGTGTGCACATGCGCACGTGTACACACAGAACGTATTCTGACAGTTCCCTTACATAAGGTAATAGGCTACAATAGCATTGGTGTGTATTGATTACCTGTACTAGTGGCGTCCATGGAAACATCTCATACCTGGCACACCCCCTGCACACGCCTATGAACCCCTGCAATGTTTTTTTGTGCTGTGTCCCCACAAGGGAGATTTCCTTTCGCTTCCTGCCCAGGTGGCAGGCGATAGAAAGAACAGGAAGTGAAAGTAAATCTCCACAAAGCAATCACAGACAGCAATGAAAGCTGACAGTGGTGATACTAACCCAGCTTTACTCTAAACAAAGGCTAGTCTGGACAGTACTTGAGGTCTCCTATTGGCGGATCTTTCCATTGACGCTCCCACGTCCTCCTCACAGCCAGGAGCAGCTCTCGATTTGTCTTTGGAGATGAATCCTCCGTATTCTCTCTCTCTCTCTCTGATTTCCTGCCAAGGTCGCCCATTCTTCCTCACCACCGATTGTTCCATTGACAACCCTCTTCCAGTCTAAGCGGCTGACACCGGAGAATTGGAAATATCAACAAGACATTGTAGATGGAGCACAATGACAGCAAGCGATACATTCACATGAATGGAGGGAATTGATTGAGTTTTTGTTCTTCCAGCCCTCACTTGATACATTCTACAGGAAACAGTTAAGAGCGATCCAACAGAACACAATATTAGAAGATGAATTCAGCGGAACTCTCAGTGCTGGGAATAGTAACAATGGCACGGATCATCTATTACTGCATTCAGGCTGACGAATCGGCTTATATTTTGCCTTCCCTGGTCCTTCCTTTCCTTCCTTATCAACATGCTAATAAAATGTTTCAATTAAATCTTTCTGTTTTTTATTTCATACCCTAATTTAGACCCTGTGATGTCACTGGGTCTCTGTGCTTCTCTATATAATGCAGCCAGATCATGGCTGGTGGGAGGAGCCAGCAGGAGCCTGCCTTTTGCTGAAAGCAGTAGGAGAGGTTATGCAAATATTAAAATGTCATTTAATTAACCACTTGCTTACTGGGCACTTAAACCCCCCTCAGTCCCAGACCAATTTTCAGCTTTCAGCGCTGATGCACTTTGAATGACAATTGCGCGGGCATACAACACTGTACCCAAATGAAATTTTTATCATTTTTTTCCCACAAATAGAGCTTTCTTTTGGTGGTATTTAATCACAGCTGGGAGTTTTATTTTTTGCTAAACAAACAAAAAAAGATGCAAAAAAAAAAATCATGTTTAATAGTTTGTTATAAAATTTTGCAAACAGGTCATTTTTCTCCTTCATTGAAGTGCGCTGATGAGGCGGCACTGGTAGGCTGCACTGGTGGGCACTGATAGGCTGCATTGGTGGGCACTGATAGGCTGCACTGGTGGGCACTGATAGGCATAGTTAAGGCGGCACTAATAGGCACAGATAAGGCAGCACCGATGGGCACAGATAAGGCGGCACTGATGGGCAAAGATGGGCACAGATAAGATGGCATGGATGGGTGGCACAGATGGGTGGCACGGATGGGTGGCACTAAGGGGCACTGATAGGTACCACTGATAGATGGGACTAATGGGCACTGATAGGTGGCTCTGATAGGTGGCACTGCTGGGCACTGATGGGCGGCACTTCTGGGCACTGATGGGCACTGGTAGATGACACTGATGGGCACAGATATGTGGCACTGGGGTGCAGCACCTTTGTTGAGGCAGATTGTGGGCACTGCTGGGTGGCACTGTGGGCACTGCTGGGTGGCACTGACAGGGGGGGACACATTTTTTATTCATGTGGCACTGGCAGGGGGCAGGTGGGCACTGGCAGGGCTGGCCTTGATCGGGACTGATGTCCCGATCACGGCCGCCGGTGATCGGCTCTTTTTTTTTCTCCTCGCGCTGTCAGCGTGAGGAGGAATAATAGCCGATTACCGGCTCCGTTATATCACATGATCAGCTGTCATTGGCTGACAGCTGATCACGTGATAAGGGGTCGGGATCGACCCCTTGCTCGGATCGGTGATCAGGCGAGTCTCATAGACTCGCCGATCACAGAGCGCGCCGCGCGCGCCCCTCAGGGGGCGCGCAGGCCGCTCGTGCACGGGACAACGTCAATAGACGTAGTCCCGGCAAAGGAGATCCGTGCTGTAGCCGTCATTCGGCTATAGCGCGGGTCTCAAGTGGTTAAAATGCAAGTCAACCTGGAAGAGTGGGTGTTTCATTTGCATGCAGACCACCCAAGGTAACACCTACATGTGATTGAAAAAAAAAAAAAAATCCAATCAATGAAAGAGGCAGGGCTGGAGCAAGGATTTATGACAGCCTAGGTCGGTGATGGTGAACCTTGGCACCCCGGATGTTTTGGAACTACATTTCCCATGATGCTCATGCACTCTGCAGTGTAGTGGAGCATCATGGGAAATGTAGTTCCAAAACATCTGGGGTGCCAAGGTTCACCATCACTGGCATAGGCAAAATCTAATTTTGCCGCCCCCCCCCCCCCCTTGGCTCTGCCCGCTGACCCCACCCCCTTTGCCCTGCCCATGTATACGGTGAAGGTGGCAGGGGTGGAGATTTTTGCAGCGCCTCTCCACCCTTGGTCCGCAGGCACCTCTGGACCAAGCCCGAAGACCAAAAGTGGTGGTGCCGACTTCTTCACACCAGCTGGGGTGCGCAGGCCCGGGTTCGCACCTGCGCCTCTGGACAAACAGCGTTGGAACGCTTGCTTAACACGCCAGCAGCACCCCAGACCGATGTGGGCACTAGGCCAGCGCCTTCCTTGCCTATAGGTAGCACCGGCCCTGCAAAGGGGTGGGCCAGGAACCAGGGCCAAGATAAGGGATGGGTAGGAGTGGAAGCAGCCTTTGGCGCAGTGGTAGGGAGAAGCACCTCCTTCTGTCATGCCTTGCCCAGATCAGTGCCTCTGTGATTGCAAAAAACTGTAATACAATGAATGAAAGGGGTGGGCAGGGGACCAGGGCCAAAACAGGGGTGGGCAGAAGGGAAAGCTGCCCTGGGCGCAGTGGTAGAGGGGGCACCCCCTTCTGGCATGCATTCTCCAGATCAGTGCCTCAGTGATTGAAAAAAACTGAAATCCAATGAATGAAAGGGGTGGGCCAGGGACGAGACAAAAGGTGGGCAGGAGGGGAGGCTGCCCAAGGCACAGTGGGGTACCCTCTTCTGGCATGCATACTCTAGTTCAGTGCCTCAGTGATTGAAAAAAACTGAAATCCAATGAATGAAAGGGATGGGAAGGGGGCCAGGGCCAAGACAAGAAATGGGCAGAAGGGGCAGCTATCCTGAGCGCAGTGGTAAAGAGGGCCCCCCCCCTTTCTGTTATGCATTCTCCAGATCAGTGCCTCCGTGATTGCAAAAAACTGAAATAAAATAAATGAAAGGGGTGGGCAGGGGACCAGGGCCAAGACAAGGGTGGTCAGAAGGGAAAGCTGCCCTGGGCACAGCGGTAGAGGGGGAACCCCCTTCTGGCATGCATTCTGCAGATCAATGCCTCAATGATTAAAAAAAAAACTGAAATCCAATGAATGGAAGAGGTGGGCCAGGGACCAGGGACAAGGGGGGTGTCTATAGTATGCCTGTAAAGGGGCGCATGTTTCCCATGTTTAGAACAGTCTGACAGCAAAATGACATTTCTAAAGGAATAAAAGTAATTTAAAACTATTCGTGGCTATAATGAATTGTCGGTCCACAATACACATAAAAGTTCATTGATAAAAATGGCATGGGATTTCCTCACAGGGGAACCCCGAACCAAAATTTATAAAAAAAAAATGCATGGGGGTCCCCCTAAATTCCATACCAAATCGCCCAAATTCGCCCAAATCATCCCCTCCGCTCCTCCGAGGACCTCCTGCTCTCTAGCTCCTTTGTTACCTCCTCTCATGCTCGCCTTCAAGACTTCTCCAGAGCCTCTCCCATCCTCTGGAACTCTCTGCCCCAGTCTGTCCGCTCAGCCCCTACCCTGTCCACCTTTAAGAGTTCCCTGAAAACTCATTTATTCGGGGAAGCCTATCCCACACCCACCTAACAACTGTCCCCAAGCCGACCCCATCAAATCATTCTCTGCAGCTATTACCTTTTGTACCACCACCCCCTCCCTTTAGAATGTAAGCTCTACGAGCCGGGCCCTCCTGTACCTTTTGTATTGTACTGTAATTGTGTTGTCCCCCCTATACATTGTAAAGCACTGTGTAAACTGTTGGTGCTATATAAATCGTTAATAATAATAATAATAATAATAATACCAGGCCCTTCAGGTGTGGTATGGATTTTAAGGGGAACCTCGCACCAATTTTTTTTTTAAATGGCGTGGGGTCCCACCAAAAATCCATGCCAGACCCTTATCTGAGCACACAACCTGGCAGGCTGAACTTTGGGAGGGTGCTTTGAGGTAGCCCCTCAAAGCACCTTGTCCCCATGTTGATGGGGAGAAGGGCCTCATCCCCACAACCCTTGCCTGATGGTTGTGGGGGTCTGTGGGCAGGGGGATTATCAGAATCTGGAAGCCCCCTTTAACAAGGGGACACCCAGATCCAGCCCCCCCCGTATGAATTGGTAATAGGGTACAAATGTACCCCTACCATTTCACAAAAAAAGTGACAAAAAGGTTAAAAAAGACAACACTGGGAAAGCCATAGGGAAGTCCCTGTGCGTCGGAGGGGGGCGGGGTCACCGGGTGACCGCCCTCCGTTATTTAAGAAGTGTCAGAAGAAGCGAAGCGTCACACTGCTGAAGACTTCCACGGAGTCAGATCGTGCGGACGCCGCAGAGCAGAAGCCAGAGCAAGATGCGGGACGAGAAGAGCGGAGGAAGAAGAAGATGAAGAAGAAGAACAACACCGAAGGAAGATCAGAAGAAAGAAGATGAAAGAAGAAGAGTAAAGAAGAATTTAATAAAGGTCTTGTCAAAAACTATCTCTTGTCTTTTTTAACTTTTTTGTCACTTTTTTGTGAAATGGTAGGGGTAAATTTGTACCCCATTACCAATTCACACGGGGTGGGGGCGGGATCTGAGGGTCCCCTTGTTAAAGGGGGCTTCCAGATTCCGATTATCCCCCCCCCGCCCGCAGATGAGGCCCTTCTCCCCACCAACATGGGGAACAAGGTGCTTTGAGGGGCTACCTCAAAGCATCCTCCCAATGTTGAGGGCATGTGGCCTGGTACGGTTCAGGAGGGCGGGGGGGGGGCGCTCTCTCGCCTCCCCTCCTGAACCGTGGCCTGCCAGGTTGCGTGCTCGGATAAAGGGTCTGGTATGAATTTTTGGGGGGACCCCACGCCATTTTTTTTTTTTACATTTTGGCACGGGATTCCCCTTAATATCCATACCAGACCTGAAGTGCCTGGTATGGAATTTAGGGGGACCCCCACGCATTTTTTTTTAAACTTTGGTTCGGGGTTCCCCTGTGGGGAAATCCCCATGCCGTTTTTAATGAACTTTTATGTGTATTGCGGACCGACAATTCATTGTAGCCGCCAGTAGTTTTAAATGACGTTTTCTTTAGAAATGTCATTTTGCTCTCGGACAGTTCTAAGAAGCACGGGAAACATGCGCCCCTTCACAGGCATACTATAGACACCCCCCAGGTACGAAGTTTAAAGGAATATTACACTTTTATTGTTTCACTTTAAGCATTATTAAAGTCACTGCTCCCAAAAAAACGTCAGTTTTTAAAACTTTTTTTTGCATTGATCCATGTCCCCTGGGGCAGGACCCGGGTCCCCAAACACTTTTTATGACAATAACTTGCATATAAGCCTTTAAAATTAGCACTTTTGATTTCTCCCATAGACTTTTAAAGGGTGTTCCGCGGCTTTCGAATTTGCCGCGAACACCCAAAATTTTTGCTGTTCGGCAAACTGGTGATCAGGCCCGTCTTTAATATAGATTGGACCCTGGGCAAAATTTTTCTTGGGCCCCCCCCCCCCAAGCAATTTCCCTCTCCGCCTACTCTGAGACATACAATAAATAGCAGCTAGACTTAAAATCAGTTTTCCGTATCAGATCAGGCAGCAATTGCGATTGGTTGCCAGCAGTTACAGCATATCATTACTGCTCACTGATTAGTTGCTAGAGGTTACAGCACATCACCTCCTCACAGTAGGGGAGCATGATATACATAGGAATGCCGCCTTTATTTACATATCAATGCCACCAGCCTCAGCTATTTACTCAGTATTGTCACCGCTATTTACATACGAATGCCGGTTATTTACATGTAAACAAAGGGTCTGCAGGTGAGTCATCTGGACACAACAATAGGGCAAAGCTGGGCAGCATTAGTACCAGCACTTCACACTGAGATATTGGGACACAGCACAGGAATAAAGTAGTAGGCAAGTATAAGCAGCTGTTTTGGGCCCCACAACAATGACAGGGCCCAGGGCAGCTGCCCCTTTTGCCCTGCCTTAAAGACGGCCCTGCTGGTCATCATATCCCCCCTCTTATTTTAATGTATGAACGTGGTGACCAAATTCCCTCTTAATTGCCTCTTCTCAAGGGAAATATTTGATTCTTCTCCTTTGGTTTAGAATAGATACACTTTAACTTTCTTCAACCATGCACACGGGTTAGGTGGTGTTCCATTTCAGATGCCACTTCATGCATTGCCCCATCCCCCCTTGGACCTAGCCTGTCTGGACAGTATGGTCACCTGCTGACTTGGCACAATCCACAGGCAGCTTAACTCTTCAATAAGGTACATAAACTGAATCACACTTTTACTTCTGCTAATTGCAGTACAGAGAATGCTTTTCCAGTCTTTTAATATTTGAGAAGACATTCTCTTTCCCGGGCCCATTCCCACCTTGGTGTTTTTATTGCCGGCCAATACATTCGCACAGGTTAGGCTTATTTGTTTTTGTTGTTGCTAGTTCACATGTATAAAATACGTTGACATTTGTTGTCCATTTTTTAAATACGTCAGCGCAAGTTAAACTGTCCTTCAATGATAATGGCAGGGCATAAAAATCCATCTACACGTGTGAAAACGTGAACATGAAGCTTTTAATGCCCTATAAAGGCCCTCTAAAGTATTTTGAAAGCATTGCCCTTTTATCATTATTATTTAATTGTATCCAGTTGGCATGAAATGCTTGGAAAATGGATTCGTCAATTCCTTCCCTACTGTTTTACTTCCCAAATAATGACTTAAACGGCTTGACTTGGGTTTTAAATTGGCCAAAATGGCTCTTTAACAACCGTTACCAATTTTATATAAAAAAACAAACAAAAAACAGTAAAATTTATCGACTTACAACAATACCAGGCTTATTGTTTTTAACCTTCATCTGTAGGCTTGCAACCGCTAACCTTTCTGTGAGTTTGTGTATTTACAGTATGTCCAGATGAAACGCGTCGGGAAAAAACTTCTACATCAAGACTGCTACAGTCTACTAAACATATGAGAGTTACAGTATATATGGGGTTTTCCCCCTATGATATAAGCCTACAGTGTATGATTTGAGATAAGGTTTTATGTTATGTAATAAAGAAGTAATAAATTGTTTTTGAATTATATTTAGTGCCGGAAAAGTCCCATACACCCATGATACAATTTGTTGGATAAAATAAAATGTATCAACATAAATAGGCAAGTGTTGCTAGCAGAGGGTCTGATAAAAACAACTTTTTCACTAAATTCCACCCCCCGTCTTCAGTAGGGATGAGCTGGGTGTTCGAGACGAACGCATGTTCGACTCGAACACCAGCTGTTCGCCCGTTCGGCGAAGCCAGAACTCTGTGGGCCGTTCGCGCCAATATCATGTGGCGCTCATGGCTCAAAATGCACTGCGCCATCACAGTGCATTGCTGGCTCATGATTGGCCAAGCATGCACTGTGACCCCACATGCTTGGCCAATCACAGCGCCGGCAGCGAGGAGAGCCATAATTGGCCACAGGCAGGATGCCTGTATTACAATTTTTGATGCAAGTATATGGTAGAGGTTGCAGTGTCATGGCACCAGTGCCTAATGCCCAATTTTTCAGTCCCTGTTTAACAGGGGCATGTAATACCATTTTTGATGCAATGCTTTGCAGCAGGGCTCATTTCTGCACTACAACTAGAGTATCTGGGAGAGGTTGCAGTGTTGTGGCACCAGCAAGCAGTGCCTAAGGCCCAATTTTTTAGCCCCTGTTTAACAGGGGCATGTAATTACAATTCTTGATATAATATTTCACAGCAGGGCCCCTTCCTGTGCCCACCGAGAGTAACTGTGAGGACTTATAGTGTTGTGGCACCAGCACCACCACTACAACAACCAAAGGCCCAATTTTTCTACCATTGTTCAACAATGGCATGTAATTACAATTCTTGATATAATCGTTCACAGCAGGGCGCTCCAGCGCCCACCAAGAGTCACTTTGAGGGCTTACAATGTTGTGGCAAAACCAACACCTTGTTCCGCCATTTCTGCAGAGCATATAGGGCAGGCCCCTACTTTCAAATATCCAACTTACAAACATCTCCTACTTGCAAACAGAAGGAGACAACAGGAAGTGAGATGAAAAAAGACGGATGGTAAAAAAAATTATACAGGGGTGATAGCCCTTCCCTATGTTTTCCAAAAAGCTTAAAAATAGTTTTTTTGACTGGAGCTACACTTTAAAAATGTACCAGTTCAAAATTACAAACAGATTCTACTTAAAGCGGACCTCCACCCTGAAGTGGAAGTTCCGCTCATCTGATCCCTCCCCCCCTCCAGTGCCACAATCGGCACGTTTCAGGGGGGAGGGGGGTGCAGATACCTGGATAATCCAGGTATCTGCACCCACTTCCGGGACAAGCTCGCCACAGCCCGCCACAGATGCCCCCCCCCCCCCCGTTGTGTTCTGGGAAACACACAGTTCCCAGGACACAGCGGGGACCAGTAGAGACGTGCAGCGTGACTCGCGCATGCGCAGTAGGGAGCCAGGCAGTGAAGCCGCAATGCTTCACTTCCCGATTCCCTGACAGAGGATGACGGCGGGGGCAGCAGAGAGACGAGCGATTGTTCGTCATCTGCCACCGACATCGCTGGACCCTGGGACAGGTGAGTGTCAATTTATTAAAAGTCAGCAGCTGCAATTTTTGTAGCTGCTGGCTTTTAATATTTTTTTTAAAGGTGCAGCTCCTCTTTAACACAACAAATCTACACAGTCCCTGTCTTGTTTGCACCGCCTGTATACTGCCGTTCTGAGTATATAGGGCCTGGGGGCCCCACGCCTTTCCTTTTTTTAATATGGGTACGGGGTTCCCCTTAATATCCGTACAAGACCCAAAGGGGCTGGTAATGGGTGGGGGGGGGGGCTACCCATGCCATTTTTCTCAATGATTTTCATCCATATTGCCGGAACCAGATATTACATTAAAACCGCAAGCAGTTTTAAATGACTTTTTTTCAGTTAGATGTCATTTTGTGCAGGGACTGTTCTAAACATGGGAAACATGTGCCACTTCACAGGCATACTACAGACACCCCCCCCCCCCCCCCCGTTTTTAAAAACAATTTTGGCATTGACCCATGTCCCCTGGGGCAGGAGCCAGGTCCCCAAACCCTTTTTAGGACAATATCTTGCATATTAGCCATTAAAATTAGCACATTTTATTTTGAACGTTCGAGTCCCATAGACTTCAATGGGGTTCTAAAGTTCGCACAAATTTTCGGTCCGTTCGAAAGTTCTGGTGCGAACCGAACCGGGGGGGGTGTTCGGCTCATCCCTAGTCCCCAGCAATGTCCCACGATCTCAAGGAAGGTTCAACATTGAGTGTATACAGTATATTGCCCTTCACCAAGTAGGCGAGCCCCTGATAGAACCAGAAACAATTATCCAAAGGGAATCCACCATATGTCATGTAATTTGTTGATGTCAAGTTGTTGAGATGAGGACTTCCCTTACACCTTCTGTCTCGTTTCCTCTGGAGTTAATGACAGGGCATAACAGGGCACAGAATGGCATACCTGTAGAAGATCCTGGTCAGACGATGTTCTGGGTAGTGCAGAAATATAGTGAAGGCAGAACTGTGCAGAAGGTAACCTAGAAGCTTGCAGATGCAGGGTCTTCAGGTGTAGTTGGGCAGACTGGAGTCAGCAACAACTGGATGGCAGAGGTGCAGAATCAGGGCCTTTTGGGTGTCCGATAACTCGCTTTACTAATTTCCACCCCCTGTCCACAGGTATTCCCCACTGTGATCCCTCTACTGATAAAATACCTACCGTATATACTCGAGTATAGGCCGACCCGAATATAAGCCGAGGCCCCCAATTTACCCCCAAAAAAACTGGCAAACTTATTGACTCGTGTATAAGCCGAGGGTGAGACATGCCTGTCCATCCCTGTGTGTGTGTCCGTCCCTGTGTGTCCGTCCATCCCTGTGTGTGTGTGTGTCCATCCATCCATCCATCCCTGTGTGTGTGTGTGTCCATCCATCCATCCATCCCTGTGTGTGTGTGTGTCCATCCATCCATCCATCCCTGTGTGTGTGTGTCTCCATCCATCCATCCATCCCTGTGTGTGTGTGTCTCCATCCATCCATCCATCCCTGTGTGTGTGTGTCCATGTGTGTGTGTCTGTGTGTCTGTGTGTGTGTGTGTGTGTGTGTGTGTGTGTGTGTGTGTGTGTGTGTGTGTGTGTGTCCAGCCTACCTGTGTCCTGAGCCTCCGTCCCGTGCCTTGCCTCCTTGCCTCCGTCCCGTGCCGTGCCTTGCCTCCTTGCCTCCGTCCCGTGCCGTGCCTTGCCTCCTTGCCTCCGTCCCGTGTCGTTTCGTGCCTTGCCTCCGTCCCGTCCCGTCCCGTGCCGTGCCTTGCCTTGCCTCCGTCCCGTGCCTTGCCAGGATCGCCTCGGCGGCCATTCTAAAATTCAAAAGCCCCGCCTCCGCCTCCGCCTGTGATAGGCGGAACACTGAATTTCCCAGCAGCCTGTGTTCCGCCTATCACCGATATCGTCTCATCCTCGTACTACGGACGAGGATGAGACGATGTCCGTGATAGGCGGAACACAGGCTGCTGGGAAATTCAGTGTTCCGCCTATCACAGGCGGAGGCGGAGAAGGAGGCGCGGCTTTCAAATTGTAGTATGTCCGCCGTCTGTCTGCTCGATACGCTGATCGAGCAGTCAGACGGCGATGACTCGAGTATAAGCCGAGGGGGGCACTTTCAGCCTCAAAAAAGAGGCTGAAAATCTCGGCTTATACTCGAGTATATACGGTATATAAAGGAATCAGGACCTCCTTCCTCCTGCTGGTGATCCCTCTAGTGATATAAAGATCTATATAGAGGTATTAGGACCTCCTTCCTCCTGTTGGTGATCACTCTATTATTATTATACGGAATTTATATAGCGCCAACAGTCTACGCAGCACTTTACAATATAAAAGGGAGACAATGCAGTTACAATACAATAAAATACAAGAGGATTAAGAGGGCCCTGCTCAGAAAAGCTTACAATCTAATAGGGTGGGGCAGGTGGTACAAAGGGTTGTGACTGTGGGGAATGAGCTGATGTAAGTGGTAAAAGAATAGTTGGAGGTGTGATAGGCTTCCTTGAGGATCCAAACAAGAAAAATTGCTGCTCCAGGTGAGATAGGAAGCCTGATGATCTAATGGGTGCCCGCCCTGCATGCAATCAAAGTAAAAGAAATGTATGTGCTCCGTAATCGATCAAAACTCTTTATTAGAACATCCCAAGTGCTGACAAAAACAGGGAGCTGGTAGATGTCATGGAATAGGGTGGCTGCCCTTAAGCTGCCTCCTAGAGAACATCCTGCCTCGTTGGAGTTGTGCCTCCTCCTCCTGACTTTCCTCCTCTCTTTTCTCAGGCACCCAAGTAGAGTCAGTGACCTCATCATCCCATCCCTCCTCGTCGCTGGAGCAAACTTGACAGTATGCTGCAGCTGGGGAAACATGACTGCCAGTTTCTTGTCCCTATTGGGCACCCCCTTCCTCTAGGCTCATGTTACTCCCTTTCTAAACTTGGGAACCAACATCAGAGCCTTCAAATCACTGTGCATCCTCCAGCAGCATGTACCCGAAACTGTGGTCAAATAATTCTGGGGACAGGGTGCATGATGGTGGGGCTATTGAAGGAATGACTGTGGACAAGGAGCCGGTGGAATAGGCCGCTTTGGCAGCTTCGTTGGATGGAAAGCAAACTACTCTGAGCCTGGGACAGAGGATGAGGAGGACGAGGACAGTTTTGTTATACACTCCACCAGATCTTTTGCATGTTCTGGCTCAATAACATGGCCAGCAGTAGAAAAAAAGGACAAGCGTGCCCCACGACCACCAGCAGAGGATGCACTATGTCAATGACCAGCACTGTTGACTGTAGACACAGAGGCTGCTTGCCCTCTTTTAGTAGCCTGTGAGCATCTGCCTCTCCTTGGTGGCCTTCCGGACATGATGTATATTTAGTTTTGCAACACCACACTGCACTGTATTAGATATTGTGTACCCCACCAGAAAAGTAGTAGAAACTGTACTATGGCTGCACTGTATTGTGTACTGTGTACACCACCAGAAGTGTAGTAGAAACTGTACACACTGTATTACATACTATGTACACCACCTGAAGTGTATTAGAAATAGTACACCACAGAATGCACTGTAGATATAGGCTACACTGGATGCAGAGTATATATATATATATATATATATATATATATATATATATATATATATATATATATATATATATATATATATATATATATAATATGTGTGTAGCGCCAGCTCCTGACGACGAGCAGGCGCTATTGTTTTTGTAAAGTTAACTTGCCTGAAGCCACAATTGAGCTTCGGGATTATTTCTCTAAATTGCTGGTTTCAGTACCAGTCTAGCTAGGTTGCACTGGGTTCTCCTTGAATGCAGGTGTCGCTGTCACAGCCGGCAAGAGTAGAAACGCAGTCTAGCTGGAACCAGCCCAGTGGGAGTGTTTTCCTGCTGTGCACTCTGGGAGTGGTATTTAGGTATCTCACAAGTCTGTGGCAGAGACTTTATCGAGCATCTCACCGGCTGCTAGGCCTAGGGAGAGGAGGTCTATCCGGGGGTTGTTGAATCCAGTTGTGGAGCAGTTTTATTCTCTGGATTCTCTTAATATTTTCACCTTGCAATTTAAGTGCCGGAACTCACCCCTAACCCTCTACTCTCCATTAAGAGACTTTGTTTTCTAAATAAATAACCCAAAAGAGAATTTGGTGTCAGTTTCAACATTCTTGTGGCATGGGGTATTTTTCAGCTCAATGGTACATGCTTTTTAATGTAGTGAGTCCACACCAGACAGGCGTTTATAGTTAAGGGCCTGGTAGCCCATGTTTATTAAATGATAAAAACAAAACAAAAGTCCACTCAGGAATCCCACGCAGGGGGTTAAATGTCATTCAGACACAACTGAAAATACAAGCCCACCTGGCTACTCAACAGCACTGCTGCTACAGGTACTGGTCCCTCAAACCACCAGCTCTTCCAGGCCCACAGTCTTGGATGCACACAGCTTCGGGCTTCTTAAAAGCACACAGGCTTCAAGCCCCTCAATGCACACAGCTTCTTTCTTCACACAGAGACACTCACTAGGAGCCACTGCTCCAACTCCACCTTCCTTCCACCTTCTGCTCTCACCAGCCCCTCGTTATATGGGCTGTGTGCAGCTGGGCACACACCCTGCTGGCTGTCCACAAGACCCAGACAAAGGGTTGGAGATCCTGTCCCACCCATGACTCTCAGGGATTTCCAAAATCCCTGGATGCAGAGTATATATATATATATATATATATATATACACACTATATACACTGACTGAATATAGAGTAAACACTGAATTTATAGGCTATACTAAATGCAGAGTATATATATCTATATATATATATATATCTATATATATCTATCTATATATCTATCTATATATATATATATATATATATATATATATATATATAGATGTGTGTAGCACCCCCTGGGTCTATTGGGAGCCAAGAGGTACCTCCAGATACAGGGAGCGAGCTTACATTCACCCCATGGCTATAATGGGAAGTTGAACAGAATTTAGGTGCCAGTCACTTTAGGTACTTTTCAATGCTTTAATGAGAACTTGAGAAAAGTTGTAGGAAAAAGGGTTAGGGGAGGTTTCAGGTACCCTTTTTAGCAGATCACTTACAGACTCCTTGAATCCAAGTTTACATAGATATGTGATATATGACAGGCATCACTCAAGGAAATAAATATACTACAATTGGGTGGTTATAGGCATGTGATGAGTCAAAAAATGCACCCCCGGAGGGGCAGTCTATGGAACCATCTTCTCTTATGTAAATCAGATCAAACCGGTATTCCTACAGGGTCTTCTTGTCTTGGGACTCTAGCCATATGTTCCAAACCTTTTGAAACTTTAGGGGACATCCTCTACTGTAGTATGTTTCTTTATATAAGGCTACTGCAAGGTTGACTAATGATTGATTTCCATGCATTCAGGGTAAGGGCAGACATGGGATCCCTCCACTTGAGTATAATGGTTTTCCTGGCATAGAAGAGAAGTAATTCTAGTAGTGTATGAACTGCCCTTGAAGGGGTAAAAGCGTCTACCAAGCCAAGCAGGCAAATCTCTATCTTTTGGGGCATAAGGATTGTGATTAGCTTAGTAATGAAGGTTATAATTAATGACCAGTAACGCTGCACTTCGGGGCATGACCAGATCATGTGCATGAAACCCGCAGAGACAGCTCGGCAGCGCCAACCCTGCGACGTGGTATATTTTGTGAAGCCTATATGTATATGTATAATAAAACTTGTGTAGTATTTTAACCCCTTTCATGACTAAGCCTATTTTTGACATTGGGTGTTTACAAGTTAAAATCCATATTTTTTGCTAGAAAATTACTTGGAACCCCCAAACATTATATATGTATATATATATATATATATATATATATATATATTTTTTAGCAGAGACTCTAGAGAATAAAACGATGATTGTTGCAATATTTTATGTCACACGGTATTTGCACAGCAGTGTTTTAAACGCAACTTTTTGGGAAAAGGGACACTTTCATGAATTAAAAAAAAACTAAAAGGTAAAATAGCCCAATTTTTTTTGCATAATGTGAAAGATGATGTTAGGCCGAGTAAATAGATACCAAACATGTCACACTTTATAATCGCACGCACTCGTGGAATGACGACAAACTACGGTACCTAAAAATCTCAATAGGGGACGCTTTAAATTTCTTTCCGGTTACCAGGTTAGAGTTACAGATGAGGTCTAGTGCTAGAATTATTGCTCTCACTCTGACGATCGCGGCAATATCTCACATGTGTGATTTGAACACCGTTTACATATGCGGACGCGACTTCCTTATACGTTTTCTTTGCTGCACAAGCTTGCGGCGACGGGGGGGGGGGACTTTATTTTAAAATTAATAAATTGTTTAAAAAATAAAAAATGTGATCACTTTTATTGCTGTCACAAGGAATGTAAACATCCCTTGTGACAGTAATAGGTGGTGACAGGTACTCTTTATGGAGGGATCGGGGGGGTCTAAAAGACCCCCCACCCCTCCTTTACACTTCAATGTATTCAGATCGCCATTTTCGGCGATTCTGAATACTGTATATATTTTTAAAACCGGCGCCGTTGGCAGCCGAGTAAACCGGAAGTGACGTCATGCCGTCGCTTCCGTGTTTACAATTAGGAGACTGGAATGAAGCCGCTTATGGCTTCATTCTAGTCCCTCCCTAGCCGCTAGAAGCGGCGGATTGTACATCGGTGGTCCCGATTGAACGGGAGCCCCGGTAAGAGTGGCAGGAGGTGGCGGGAGGGGGGGAGGTCCCTTCCCGCTCCTCCGGCATAACAGCCGAGCGGCTTTTAGCCGCATCGGTTGTTATGGCTGGAAAGCCAATTGCCCGCTCTGAAAAACGGTACCGGGATGATGCCTGCAGGTGCGGGCATCATCCCGGTATAGCTCCCGGAAGCCGAGTACGCACATCTGCGTACGCTCGGTGGCAAGGGGTTAAACTGGATCAGCCAATCTCTAGAAGAGGCCAGGTGTCTAAAGGGGGAGTCCCAAAGATCCTCCCAGTCCTCCCCATCCAGCCCCGCCAGCTCCGATACCCAGAAGTCACAAAGTCGCTCCAAACCATGATGTACAGTAGGCGGCAGAGCCTTGTAAATTGTAGATAATGGTTTAGTTAGTGTCTCTTGACGTTTGAGCAACTCCGTGTTTGACTGGTAAAGGGTCAGGGGAGGGCCCCCGAACTGTGCCCTATAAGCGTGGCGGAGCTGCAGGAACCGGAAGAAGTACACATTGGGTAAGTCGAATCTAGATTTAAAGTGGGAGTTCCGCCGTTTTTTTTTTTTTTTTTAAAAAGCCAGCAGCTACAAATACTGCAGCTGCTGACTTTTAAAATAATGACACTTACCTGTCCAGCGCGCCCGCGATGTCGTCACCCGAAGCTGATCTCTCGATCGTCTCTCGGGTGCTGCCGCCGCCATCTTGGGTATGGGAATCAGGAAGTGGAGCCTTGCGGCTTCATTTCCCGGGTTCCCTACTGCGCATGCGCGAGTCGCGTTGCGCAATAAGGACGGTCCCCGCTGTCTCTGGGATCTGTGTGTTTCCCAGCAGGCAGCGGGGGGGACCTTCGGAAAGGGGCGTAGATTCTGCGGAAAGGGGCGTATATTCTGCAGATATCTATGCCGGAAGTGGGTGCAGATACCTGTACTGTACAGGTACCTGCACCCCCCTCCCCCCTGAAAGGTGCCAATTGTGGTGCCGGAGGGGGGGGGGGAGGGTTCCAATGAGCGGAAGCTCCACTTTAGGGTGGAGCTCCGCTTTAAGTTGGTCAAATGTCAGCAGTGCACCATTTTCACAGATATGATGTAAATATCGGATACCCCGCGACGCCCCTAATTTAAGGTTCCTTTTACAGCTGAAAAAAAAAAAGTTTTTCAAAAATTGTTTCTGATTTGCACTCTGTGATGTTGGCGTTGTTATTCATTCATCTTTTTTTTTTTTTACATTTTACCACTTAGTTTTTCATTCCTGTGTTTGTCCTCTTAGAATAAATTTTGATTATCTTTGGCTTTTATTGCATCGCACACTGAATATGTCATCCTCACCCCGATGACTTCCTGCGCGCCCTGCCTAGAGGAACGTCATCGTGAGGTCTTTATGACTTTTTGTTGGAATACAAGGTTCCATCTCACAATGGTGAGCATTTCTCCAGCCGGAGCTCCTTTCTAAATCTTTGTGACTTTTATTACAAATATTGGGTTAGGAGGGAACGGTTAGAGGACAGATTTCCTCTGGCGAAGAGGATTGTGTGTCCTTGGCTGTTAATGCTGGAAATATTTTGTTGATTCACAAAAGACGGACTTTATTGTGATATCTGTCAGGACTTTGTGAATGGATTCATCTGTGAAGACTCTTAAATGAAATGAAAAACGTGGAAAGAGAGGAAATTGTCGGCAAGTTCACATTTAAACCACTAAATTCTAGGCTAAACATAAATGAATGCAGCTATAGTATGTATTTATAGCGGTAGTAAACTCATTTTTTTTTTTTTTTTACCTACAGGTAGACATTAGTTTCATTTCTGAATTTGTTTAATGAATTTCAACATAATAATTAATTTGGAAATATCCAAATTAATGAAACCGTTTAGCAAATTTTTCCGAATATTCGTAAATTCAAATATTCGAATAAGAACTATTAAATTATAGGTATTGGAATTTCTTTTCAAATTTAGCTGTTAGTGAACGTAACGAATACGAATTTATCTGAAGTTATGAATTATCCAAAATCACGAATGCTGCATCGAAACAAATAGAACATAACAAATTATTAATAATAATAATAATAATAATAATAATAATAATAATAATTAATAATAATAAAAACATTTTATTATTATTATTATTGTTATTATTATTTATTATTAATTTGTTCCATTACATTTGTTTAGATGTTACTTATAAATTATCCAAAATCACGAATGCCGCATCGAAACAAATAGAACATAACAAATTAATAATAATACATAATAATAATAATAATTAATAATAATAAAAACATTTTATTATTATTATTATTATTATTGTTATTATTATTTATTATTAATTTGTTCCATTACATTTGTTTAGATGTTACTTATAAATTATCCAAAATCACGAAAGCCGCATCGAAACAAATAGAACATAACAAATTAATAATAATACATAATAATAATAATAATAATTAATAATAATAAAAACATTTTATTATTATTATTATTGTTATTATTATTTATTATTAATTTGTTCCATTACATTTGTTTAGATGTTACTTTTTTTCGTAAATTCAAAAATTCGATATTTGGAAATTCGGAAATTAGAAAATTCGGAAATTCGGAAATTTGGAAATTCGAAATTCAAAAAATCCATAAGTTTGAAAAATTACAAGAACTGAAAATAAGAAAGAAAATCTGAAACACCGAAAATTCTATAAGACCCCACATCTCTCCTCCAGACTGGAAAGCATGAGAGCAAAAAAAAAAAAAAATGAACAATCCCATGCTTTCCAGATGCGATCACGGCTTTGTTTACAACCACGGCCCTGACGTGAAGTCATAACGTCGCGCCCGGGTCTCCGTCGGTCATAGAGATGACTGGAGACAATCTGGTCACCGGAAGTCTCTATGCTCCTCATCCTGGTGGCAGCACATTCTTTCTCCAGGTCCCCAATGGCACAGGAGAGCCCGGAGAAGCACCAGAGAGAGGTGGGCGGGGGGGATGTCCCCTCCCGTCACCTGTAAGTATGATCGTTCTTACGGTGCACAAAATCGCTGGCTCTAAAAGATGATATCCGAATGATGCCTGCAGCTGCATCCATCATTTATATATTCAAATATAAAGACGTCATATGATGTCCTTGGGCTGGAAATAGTTAAAGAGGCCTGCCCCCTGTCAATCCAAGTTGGGGATTGGTCAGGGATCCTTAAAATACCCCAGGCAGCCCCACCTCTGTTCCCTTCCTTTCCTTCTAGGACTTTCTAGAAGCAAAAGGGAGGTAACAGTGAAGTGATGAGGCTTGTGAGTCATTAGCTGCTACCCTGAGCCACTCCCAGCCCAGAATGA
The DNA here is from genome assembly GCF_037356315.1 of Lithobates pipiens. Lineage (NCBI taxonomy): Eukaryota > Metazoa > Chordata > Amphibia > Anura > Ranidae > Lithobates > Lithobates pipiens. The sequence goes on from NW_027507784.1 coordinate 340,169,794, forward strand.
AAACGAACAGGCCTTGAAACCCACTAAGCCTGCCTAAATGTACCTACTCTGCCAACAAAAGTCCTCCCTCTAGCAACTCTGGTGTCATATCTGATATAAGAGGGGCTCTGATGTCATATCTGATGTAAGAGGGGGCTCTGGTGTCATATCTGATGTAAGAGGGGGTTCTGGTGTCACATCTGATGTAAGGGGGGCTCTGGTGTCATATCTGATGTAAGGGGGGCTCTGGTGTCATATCTGATGTAAAGAGGGGCTGTGGTGTCATATCTGATGTAAGGGGGGCTCTGGTGTCATATCTGATGTAAGGGGAGCTCTGGTGTCATATCTGATGTAAGGGGGGCTCAGATGCCATATCTGATGTAAGAGGGGGGCTCTGGTGTCATATCTGATGTAAGGGGGCTCTGGTGTCATATCTGATGTAAGGGGGCTCTGGTGTCATATCTGATGTAAGGAGGCTCTTGTGTCATATCTGATGTAAGGGGGGGGGGGGGCTCTGGTGTCATATCTGATGTAAGGGGGCTCTGGTGTCATATCTGATTGATGTAAGGGAGGGGGCTCTGGTGTCATATCCGATGTAAGGGGGCTCAGATGTCATAACTGATGTAAGGGGGCAGTGGTGTCCTATCTGATGTAAAGAAGGGCTGTGGTATCATATCTGATGTAAGTGGGGGGCTCTGGTGTCATATCTGATGTAAGAGGGGGGCTCTGGTGTCATATCTGATGTAAGGAGGACTCTTGTGTAATATCTGATGTAAGGGGGGCAGTGGTGTCATATCTGATGTAAAGAGGGGTTGTGGTATCATATCTGCTTTAAGAGGGGGGCTCTGGTGTCATATAAAATGTAAGAGGGGGGCTCTGGTGTCATATCTGATGTAAGGGGGCTCTGGTGTCATATCTGATGTAAGGGGGTTCTGGTGTCATATCTGATGTAAAGAGGGGCTGTGGTATCATATCTGATGTAAGTGGGGGGCTCTGGTGTCATATAAAATGTTAGAGGGGGGCTCTGGTGTCATATCTGATGTAAGAGGGACTCTTTTGTCATATCTGATGTAAGGTGGCTCTTGTGTCATATCTGATGTAAAAGGGGGGGGGGGGCTCTGGTGTCATATCTGATGTAAGGGGGCTCTGGTGTCATATCTGATGTAAGGGAGCTCTGGTGTCATATCTGATGTAATGGGGGGCTCTGGTGTCATATCTGATGTAAGAGGGGCTCTGGTGTCACATCTGATGTAAAGGGGGCTCTGGTGTCATATCTGATGTAAGAGGGGGGCTCTGGTGTCATATCTGATGTAAGGGGGGCTCTGGTGTCACATCTGATGTAAAGGGGGCTCTGGTGTCATATCTGATGTAAGAGGGGGGCTCTGATGTCATATCTGATGTAAGGGGGGCTCTGGTGTCATATCTGATGTAAAGAGGGGCTGTGGTATCATATCTGATGTAAAGAGGGGCTGTGGTATCATATCTGATGTAAGAGGGGCTCTGGTGTCATATCTGATGTAATGGGGGGCTCTGGTGTCACATCTGATGTAGGGGGCTGTGGTGCTTTATGTTTATAGCGCAAAAAATAAAGAATGCAGCGGTGATCAAGTACCCCCAAGAGAAAGCTCTATTTGTGAGAAAACAAGGGCATCAATTTTGTTTGGGTACAGCGTCGCGCGACCGCGCAATTGTCAGTTAAATTGGTGCCGTATTTCAAAAAATGATCCTGGTCAGGAAAGGGGTAAAACCTTCCAGGGCTGAAGTGGTTAAAGTGTTCGGGTTTGACTTGATGAAAAGGTGGCAACCCTACTCTAGCACCTACCTAACTAGAGGGTGCTACATGTGCTATATAAGTAGGACGTTCTGTAAATCCATTCAGAAGACAAGTTTTCTTGTTTGTGCCATAAGGTTGCATGTTTCATGGCAGAAGAATTTCCAACAATGAATTGCCATGTTGTCTTGCGTATTCCTCCATACTTCTCCCAGCTAAGCAGGATTATGCAAATTTCTCTATAATCTTTATATAAGACACGGGCTGTTAGTTGTGTTGGGCTTGGCTCTGCATTAATCAGGAAGGCAAGGCTGAACAGACACGGCCAGACCCAACATGTAGGGAGGACGCGGAGGCGCTCGTTACCTTCGCCACTATTCCCAACGCTGAACGCAAATATTCGCAGCCGATTCCCAGGTCCCAGGACCGCTTGGTATCGCTCCATTACAGGAACATATCAGCAGCAGTTTGATGGCAGATAAGGCCCTGTAGGATTGCAGTTGCTTTTCATTTTCTGTGCTTTGCATGAAACTTTGGACTCACATTTCCTCCTCTAGGATCTCACTTTACATTTAGATATCATTCGCTCGTCATTTATAAATTCTGGAGCTTTGACCTTTTAAGTCCTTTATTGCCCGGGGTAACTGTTATAGGAATCTGCTGTCTTTACTGCAAAACTCCAGCCAAAAATAACAATACACACTGTATGACCAAAAGTATTGAGACACCTGCCTTTACACACACATATGAACTTCAATGGCACCCCAGTCTTCGTCTGTAGGGTTCAATATTGAGTTGGCCCACCCTTTGCACCTATAACAGCTTCAACTCTTCTGGGAAGGCCATTCACAAGTCTTAGGAGTGTGACTATCAGCTGACCCCGCCCCCCTCTGATGCAAGTGGGGAAGCCTGGCTTCCCCAATGACGTGTGGGTGACCCCGCCCCCCTCTGATGTAACGCAGGTTTCCGTTACATCAGAGGGGGGGGGGCGGGGTCACCCACACTTCATTGGGGAAGCCAGGCTTCCCCACTTGCATCAGAGGGGGGCGGGGTCAGCTGATAGTCACACTCCTAAGACTTGTGAACGGCCTTCCCAGAAGAGTTGAAGCTGTTATAGGTGCAAAGGGCGGGCCCCGCCCTCCTCATATAAGAAATGTCAGGCTGCCGGGATCCCGTAGTGTCTCTGCCAGTGGAGACAGAGGAAGGATGGATGGACTGCGCTGCGCTGGACAGAGAGATCACCCGTCGCTGGATCAGATCAGCCATCGCTGGACCCCGGAGAGATCATCTTCCGTCACTGGATAGCAAGAGTGGATTACCACCGCTGGAATCTTTTTTTTATTTTTAATAAAGGACTTTTTCAAAAGTGTGTTTGTCTTTTTTAACATTCTTTTACACTTTCTTTGTGAAATGGTAGGGGTATAATGTACCCGTTACCATTTCAAACAGGGGGGGGGGGCGGCATCTGGGGGTCCCCTTGTTAAAGGGGGCTTCTAGATTCTGATAAGCCCCCCACCCGCAGACCCCCACAACCACTGCCCAGGGTTGTGGGGATGAGGCCCTTGTCCTCATCTGTGACCCCCAAAGCAATCTCCCAATGTTGAGGGCATGTGGCCTGGTACGGTTTGGGGGGGCACTCTCTCATCCCCCCCTCTTTTCCTGCGGCCTGTCAGGTTGCATGCTCGGATAATGGGTCTGGTATGGATTTTTAGGGGGAACTCCACGCCATTTTTTTTTTAATTTGGCGTGAAGTTCCCCTTAAAATCCATACCAGACCTGAAGGGCCTGGTAATTGAATTTGGGGGAACCCCACACTTTTTATTTTTTTTTATTTTTTTTATCAATGACTCTCAATGACTATTACGGGAGCCGACAATTCATTATAGCCGCGAGTGATTTTAAATGACTTTTTTTCCTGCAGAAATGACACTTTGTGCAGGGACAGTTCTAAGCATGAGAAACATGCACCCCTTCACAGGCATACTATACACACCCCCTAGGTACGTAATTTAAAGGAATATTACACTTTTATTGTTTCACTTTAAGCATTATTAAAATCACTGCTCCCAAAAAAAGGGCAGTTTTTAAAACTTTTTTTTGCATTGATCCATGTCCCCTGGGGCAGGACCAACACTTTTTAGGACAGTAACTTTCATATTAGCCTTTAATATTAGCATTTTAGATTTTGAACGTTCGAGTCCCATAGACTTTAATAGGGTCTAAAGTTCACACAAAGTTTAGGTCTGTTCGCAGGTTCTGGTGCGAACCGAACCGGGGGGGGGGGGGGGGGGGTTGTTCGGCTCATCCTAAAGCCCCATACACACTATCAGATTTTCTGCTGATTTTTTCCTTCAGATTTACCAAAACCATATAATATGAGGTCAAACCTTAGGAGTTTAAATATGTGTGCAATCAGGCAGGCCCTTGCACTACATGGTTTTGGTAAATCTGAAGACAAAAATCAGCAGAAAATCTGATCGTGTGTATGGGGCTTTAGTGACCATGTGTATGCAAGACAAAGTTGAGCCAAAAAATTCATGGATTCTGTTGTCGGAAAATCCTATCGTGTGTACAGGGCATAAGATACGAGATGGCCAGGCTGCCTTCCGCACCTCCTAACAGGCGCTGTTAGTTCGGCTGAAACCTGCTCTCTACACACTGTTGGGGCCCGGGTGTGTTCCTGGCTGGGTCTTCCCACTGGGTTGCCTTACTTCAATAAACATCCTCTGTCTGTGTGTGTTATTGCCGCTGCACCACACTGCACCCCACCTACACATGTCTCAATGGTTGCAGGCTCAACTACTTCCCCCCTGCCTTCTACTGGATTCTAGAATGTAGTGGGTTGGAAGAGGCAGACCCTTGGCCTGAATATTTATTTAGTTAATTCCTAGGGAAGAATGTCCAGTAGGTGGCTGAGGGGGGCATAAATAGTCTGAGGCCTGGAGCAGTAGGGTATTCACTAAGCAGTGCTGATACAAGGATTTTTGACACCCTATGCGAAACCTAATTTTGCCGCCTCTTCTTGGCTCCACCCCTGACTCAACCCCCTTTTCCCTGCCCAGCAGCGGTAGTCTGCTGATACTGAGAATTAGTTGCTTGCTGCAGAGAGAAGAGTATGAACACCAGTGGCCGGGTGCCCTAGGCGGCAGCCTAGTTTGCCTAGTGGTAGCACTGGCCCTGTCACTAAGGATCTGACCTGGAGACTCACAGGAGAAGGGTCTGGCCAATAATGGATGGAGACATCCAAGTACAGTGGTGTGAAAAAGTGTTTGCCCCCTTCCTCATTTCCTGTTCCTTTGCATGTTTGTCACACTTAAGTGTTTCGGAACATCAAACCAATTTAAACAATAGTCAAGGACAACACAAGTAAACACAAAATGCAATTTGTAAATGAAGGTGTTTATTATTAAAGGTGAAAAAAAATCCAAACCATCATGGCCCTGTGTGAAAAAGTGATTGCCCCCAAACCTAATAACTGGTTGGGCCACCCTTAGCAGCAACAACTGCAACCAAGCGTTTGCGATAACATGCAATGAGGCTTTTACAGCGTCCTGGAGGAATTTTGGCCCACTCATCTTTGCAGAATTGTCCTAATTCAGTTACATTAGAGGGTTTTCGAGCATGAACGGCCTTTTTAAGGTCATACCACAACATCTCAATAGGATTCAGGTCAGGACTTTGGCTAGGCCACTCCAAAGTCTTCATTTTGTTTTTCTTCAGCCATTCGGTGGTGGACTTGCTGGTGTGTTTAGGATCATTGTCCTGCTGCAGAACCCAAGTTCGTTTCAGCTTGAGTACACGAACAGATGGTCGGACATTCTCCTTCAGGATCTCTTGGTAGACAGCAGAATTCATAGTTCCTTTTATCACGGCAAGTCTTCCAGGTCCTGAAGCAGCAAAACAGCCCCAGTCCATCACACTACCACCACCATATTTTACTGTTGGTATAATGTTCTTTTTATGAAATGCAGTGTTCCTTCTACGCCAGATATACTTGGACACACACCTTCCAAAGAGTTCCACTTTTGTCTCATCGGTCCACAGAATGTTGTCCCAAAAGTCTTGGGGATCATCAAGATGTGTTGTGGAGAAATTGAGACGAGCTTTGATGTTCTTTTTGCTCAGCAGTGGTTTTCTCCTTGGAACTCTGCCATGCAGGCCATTTTTGCCCAGTCTTTTCCTGATGGTGGAGGCATGAACGCTGACCTTAACTGAGGCAAGTGAGGCCTGCAGTTCCTTGGACGTTGTCGTGGGGTCTTTTGTGACCTCTTGGATGAGTCGTCGCTGCGCTCTTGGGGTAATTTTGGGCGGCCGGCCACTCCTGGGAAGGTTCACCACTGTTCCATGTCTTCGCCATTTGTGGATAATGGCTCTCACTGTGGTTCGCTGGATTCCCAAAGCTTTGGAAATGGCTTTATAACCCTTTCCAGACTGATAGATCTCAATTACTTTCTTTCTCAATTGTTCCTGAATTTCTTTGGGTCTCGGCATGATGTGTAGCTTTTAAGGATCTTCTGGTGGACCTTACTGTGTCAAGCAGCTCCTATTTAAGTGATGCCTTGATTGTGAACAGGTGTGGCAATAATCAGGCCTGGGTGTGGCTAGAGAAATTGAACTCAGGTGTGGACAACCACAGTTATAGTATGTTTTAACAAGGGGGGCAATCACTTTTTCACACAGGGCCATGATGGTTTGGATTTTTTTTCACCTTTAATAATAAACACCTTCATTTACAAATTGCATTTTGTGTTTACTTATGTTGTCCTTGACTATTGTTTAAATTGGTTTGATGTTCCGAAACACTTAAGTGTGACAAACATGCAAAGGAACAGGAAATGAGGAAGGGGGCAAACACTTTTTCACACCACTGTATACGGGGACATTGTGAGAATAGGCCTGGATATAGGATCCTAGTGACTGTTTTCTGCTTTAACCCCTTTTGGTATCTGCTCCAGTACTGTTGGACTGCAACCTTTCCTGAGTCCCTGGGTTGCCGTTGTTCTGCCTAATACAGTCCGGCCATCGATATGTGTCCGTTCCGTACTGCGCATGCGCAGTACGGAGCAGACGAAGCTTCGGAAAATCTCCGAAGCTGAACGGCGCCTGCGCCGTGAGTGGAGGAGGTAGCCCCACTATCCAAGCGGACATAGGGTTTAGAATTTTAGAGGGCCCCTCGCGGGCGAGCTTCGCTCGCCACGCTTCGGGCTCGGCCTCGCTGCGCTCGGCTCTTTTTTATTCTAACTCTATGTCCACTTGGATGGTGGGGATAGAACCTGGACTCACGGCGCAGGCGCCGTTCGTCCTCGGCAATTTTCGGAATCTGTGCTCCTGTGTACTGCGCATGCGCAGTACGCAGAGGACAGCATCTGATGGAGGACCCTAATTGACAAGACACCGTCCCCCTATCATTTGCCAGGAGGGAGATAACAAAAGCAAAATCCATACACTGAGATTTTTTTACTTTTATTTTATGATAGGTGCAATCAGATTGTAACAGCTTGCTCCTCTGCTGTTGACTTTTCCATTTGAGATTTTCTTCTTCACTTGTATCGCTCCCCGTTGTCTTTGTCAGTACATCCGAAATCAAGGCTGGGCCCCAGTTAGGTAGAAGTAGACTGGAAGAGTTTTCTACAATAAATAAAGAGAATTTCTGATGGATCTGTATGCATGTTGTCATCATTTGCATTCCTTCCTGTTTTGAATGATATTGGATTGCTGGTTCGATACATAACAGAATCATCGTATTGACTTTGTCCCTGTGGGGTTGCCTCTCTCAGACTCCCCTCATTATGAAGTCAATACCAATGTTTATTTAGGCAGTCTTCAATAACTTGCTAGAAACAAGAGGAAAAGCGTCTTCATTTCACTCTAAAAACAATGTATTTTGGTGCTGGCTGAGGAATATAAAGTACTACTGTGATTTACATAGCAGAAAACAATATGCATCTCTAGACTCTGAGCAAAAAGCTAAGTGTTGAAATACATACAGAGAAGCCATTCTGCCTGCAGTAGCATTTTTTTTTTATTCTTTTTAGCCAAGAACCCTTCCAGGAAAGTGCAGCCAGTCCCTGGACCACTCTCTCTGTAGATGGTACCGTATTCAGAGAATCCCTAGCAGGACTTTCAGAATCCTAGCCAGGAATTCCAATGGGGTTTCTAAGATCAGTGCCAAAAACTCCAATGGGACTTCCAGAATCCTTGCAAGGAATTCCAATGGAGCTTCCAGGATCCTTGCCAATAATTCCTATGGGGCTTCCAGAATCAATGCCAGGAATTCCAATGGGGTGCACATGATCATTATCAGGATTTTTCCTGTGGCTTCAAGAATCATTATCAGGATTTTTAATGTGGCTTCCAGGATCCTTGCCAATAATTCTAATGGGGCTTCCAGAAACTTTGCCAGGAATTCCAATAGGGCTTTCAAAATCATTGCCAAGAATTCCAATGGGGCTTCCAGAATCCTAGCCAGGAATTCCAATGGGGCTTCTAGGATCATTGCCAAAAACTCTAATGGGGCTTCCAGAATCCTTGCAAGGAATTCCAATGGAGCTTCCAGGATCCTTGCCAAGAATTCCTATGGGGCTTCCAGAATCCATGCCAGGAATTCCAATGGGGCGCACAGGATCATTATCAGGATTTTTAATGTGACTTCCAGAATCCTTGCCAGGAATTCCAATGGGGCGCACAGGATCATTATCAGGATTTTTAATGTGACTTCCAGAATCCTTGCCAGGAATTCCAATGGGGCGCACAGGATCATTATCAGGATTTTTAATGTGACTTCCAGAATCCTTGCCAGGAATTCCAATGGGGCTTCCAGGATCCTTTCCAAAAATTCTAATGGAGCTTCCAGAAAACTTGCCAGGAATTCCAATAGGGCTTCCAAAATCCTTGCCAAGCATTCCAATGGGGCTTCTAGGATCATTGCCAAACCTCCAATGGGGCTTCCAGAATCCTTGCAAGGAATTCCAATGGAGCTTCCAGGATCCTTGCCAAGAATTCCTATGGGGCTTCCAGAATCCATGCCAGGAATTCCAATGGGGCACACAGGATCATTATCGGGATTTTTAATGTGGCTTCCAGAATCCTTGCCAGGAATTCCAAAAGGGCTTCCAAAATCCTTGCCAAGAATTCCAATGGGGCTTCCAGAATCCTTGCCGGGAATTCCAATAGGGCTTCCAAAATCCTTGCCAAGAATTCTAATGGGGCTTCCAGAATCCTTGCCGGGAATTCCAATAGGGCTTCCAAAATCCTTGCCAGGAATTCCTATGAGGCTTCCAGAATCCTTGCCTGAACATCCAGAGTTTCTTGAAATTTTGTTAGTGTGGCTATTCACCAAAAAGTTATTTAAGCACCAGACTTTGAAGTGGCTGGTGCCGTCCAGTCTTTTGTCTCGCTGGAGGCCAACTATCCTTTGTAGAAAAGTTCTATATCACATTTTGATTGTAGTGTTTGTTTCTAGCCAGACTGACCTGACTACTTTATTGCCTGTCTTCTAACCAGGAACTCTGTCCGGATCTGACTGGTGGGGAAATCTTAAGGGCCACAACCTGATAATAGTTTGCAGGGAAGAGAACTGGGACTATTAGGGTTTCCAGCCCTTCTCCACCATCTGAAACTCTGGTGAAGGCCAGCTGTCACTTAGACGCCCCACCTCAGGTGACCCCACTTCACCCGCCCAGGGGCACCATAACAGTAAATCACAAAAAAGCGGCTGCATACTAACAGGGACACCCCTCTACAGTCTCCTCCCATAAACATGTTCCCAGTGGCAACCATGCAAAGCTGTACAGCCCAGTGGTTACAAGTGCTAGGCCTCCTAGTCCTGCTGTGTAAGTAAGTTCCCAATCTAATCTCTGTACCTCATATTGGTAAAACTTCAATAATTCTACATGAGTTCAGTTTAACACCCTTACCCTCTGAAATCTCCTTAACGGTACTTACAGATATTATGGGTCATTGTAGAAGAAAAGGCTCTTAAAGTTCTGCTTCCTTGGTCAGCTCTCCTCTCCAAGCCTCCTGATTGGATGATTGTGGAGTAGCACATTACAACCACTATCTCTACCTCACTGCCTTTCCCTTTCCTTTTCTTTTCTTTACTTTCCTTTCTCTTTCCTTTCCCGTCTCTTCTCTTTCCAATTATCCCTTTCCTTTTCCTTTTCATTTCCCTTTCCTTTCTCTTTCCTTTCCTGTCTCTTCTCTTTCCAATTATCCCTTTCCTTTTCCTTTTCATTTCCCTTTCCTTTTCTTTTTCTCCTTTCCTTTCCTTTCTTTCCTTTCTTTCCTTCCTTTCCTTATCCTTTTCTTTCCCTTCCTGCTGTGCTCCATATAAGAGGTTCTTACCATCCCTGTTGGATTGTTTCCTGTCCTTTCTCTTTCCTTTCTCTTTCCAATATCTTCCCTTTATCTCTTTTTTTGTCCTTTCCTTTTCCATTTCCTTTCCTTTACCACCAATTTCTGTTTCCCTTTCTCTTTCCCTTTGCCTTTCCTGTTCTTTCCCTTTCCCCACCTTTTCCCTTTTCCTTTTCTTTCTTCTTTCCCTTTTCTCCCCTCCTTTCCTTTCCTTTCCTTATCCTTTCCTTTCCCTACCTGCTGTGCCCCATATAAGAGGTTCTTACCATCCCTGTTGGATTGTTTCCTGCCCTTTCTCTTTCCTTCCCTTTCTTTTTCCTTTCTATTTCCCATGTCTTCCCTTTCCCTTTATCTCTTTCCTTGTCCTTACATTTTCCATTTCCTTTCCTTTACCACCCATTTCTCTTTCCCTTTCTCTTTCCCTTCCTGTTCTTTCCCTTTCCCCACTTTTTCCTTTTCCTTTTCCTTTTCTTTCTTCTTTTCCTTTTCTCCCCTCCTTTCCTTTCCTTTCCTTATCCTTTTATTGCCTTTCCCTACCTGCTGTGCCCCATATAAGAGGTTCTCACCATCCCTGTTGAATTTTTTCCTTTCCTTTCTCTTTCCTTTCCTTTCCTTTCTCTTTCCCATCTCTTCTCTTTCCATGTATCCCTTTCCTTTTCCTTTTCATTTACCTTTCCTTTTCTTTTTCTCCTTTCCTTTCTTTTCCTTCCTTCCTTTCCTTTCCGTACCTGCTGTGCCCCATATAAGAGGTTCTCACCATTCCTGTTGGATTGTTTCATTTCATTTCTCTTTCCTTCCCTTTCTTTTTTTTTCTCTTTCCCATCTCTTCCCTTTCCCTTTATCCTTTCCTTGTCCTTTCCTTTCCTTTCCTTTCCCTTCCATTTCTCTTTCCCTTTCCCTTTGCGGTTCTTTCACTTTCCTCAACTTTTTCCTTTTCTTTCTTCTTTCCCTTTTCTCCTTTCCTTTCCTTTCCTTTCCTTTCCTTTCCTTTCCTTTCCTTTCCTTTCCTTTCCTTTCCCAATATATGCGGTTCTCACAATGTCTGTTGGATTGTTTCCTTTCCTTTCTCTTCCTTTCTCATTCCCATCTCTTCCCTTTCCCTTTATCTTATTCCTGTTTCTTTTCTTTTCCATTTTCTTTCATTTCCCTCCTATTTCCCTTTCCCCTCCTTTTACCTTTTCTTTTCTTTTCCTTTCCTTTCTCCTTTTTCTTTTCTCCTTCCTTTCCTCCCCTTATCCTTTCCTTTCCCCTACCTGCAGTGACCCATATACATGGTTCTCACCATCCCTGTTGGATTGTTTCCTTTCCTTTCTCTCCCTTTCTCATTCCCATCTCTTCCCTTACCCTTTATCCCTTTCCTTTTCCATTTCTTTTAATTTCCCTCACATTTCCCTTTTCCTTTCTCCTCCTTTTTCCTTTCCCCCTTTCTCCTTCCCCTTCCTCTCCTTATCCTTTTCTTTCCCCTACCTGCTGTGCCCCATATAAGAGGTCCTCACTATCCCCGTTGGATTGTAATAAATGTTATATTTTACAAAATGTAACAGAAAGATCTGTAGCAGATAACAGTAGAGGAGATAACTAAAACTCCTTGGTAAGCAGAGCTGGGAAAGAAAGCCGGGGGAGCTCACTGTTGGGAGTATAAAAGACCTACAAGAAGCTTGTTGGGTTGACTAAGTCCATCACGCTCCACCCTTTAGTAAAATATCACTTTTGGGTAGACCGGCCCTTTAAGATATTTTCTTTTCCCATCTGAAATGACATCTTCTAAACATAACCAGTTAGAAGCTAAGGAGCCGAGGTTGCCCAGGCATGACCTAGATAGAACAAAGATCCACCACGAGCATTGTGTGCAGCACCTTTCTGCGATATAATAAAAATAATAAAAACATAATAACGATCATGTGACCACTTAGCGCACAGTCCCTGGCACCCTCCCTGGCAGTGCATTCTGCCCCCCCCCCCCCCAGCTGCTCTCCTTATGCTTGGATAAGCTTTAATTGATGCCATAAGTTTAAAGCAATGTAACTAAAGTAAACCACAAAAGGTGTCTGTTCCAGCAATATGGGCCTTTCCCAGCAGAGACGGTGAGACGCGAAAGGTCACTTTTTCATCTATAAGGGCACTAATTGCCGGTAAGAACTCACGGCCAAACATTTTTAACCCTTGGAAGAGAGGCGTATCCACTCTAGTCATCCAACACTTGGCGAGATTCTTCACTAAGCAGATGCCAGAAGCTGGTGAGATCCAAGATTTTAGTTTCCTGCAGAGTTCCGCAGATTCTTTTCTTTTCTTATCTTTTTTTTTTTTAATGCATTAAAGCAGTATTACGCCCAAAGGAAAACCGTATTGCAACGTCACAACTCTTAGCCCCTGTACACACAGTCGGACATTCCGACAACAAAATCCGTCGGATTTTGTCCGACGGATTTTGTCCGAAACTTGAGTTGCATACACACGGTCGGACAAAGTTGTTGGAAAATCCGATCGTTCATAACGTGATGACGTAATTTCGTTACGACGGGACTACGTTCAGGCTAGTAGCCAATAGCTTTGGTCTAGGAATTTGATCTGAGCATGCGTGGCATTTTGTCTGATCGGAATTCTCTACAAACGATCGGACAAAGTCCCATCGGACCATGTTGTCGGAAAATTTTATAGCCCAGCTCTAAAATGTTGTCAGTCGGATATTCTGACTGAAACAGTCCGATGGAGCCCACACACGGTCGGATTATCTGACAGCACGGTCTGATCGGACATTTTCCGTCGGAATGTCCGACCGTGTGTACAAGGGCTTAGATGTGGTGGCTGCATTCGTTTTCTTTTTAAGGCATTTTTTTTTTTTACTTTACTTTTCACCTGTTATGCCGCGTACACACGATCGGAGTTTCCGGCAGACTTGGTCCGGTGGACCGGAATCCGTCGGACAATACGATCATGTGTGGGCTTTTTTTTCCCAAAAGTACGATGGACCTAAAAATAAAACATGTTTCAAATCTATCGGACTCAAGTCCGACGGACTAAAAAAAAAAAGAAAACCGTTCGTCTGACAGACCAAATACGACGCAATGGCAGCCATTGGCTGCTGGCTATTGAACTTCCTTGTTTAGTCCCGTCTAACGTCATCACGTTCAAAACTTACGGACTTTCGAACGGACATAGTCCGGTCGTGTGTGGCCAAGTCCGTTTGTTCAGAAAGTCAGTTGGACCTCCGCCGAAAGTCCGTCGGGAAGATCGTCGGACCTAGTCCGTCGAAAAGTCCGGTCGTGTGTACATGGCATTATATTGCAATTTCCTTTAACAGACCAAGCTGTCCAGCAAAATTGGAAGTTAGGCCGCGTACACACGCGGGGACTGTTCGCTGAAACTGTCCGCTGAAACCAAGTTTCAGCGGACAGTCCGCTCGTGTGTGGGCTTTCAGCGGACAGTTTCAGCGAACAGTCCGCTGAACAAGGTTTTTCGGAAATTCCGAAAAACTGTCCGCTGAAACCTTGTTTCAGCGGACAGTCCCCGCGTGTGTAGGCTTGTTCGTCAAACAAAGTTGCGCGCATGCTCAGAAAGGATTTTCACGCCGAAAGTTATAATGCAGTGTATAGGACGTCGTATTTTTCGTCCCGTCGTACGTGCCGTTCACGTCATCGCGCACGGTTTCAGCAAACTGTTCGTCCGTCGTGTGTGGCCATGTCCGTCCATGCTAATTTTGAGCGGACTGTTTGCCGAAACTGTTTGACGGACAAAGTTGGGCGAACAGTCCCCGCGTGTGTACGCGGCCTTAGGGCTCATTTACATTTGCTTTAACTTGCTTTTTTGATGTGTTTTTGATGCTTCTGTGATGCTTTTTTGAAGTTTTATTGAAGCTTGGCAAATGCCCTGTTGTGCGTGTTTGTATGTTTTCTAAAGGGGCTCAGTAAAACATTAGCCAAGTAGTACCCCCAGCTCAGTAATACTCCTAGCTCACTAGTACCCCTGTTCAGCAGATCCTCAGAGTATTAGTACCTCCGCTCAGCAGATCCCCAGCTCATTAGTACTATTGTTAAGTAAATCCTAACTGAGTTGTACCCACAGCTCTTCTGATACCCCACTCAGTAGTACCCCCAGCTCTGCCTATCCCCCCGCTCAGTAGAAATCCAGCTCTGCTGATCTCCTGCTCATTAGTAGCCACAAGCTCTGCTGAGCCTCTGGTTTGCTTATCCCAATCTATCTCAATCTCTCTCCAGCCCCCACTTATCTCCCACTATATTGCTCCCATGCTGCTTGCCACATGTGACATCTGTTAGTTTCACCTGCTCTGGTCCCCCAGTTCTGCTGATCCTCTGCTGCTCAGTCCTCTCTCTCCAGTCCCCCAACTCTGCTGGTTCCCCACTTAGTAGTAACCCACAGCTCTGCTGATTCCCCACTCAGTAGAAAACTCCAGCTCTGCTGATCCCCTACTCAGTAGTAACCCCATGCTCTGCTGATCCTCTGGTTTGCTGATCCTCATCTCTCTCCAGCCCCCGCTCACCTTCCGACATTGAGGTAGAAAAAACAATAAAAAATTTGTCGCTAAAGATGAGCTTGGGCATCCTCCAAACTCATTGCTACCCAAACTCCAAACTTGCAATCTTAACCCAGTGAGCTGCAAGGCTCCATCCCCACCATTCACATAAACAATGAGGCTGCCTGCAGGGAGCGGAATGACTTGCAGTAAACGAAGGGGTGTGGGTTCAGATTTCACCTCGAGATGAGTTCAGAGGGTGCTCAAGCTCACCTCCTTTTATCACCATAGAATATGTCCAAGCCCTGACCTGCTTCTGTTTGAAGTTGAAGTGCCACAGCCAGGGCTGCTGTTAGAAATCATGGGGATCCATACATTCTACCTTTCAGGGCCCCCTTTGACCCACCCTTGACTCCACCCCTTTCCCCTCCCCTGTCCCAGCTTTGAACATGTAATAGCTTGAGCCATGACAGGTCCTCTTTCTGGAGAGATCTCTAGCAAGGAGGCTAGATATCTCTCCTCTAGCCTCCTTGCAGGGCCACTGTTGGAAATCATGGGACTTAATACACTCTACCTTTTGGGGCCCCCTTTGACACACCCCTGACCCCACCCCTTGCCCCTCCCCTATTCCAGCTTTGAACATGTAATAACTTGAGCCATGACAGGTGACAGGTCTTCTTTCTGGAGAGATCTCTAGCAAGGAGGTTAGAGATCTCTCCTCTAGCCTCCTTGCAGGGCCAATGTTAGAAATTATGGGGCCCCATACAGTTTACGATTCAGGGCCCCCCTTTGACTCGCTCCTTGCATTGCTGCTGTTAGAAATCATGGGGCCCCATACAGTTTACCTTTCGGGGCCCCCTTTCACATACCCTTAGACCTCATATCTCTCCTCTAGCCTCCTTGCAGGGCCGTTATTTTCGAAATCATGGCCTCCCTTTGACCCGCACCTTGCAGGGCTGCTGTTAGGAAGGAATCATGGGGCTTCATACAGTCCATCGTTTGGGGTCCCCTTTGACCAACCCTTGACACCTTCCCTGTCCCAGCTTTGAACATGTAATAGCTTGAGTCATGGCGGGTCCTCTTTCTGGAGAGATCTCTAGCAAGGAGGCTAGAGATCTCTCCTCTAGCCTCCTTGCAGGGCCAATGTTAGAAATTATGTGACCCCATACAGTTTACCTTTCGAGGGCCCCCTTTCACCCGCCCTTAGACCTCATATCTCTCCTCTAACCTCCTTGCATGGCTGCTGTTCGAAATCATGGGTTCCTTACAGTCTACCTTTCAGGGCCCCCCTTTGACCCGCACCTTGCAGGTCTGCTGTTAGGAATCATGGGGCTTCATACAGTCTACCGTTTGGGGCTCTCTTTGACCCACCCTTGACCCCACCCCTGGCCACTATGGGGGTCTATTAGACCCCAGCCTCCAAAGAATCTGATAAAACAGAGATTGCTGTGCTGACATGGCTTTAGAAAGCTTTTTGATTTGGCAGAATTTAACTGTAAAGGTGCCCAGGCCTCCCTGTTGAGCTGATAGGGCCAGGCCTGGTACAACAGGACTGGCTGTACTGCCTTATTAGCGGCCCTGGCCACAGCACTGCTAAGAGGTCCAGATACAACTCCAGTCCATTAAAAGTCAAGGGTACTCTCAAAAAAAAAGTAGCCAACACGTTTCGGGGGGTCCAAGCACCCCCTTCATCAGGGCTTGATTGGCAACAATGTGAACAAACCAGAAGTGAACTGGCCCTACAATTGTATTTTTGTCCAGTGTGAAATGCAAGTGCTAAACAATGGTGTGGCTCTTCAGTTTTTCAATTCTTGTTACATTACATTACAAGCTAAGGAGAATGTGGAGATTTTCTGGGGTGTAAAAGCCGCCCACCCAGGAACCGGTTCACTTACATCCACATCAAAATCTTAAGTTAACAATACCAGTAAAATAACCCTAGCATTACCTTTCCACTTACCCCAGGAGGATCACAGTTGACATCATTGATCACATATGGTGATATCCATCTATGATCAATGAGGTCATTGGGGCTGGAAGCACAGCTACTATTGTATGTACCGGCAACCGCTCAGTGGGGCTTATATACGCATATTTCAGTAAGACATTTATTACTATTGATATGGGAATTCTGCAAAATAGAACAAATATAAAAATTGTAAAAAAATAAAATAATAATATATACAGTGCCTTGAAAAAAGTATTCATACCCCTTACAATTTTTCACATTTTGTCATGTTTCAACCAAAAATGTAAATATATTTTATTGGGATTTTATGTGATGGACCAACACAAAGTGGCACATAATTGTGAAGTGGAAGGAAAATTATAAATCTTTTTTCTAAATTTTTTACAAATAAATATGTGAAAAGTGTGGGGGGGCATTTATATTCAGCTCCCTTTACTCCGATACCCCTAACTAAAATCTAGTGGAACCAATTGCCTTCAGAAGTCACCTAATTAGTAAACAGAGTCCATCTGTGTGTAATGTAATCTCAGTATAAATACAGCTGTTCTGTGAAGCCCTCAGGGGTACCTGAGGTCACCCAGGCAGTGAGAGCCCCAATTTCATCCTGTTGATGGGACCCACTCTGCTAGTTGGGGATAAACTGTTAATACTGTAGCTCCTTTGGACCACTTTACCGGGTTCACTTGAGTGATTTGGGTTAATCGGGGATGTGAATTGTGGCTTCCCGGCTCAGTAGGAACCATTCAGATTCAGTGGCGGCGGGGAGCACAGGCACCCCCCCATACATGCGTCGGACATATAGATCTCAATGTTTTTGGTTTTTTTTGAAGCACGTGATTAGAGCCTGGGGTTCTAATAGCCTTCAAAAAAGGGTGGGCTTGGGGTGCAGACCACTGTACCCTGAACCCACACTGATTCTCCTCCCGGCCAATCAGGAAGTGGGTCCTGAGACCCGTTTCTCAATTGGCTGAAAGGAGAAGCCAAACAACAATATTTATCGTGCCAGGACACTCACAGACACAAGCTGGGATATGGTAAGGCAGGTCAGCCTTCTGATCCTACACAATTTTACACAATTTTATAGTAAAGGAAATAATAATGGCGAGGGCAGTTAAAAATTTGTTTCCAAGAAACAAAATGACAAGTAAACCAGAATTAAAATTGAAATTAGAAGTCCACGAGTCCTGGTTAAAGACCTTATGCCGTGTACACACGGTTGGATTTTTCGACAGCAAAGGTCCGACGGAACGAATCCGTCGGACAATTCACCACGTGTGGGCTCCATTGGACCTTTGCTGTCGCAAAAATCAGACGGATTTTAGATTTAGAAGATGTTTCAAATCTTTCTGACGGACTCGAGTCCAGTCCAAAAATGTGTTAGTCTGTATGCTAGTCCGACAGACGAAAACCGACGCTAGGCCAGCTATTGGCTACTGACTATGAACTTCCTTATTTTAGTCTGGTCGTACGTCATCACGGTAAAATCCATCTGACTTTGGTGTGATTGTGTGTGGCCAAGTCCATTCGTTCGGAAAGTCAGTTGGAAGTCCACCGAAAAGTCGGGAAGACCGTCGGACCTAGTCTGCCAGAAAGTCCGGTTGTGTGTACACGGCATAAGGGTTAGTGAGAGTCTTAAGCCCCGTACACACGATCAGAAATTCCCCCAGCAAAAGTCCAATGTGAGCTTTTGGTCGGAAATTCTGACCGTGTGTACGCTCCATCGGACTTTTGCTGGCAGAATTCCTGCCAGAAAAAGGTTGAGAGCAGGTTCTCTATTTTTCGGTCGGAAAAAGTTCCGATCAGAAATTCAGATCGTCTGTACAAATTGCGACGCGCAAAATTCCTGCGCATGCTCGGGAACAGTTCAACGCATGCTCAGAAGCTTTGAGCTTCATTTTCTCAGCTCGTCTTAGCGTTGTACGTCACCGCATTCTTGCCGGTTGAAAGTTCAGAGAACTTTTGTGTGACCGTGTGTATGCAAGCCAAACTTGAACGGAATTCAGTCGGGAAAAAACATCCAAATTTTTTCAGATGGAAAATCTGCTCATGTGTACGGGGCATTAGAGATCCACAGTAGAAAAGCACATGGCTGCAGAGCAGAAGGTACTCTGGTAGGGAACATAAAAGACACAAGAGTAGCGCCAATCTGAGTGTAGTAATTTTAAGGACACATTTTATTCACAAGGGTTTGCACTCACTAGATAGCAGTGGTTTGTTGGCACATTGTTAAAAGTAGCAACCAGGTGTTGTCAGAGGAGTCCAGGAAATCTTGGTGTAGCGTGGTACCGGTGGCTTCCGGGGTCCCAGGCTTGATATGGATGGTGCAGAAGAGAATCGTCAACCGGACGTCACTGTGTCAGGTGGCTTGCTGGTGGCAGGTGACAAGATGATGCATGCGTTTGGAGCATGTGTGCTCCTTCCTCAGGCAGTGCCGTTGACCATTTTAATTGTGTTTATAATGGGGCTGACGCAATGGGGCGCCGCCGAGCTTGACAGGACCTCGCTGCACCAAGATTCCCTGGACTCCTGTGACACCACCTGGTTGCTACTTTTTTGAAAACTGACAGTTTTATTAATTGCAAAAAGAAAAACAAGAGGGGAACAGAAACAAGAGGGGATCAACAAAAAGAGGGGAAAAAAGAATAAAAAAGAGAACAAAGCATTTCCAATCCAGAGCACAGAATGATGCATAGTACAATAATAATCACAACATCAGATTGTCATTTAAACCAGCATGCCGAGTAGGGGTAAAAGTAGGTGGCGGTTCGTAAAGTTTATGACCCCTGAGATCCTAATGAGCTACTATAGAGTAAAAGGGCCGCAATAGCGGATCTCCTGTGACAGGTCACTTCAACAAATAGCAATAGGAGCATTAGAGAAGGGAAAAGCTAAGTCAGGAAGAGGAGAGAAAGAATAGGGATAGGGTGTAAGAGGGTTAAGGCAGCCTCCCGCCCCCAGAGCCCAGGGTTGTCCCAAAAAAACAGCCACCTCAGGCAGCATTAGGCCCATGAGAAGAGAACCATGCATCAGTAGGCTGGGGGAGTCTCCAATAGGACCCAAGGCTCCCAGATTCCGTCATGCTTATCAAGGGTGTCATTCAGGGAGGCTGTCAGGTATTCCATCCTCTTAACATCTCTGATCCTGGTGTGCAGTTCAGATAAGGAAGGGGGGTCCGTCTGTTTCCATTTTAGGGCCACCAGGCAGCGGGCTGCGGTTAATACATGCGATAATAGTTTCTGTGACTGTTTAGTGAAGGAGACGAGTGGCAGACCGAACAGATACATTTTGGGATCTAAGGGCACCTCAGCGCCGAAGATAGATCGGAGCAAGGACTGCACCATCAGCCAGTATGGGTGAAGTAGGGGGCACATCCAGTAGATATGGAATAACGTTCCCCTATCTTTATGGCAGCGCCAGCAACGGGAGTCAGTCAGTGGGTATATGGAGTGGAGCAGGTCCGGAGTCTGATACCAATGGAATAAGATCTTGTATTGGTTCTCCTTGTAGAGCGTGCAAATGGAGCTTCTGGAAGCCTGCGACCAGATACGCTGCCACGTGCTTAGGGGTATAGTTTCACCAAGGGCCTGCTCCCACTTGCCCATATAGGCATGTCTCGGCCCGTCCGGTGAGGGGGACGCGATCAGAAGCTGGTAGGTGCGGGAGATTGGGCATAGTGCCGTAGTTGCAGATAACTGAAGAAGGCCTGTTTGGGTAGATTAAAGGTGTTCTCTAAGTCCTGGAAGGATTTCAAAAATCTAGTTCTGGGGTCTATCAGGCGGCCATAGTGGAATAGGTCCCTGTCCATTCAAAAGTGGGACATCTGCGAGGTCAGACTGTCCGGGATATTTGGCGTGAACAGGAATGAGGTCACCGGTGAAGAGGTAGTAGTAAGCGGATACGACAGTTTCGCACGTCGCCAAAGCGTGCGCAGCAGCGCCATGGGGCCCAGGAGGTGCGCCCCCCCATGTGTTATATCCGAGCTCCAAAGCATGGAGTTCGGGTGAATGGGGGCTAACCACAGTTTCTGGTTGCTACTTTTAACGATGTGCCTACAAAGCCACTGCTATCTAGTGAGTGCAAACACTTGTGGATAAAAATGTGTTCTTACTTTATGAAAGGAGAAGCCATTCTATTGGCTTAAAGCAGGGGTCTCCAAACTGCAGCCCGAGGGCCAGATGTGGCCCTTTGCCAGCCTTTATTCGGCCCTTGGGGCACAATTCCTCCCACTGATATGAGGCACCATTGCTTCCACTGATATGAGGCACCATTCCTTCCACTGACACCAACAATGGGGCCTTTTATCTTCCACTGATACAAATGATGGGATAATATTCCTCCTACTAATAGGGGGAATACTCCTCCTCCTATTGACCACCAACCCTGAGGCAATGTTTATTCCCACTGATGCTGGCCCGTGACATTTTCTGCCCCACAAATTCCGGCCCTCCTAAAGTCTGAAGGACAATAAAGTGGCCCTTGTTTGAAAAGTTTGGAGACCCCTGGCCTAGAGGGAGGAGGGGGGGAGGTGATGCACTGCCGGAGAAGACGCAGGGGAAGCCTCACCGACCCACCAGCCGCCACTGTTGTACAGCTCACCCGCAGTGACTCAGACACACCCAGCACCCCCCTGGTTAAGATAGGGAAGGGAGGAGCAGGGGAGAACGGAGTGTCACCCCAGTCAGGACATCTGCCTCTTAAATTTAGGAGGGCTTCCGCCTTCCCGTCCGTACATCTCCCCCAGGGGTTTGCTGGCATTCCTGGTGTTCCCCACCTTCATGCCAGCCTCCCGCAGGAGGGGATGGCCCCCTCCCCCCACGTCACTCACCGAGGGGGGGTGACATTGGTTTGCCTACCCCCCCAAGTTATTGAGCACCAGCCGCCACTGTTCAGATTCGCTGTGACTTCTGCAAATTGATTCACTCACGCCTATCTAAAACTACCCTATGAAATATAATATCACATCGGGTTTAGCGAGGCTTTAAATCCACCTTTTTTTTCCTGTAATTTTAAAATTTTAATGAGCTCCTTGTCTTCGCCCTGTTTTCAGGATTAAGCTCAGATTTATACTCCAGTCTTCTCAGCTCCGTCACAGCTGGCTACATGGCCAGGCAGTCATCTGGATGACATTTACCTGTGATATTAAAGTCTAAACATTTATTGTTTCATCAATATCTCGCTCATATTGGAAATGTCACTTGCAAAATTTATAGCTGGGACTTTAATACAGTATACCTACAACAGCTACAGGGTATTCAATAGACATATTCAGAAGGGCCTGAAAAGGGGCTGTGGGTGCTAATGCAATGGCCCTTTACCCCTGCATTCTGAAATACCCTTTGTGTAGAGCTGTATTGGAAGAGGCAATGTCCAGGGTTCAATTAGTCAATTGTCCAGGGTTCAGGAATGAATGAATGAATGAATGAATGATTTGTATAGCGCTGCAAATGCGAACTGAATCGCCTCAAGGCACTTGGTCCATCCTGTGTTGTCCTGCTTCTTAGAAGAGGTGGGTCTTGAGTTTTTTTGTGAAGGCCCAATGGTTTTCTTCCATGCAGATATTCGTAGGTAGAGCGTTCCATAGACGCGGTCCTTGGACTGCAAATCTTTACCCCTGCATTCTGAAATACCCTTTGTGTAGAGCTGTATTGGAAGAGGCAAGCTGGTCAATTGTCCAGGGTTCAGGAATGAATGAATAAATGAATGACTTGTATAGCGCTGCAAATGCGAACTGAATCGCCTCAAGGCGCCGTGTCCATCCTGTGTTGTCCTGCTTCTTAGAAGAGGTGGGTCTTGAGTTTTTTCCTGAAGGCCCGATGGTTTTCTTCCATGCGGATGTTCATGGGTAGAGCGTTCCATAGCCATAGTCCTTGGGACTTGGAGATGAGGAGGTGGTTTTGGTTAGTTGATCGGAGGTTGCGATTGGGTGTGGAGTGTTTTATTTTCTCACATAGGTATTGAGGAGCGTTTCCTTGTGTGCATTTGTGGGTGAGGCAGAGGGTCTTGAATGTGATCCTAGGTCTTGTGATCCTTTGATCCTATGTCTTGAGTTTTTTCCTGAAGGCCCGATGGTTTTCTTCCATGCGGATGTTCGTGGGTGGAGCGTTCCATAGACGTGGTCCTTGGACTGCAAATCTTTACTCCTGCATTCTGAAATACCCTTTGTGTAGAGCTGTATTGGAAGAGGAAAGCTGGTCAATTGTCCAGGGTTCAGGAATGAATGAATAAATGAATGACTTGTATAGCGCTGCAAATGCGAACTGAATTGCCTCAAGGAGCTTGGTCCATCCTGTGCTGTCCTGCTTCTTAGAAGAGGTGGGTCTTGAGTTTTTTCCTGAAGGCCAGATGGTTTTCTTCCATGCGGATGTTCGTGGGTAGAGCGTTCCATAGCCGTAGTCCTTGGACTGCGAATCTTCGTTCTCCCTTTGATTTGTAGCGGGACTTGGGGATGAGGAGGCGGTTTTGGTTAGTTGATCGGAGGTTGCGATTGGGTGTGGAGTGTTTTATTTTTTCACATAGGTATTGAGGAGCGTTTCCTTGTGTGCATTTGTGGGTGAGGCAGAGGGTTTTTAATGTGATCCTAGGTCTTGTGATCCTGTGATCCTAGGTCTTGAGTTTTTTTCTGAAGGCCCGATGATTTTCTTCCATGCGGATGTTCGTGGGTAGAGCGTTCCATAGACGCGGTCCTTGGACTGCAAATCTTTACCCCTGCATTCTGAAATACCCTTTGTGTAGAGCTGTATTGGAAGAGGAAAGCTGGTCAATTGTCCAGGGTTCAGGAATGATTGAATGAATAAATGAATGATTTGTATAGCGCTGCAAATGCGAACTGAATCGCCTCAAGGTGCTTGGTCCGTCCTGTGTTGTCCTGCTTCTTAGAAGAGGTGGGTGTTGAGTTTTTTCCTGAAGGCCCGATGGTTTTCTTCCATGCGGATGTTTGTGGGTAGAGCGTTCCATAGCCGTGGTCCTTGGACTGCGAATCTTCGCTCTCCCTTAGATCCTTTGATTTGTAGCGGGACTTGGGGGTGAGAAGGCGGTTTTGGTTAGTTGATCGGAGGTTGCGATTGGGTGTGGAGTGTTTTATTTTCTCACATAGGTATTGAGGAGCGTTTCCTTGTGTGCATTTGTGGGTGAG
Organism: Lithobates pipiens; assembly: GCF_037356315.1. NCBI lineage: Eukaryota > Metazoa > Chordata > Amphibia > Anura > Ranidae > Lithobates > Lithobates pipiens. Next base: position 340,193,468 of record NW_027507784.1, read on the forward strand.
GCAGAGGGTCTTGAATGTGATCCTCTCCTTTACCGTTAGTAATGTAGGCTCCTCAGGGATGGGGAGATGGATTCCCAGGTTTTTTTTTCCCGTGACTAGTCTTGCTGGATAGTCACGGGAGGATCAAGGGAGTTTCTCCCACCCCTGTATTTTGATGTGTGGCAGCCAAAACAAGCTCTCATGAACCTCCGTAACTGTTGCCACTGTGGAACAATTATTCTTCAGATTTCTTAGCAGAAATACCAAAGTCACTTAAGTAATTTTCTCAGCAGCTCAGCCTTCCGCTGCTCCCCACCTTCCTCTCAGCAGTGATTCAGTAGCTCAGTTTTCCCTGCTTCCCCCTCCCAGCAGCGATTCACCAACTCCGCTCTCTCTCCTAGCAGAGACTTAGGGGTCAATTTAGTTTAATTGCGTTAACCACTTAAGGCCTGGGCCTCTTTTTTAGATGTGTTGTTTACAAGTTAAAAACATTTCTTTTTTTTGCTAGAAAATTACTTAGTACCCCCAAACATTATACATTTTTTTTCTAACACCCTAGAGAATAAAATGGCGGTCATTGCAATACTTTCGCACCATATATACAAGCGCAGTTTGTTTTGAAAGAATACACTTTTTTAAATTAAGAAAATAAGACAACAGTAAAGTTAGCCCAATTTTTTTTTTTTATATTGTGAAAGATAATGTTACGCCGAGTAAATTGATACCCAACATGTCGCGCTTCAAAATTGCGCCCGCTCGTGGAATGGCGACAAACTTTTACACTTAAAAATCACCATCGACATTTAAAAAAGAGAAGGTCTAGGGCTAGAATTATTGCTCTCGCTCCGCCGATCGCGGCGATACCTCACATGTGTGGTTTGAACACCATTTTCATATGCGGGCGCTAAACACCTATGCGTTCGCTTCTGCACGTGAGCTCAGCGGATTGGGGCACGTTTAAAAAAAAAAAAATTCTTATTTATATTACCTTTTATTTTTTATTTTTTCATTTTTTTACACTGTTTTAAAAAAAAACACTTTTACTTCACTTTTTATTCCTATTACAACATCCCTTGTAATAGAAAAAAGCATGACAGGACCTCTTAAATATGAGATCTGGAGTCAAAAAGACCTCACATCTCATATTTACACTAAAATACAATAAAAAAAAAAAGAAAAAAATTTGTAATTTAAAAAAAAATAAATAAAAAATGTCCCTTTAAGAGCTATGGGCGGAAGTTACGTTTGGCCCTGCAGTGTCATGGAGATGGGTGGGAAGGATCCGATCGCCTCCGCCGTTGCCCGCGGCTCCAGTAAGCGGCTGAGGGCACCGGATCGAGGCGGGAGAGGAGCCCTTTCCCGCCGCCGATAAAAGTGATCTCGCAGCGAATCCACCGCAGAGACCACTCTTATCTTGTACCGGACCACCGGTCGAGCACTGTGATACTGGGGTTATGGCAGCTAGCTGCTGCCATAACAAAGATATCCGTCCTCAAAGTGAGGACGTACATCGGCGTCCGGCGGTCCAGAAGTGGTTAAATGGGTTGCAAAGTCTTTTTTTTTTTCAATAACAAACTTATCATACTTACCTCCTTACTTTGCCCTGAGTGGCCCCGATCCTCTTCTTCTGGGGTCCTCCTCTTTTCGAATGCCCCGATGGAGAAGCGCTTTCCCTGGGGGCACCAATGTGGGTGCGCTCCAGTGTCCTGCTGCTGCGTCCATTGACACAAACAGCAGGACCCACCCCCCAAGCTCCCGCTTCACTGGATTTGATTGAAAGCAGCGGGAGCCAATGACTGCACTGCTATCAATCTATCCAATGAGGACACCAGACACTGGCTGGAGCGGGTGTCCTCGTCCCCCAGTCGCTGGAAAGACCGGGTTCGGGTAAGTAAAAGGGGGGGATCTAGGGGGCAGCTGCAGCACAGGAGGTTTACAACCCCCTTTAATAACCACTTCAATTCCAGGCACTTGGACACCTTCCTGCCCAGGCCAATATTCAGCGCTGTAGCAATTTGAATGACAATTGAGCGGTCGTGCTACACTGTACCCAAACAATTTTTTTTTATCATTTTGTTTCCACAAGTAGAGCTTTCTTTTGGTGGTATTTGATCACCTCTGCGATTTTTATTTTTTGCGCAACAAATAAAAAAAGATCGAAAATTTTGAAAAAAATCTAGTTTTTCTTTGTTTCTGTTAAAATTTACTGTAAATAAGTACGTTTTCTTCTTAAATGACGGACACTGATATGGCTGCACTGATGGGCACTGATGAGGTGGCACTGACGGGCATTGATGGGCACTGATAGGTGGCACTGGTATGTAGCACTGATGGGCACTCATAGATGGCACTGATGGGCACTCATAGGCGGAATTGATGGGCACTCACAGGTGGCACTGATGGGTACTTATGAGTGGCACTGATAGGTGGCATGGATGGGCACTGATAGGTGGGCACTGATGGGCATGGATGGGCACTGATAGGTGGCAGTTCTGGAAACTGATGGGTGGCACTGATGACACTGATGGGTGGCATTGCTGGGCATCACTCTTTTTATTTTGCTACATGATGGTGCCAGTCAGTGCCCATTTGTGGGCACTGACTGGGACAGATCGGGCATCATTTGCACATTTGGATGGCCATGGGATACATACCTGGGCATCCACATGTTGCCCACTTCCCTGGTGGTCCAGGAGGCTCCCCTGGTGGTCTAGTGTGGGCATCTGAGGGGGGGGGGCTGCGCTGATAAACAATCAGCGCAAACCCCCCCCCCCCCCCGTCAGGAGAACCGCCAATCGGCTCTCCTTTACTTGCGTCTGTCAGACACAAGTGAAGAAAAGCCGATCAACGGCTTTTCCTGTTTACATCGTGATCAAAAAAAAAAAACGCAATATTTTTTACTTTTTTTCTATAATAAATATCCCCAAAAAATATATATATAAAAAAAGAAAATACATTTCCTCAGTTTAGGATGATGTGTATTTTTCTACATATTTTTTGTAAAAAAAAATTGCAATAAGCGTTTATTGATTGGTTTGCACAAAAGTTATAGCGCCTACAAAATAGGGGATAGTTTTATGGCATTTTTATTAATTCATATTTTTTTTTTACTAGTAATGGCGGCGATCAGCGGTTTTTATCGTGACTGCGACATTATGGCGGACACATCGGACACTTTTGGCGCTATTTTGGGACCATTCACATTTATACAGCAATCAGTGCGATTAAAAATGCACTGATTACTGTGTAAATATGACTGCCAGTGAAGGGGTTAACCAGGAGGGGGCGCTGCAGGGGTTAAGTGTGTCCTAGGGAGTGATTCTAACTGTGGGAGGGGCTATGTGTGACACGACACTGATCACCGCTCCCAAATTACAGGGAGCTGTGATCGGTGTCCTGTCACTAAGCAGAACGAGGAGATGCTTGTTTACATCAGCATCTCCCCGTTCTTCCTCTCCGTGAGACAATCGCGGGTATCCCCACGGACATCGAGGTCCATGGGACCCACGGTCGGACTCACGGAGCTCGCGCGCGCGCGCCTGCTATCCAAGCCCCGTGAGATCACGGGCGTTAACGTAATTTCGCGCAGAGGAGCCAACCCGCCGCTGTAAGACGGCGGCGGCTGGTCCCGCAAGCGGTTAAATAACGGCCGAAAAAGTGGTAAAATAACGCTTGGGGTAAATCAGTTTTGAAAGTGAAATTCACGCAAGAATCTTGCAGTAAATACCGAACGCGGTATTTCTTCGATTTAGCGGTAATTACCACAATTATTTAATTGATGGCATTGAGCCGGTTGCTAAAGAGCGGTGCGGAAAGCCAGCCCCCGGGTCCGTAACAATGGCTGACTCATCATGTTAAAAAAAAAAACACGGCAGAAATTAAAAAGTATAACAAAAAAAAAAAAACAGCGTGGGGTCCCCTCCCATGCATACCATCTGTAGCATCATCAGTGCCACCTCATTAGTGCCCATCAGTGAAGGAGAAAACTTACTTATTTACAAAATGTTATAACAGAAACAAAAAAAAATAAAACTTTTTTTTTTAATTTGTTTAGCAAAATAAAAAAATAAAAAACGAGACGCTTTCATTTTTTTACCAAACACCTCGGGAAAATAAATCCATCCGGAGCTCCCCGTCCCGGCCTCGTCTGCCCCCAGTGAAAATGGTCGTTTTAAATCAGGCTTATTGCCTTTATGACAGTTCTATTGTCCTCCGCTTGCTGTATATCTCTCCATTAAGGAGAGATCGGCGGGGAGGAAGAGCAAAGGAAGAGAAATATTTGTTAAATCTCTCCGAAGTGGAGTTCAGAGATCTATTTCGGACAGATTTCATAATAATTGAAGTCAATATGTGTTTTGGGAAGCGTTTAAGCCCCGAAGAAACGGCGTTTTGGATTTGTGGGATCTCGGTAGCGGCACACAGAAGGAATTTTTAATTTTTTTTCTGTGTTCTGAGGATGTGGAAACTCCGCCGTCTGCTCTTGATCGTTTTTTATTCTTTCATTTTTATTTTCCCATGATCACATTATTATTATTATTACATTGTGTTTTTATATATAAAGTAGATGTAAACCCAATCACTAAAACACATTTTGGTATGATAATGTCATTTCACAAGTAGTTTCAAGATTTTAAATGTTAATTAAACAAAAGGACAAAAATAAAAAATAAAAATATTATCATGGTCTTTTAATTATTTGACCTTTTCTATCATTTGCCTCTTTTTTTAGATTGTAAACTCTCACAAGCAGAGCTGCTGTTAGAAACCACAGGGCCCCCCCGTACAGCGTACCTGTCAGGGCCAGTGGCGGCCGGTGCGCAATATTTTTGGGGGCGTGCAAACAAGAAAAAAAAATCATTCGCAGCCACTGTGCCCATCAATTGCCACCTCTGTGCCCATTAATTGCTGCCACTGTGCCATGAATCGCAGCCACTGTGCCATAAATCACAGCTACTATGCCCATCAATCGCCACCACTGTGCCCATTAATCGCCGCCACTGTGCCCATCAAACACCACCACTGTGGCATCAAACGCAGCCACTGTGGCATCAAACACAGCCACTGTGGCATCAAACACAGTCACTGTGGCCTCAAACACAGCCACTGTGCCATCAAACGCAGCCACTGTGCCCCATAAAAAGCAGCCACTGTGCCCATCAATTGCCGCCACTGTGCCATGAATCGCAGCCACTGTGCTCATAAAACACAACCACTCTGCCCATCAACTGCCGCCACTGTGCCATCAATCGCCACCACTGTGCCCATCAATCGCCGTCACTGTGCCCATCAAACACAGTAACTGTGCCATGAAAGGCAGCCACTGTGCTATCAAACACAGCCACTGTGCCCCATAAAAAGCAGTCACTGTGCCATCAAACACAGCCACTTTGCCATCAAACACAGCCACTGTGCCCATCAATTGAGTACCATCATTTGCCGCCACTGTGCCATCAATCGCAGCCACTGTGCCCATCAATTGCAGCCACTGTGCCCATCAAACGCTGCCACTGTGCCAACAAACGCAGCCACTGTGCCCATCAATTGCCGCCACTGTGCCACCAAAGGCAGCCACTGTGCCCATCAATCGCTACCACTGTGACCATCAATCGCTGCCACTGTGCCAACGAACGCAGCCACTGTGCCCATCAAACACAGCCACTGTGCCCATCAATGGCCGACACTGTGCCATCAAACGCATCCACTGGGCCATCAAACGCAGCCTCTGTTCCCATCAATTGCCTCCACTGGGCCATCAAATGCAGCCTCTGTGCCACCAAAGGCAGCCACTGTGCCCATCAAACACAGCCACTTTGCCATCAAACACAGCCACTGTTCCCATCAATTGATGCCACTGTGCCCATCAAACGCAGCCACTGTGCCATATCAAATGCTTCCAGTTTGCGTCCCCCACCCCCCGCTGGCGCGCCGTCTGCACTTACCTGTCTCGGTGGGACAGCTTCTCAATGTCTTTTCCCATCCTCTCTTACCATCCTCTGCTATGGTTGGACGCCTGGCGTGAAAAGATATGATAAAATATTTACACAAATGTGAGGGGTGTACTCACTTTTGTGAGATACTGTAAATAAGTCCTGAATTTTTTTATTTCATTATTTTTTAAGTTTTTTTTTGTGGTAGTAAACTGTCGATGTTCAAAAAAAAAAAAAACCCTGCAAGTATGCACATGTCTGTCTTCCGGGTTCGAGAGCCGGGTTCGAGAGCCACGGATATGTGATTCCGAGACTGGCTCTGAAGGTCCAGCACTGTCCGGCACGGGGACGAGCCGCTCTGTCTGTATCTGTGGACGCAGGCAGCGTGGCTCGGGATTGAGTCCACAGGTGTGCCACAATAGGGAGCAGGTTCCGATGGGGGAGCACAGAGAAGAGGAGGAGCCAGGAGGGCCAGTGGAGACCCTAGAAGAGGTGGATCGGACGCACTGTGCAATGAAAATTACACAGAGCAGGTGAGTCAACCACTTCCCGCAAACCGCCGTAGCTGTATGTCGGTACTTTGACGTAGAATACGGGGGTTATGGCAGCAGAAAACTCTGGTATTTTCTGAAACGGAGGGCGGTCCTCTTTAAGATAAAAGTATATTGCGGTGTTCTGGTCATTGCCACTGCTTACCGGAGCCGCCGGTAGTGGTGGAGACGATCTGATCCTTTCCCCTCAGAGAGTGTGAGTCGAGTGAATGAATGATGGCCCCCCACTCAACTCAATGACCTCAAACTTCACTTCCGCCCCACGCCCTTAAAGGGGACATTTTTTTTTTTAATTGCATTTAACTGTAAATGTTTATCTGAGGTCTTTCTGACCCCCAGATCTCACATTAAAGAGGTCCCGTCATGCTTTTTTTCTATTACAAGGGATGTTTACATCCCTTGTAATAGGAATAAAAATGATCCAATTTATTTTTATTTTTTAAAGGGGCAGTGTAAAAACAAAAAGTAAATGAAATAAGAAAAAAAAAAAAAAATGAAAGCGCCCCGTCCTGCCGTGCTCACGCGCAGAAGCGAATGCATACCTAAGTTGCGCTCGCATATGTAAATGGTGTTCAAACCACACATGTGAAGTATCGCTGCAATCGTTAGAGCGAGAGAAATAATTCTAGCAAAACATCTCCTCTGTAACTCCAAACTGGTAACCTGTAGAAATTTTTAAACATCGCCTATGGGGAGTTTTAAGGGTTAAAGTTTGTCGCCATTCCACGAGCGGGCGCAATTTTGAAGCGTGTCATGTTGGGCATCAATTTACACTGAGTAAGCCCTTGTACACACGGTCGGACATTCTGACAACCAAATCCGTTGGATTTTGTCCGACGGATTTTATCCGAAACTGTTCCATACACACGGTCGGACCAAGTTGTCGGAAAATCCGATTGTACATAACATGATGACGTTATTTAGTTACGACGGGACTACATTCAGGCTAATAGCCAATAGCTTTGGTCTAGGAATTTGATCTGAGCATGCGTGGCACTTTGTCCGTCTGAGTAGGCTACACATGATCGGAGTATGTCCGATCGGACCAGTTTGTCAGAAAATATTTCCAGCAAGTTGGAAAATTGGGTCCGACGGATATTCCGACGGAATCAGTTCGATGCATACCACACACAGTCGGATTATCCGACGACACGGTCCGATAGGACACATTCCGACGGATTCTCCGACCGTGTGTACAAGGGCTTACTTTATCTCTTACAATATAAAAAAAAAATTGGGTTTGTAAGACCGCTGTGCAAATACGGTGTGACATAAAGTGTTGCAACAACCGCCATTTTATTCTCTAGGGTGTCTGAAAAAATATATACCGGATTTATTGGCATATAAAATGCGCCGGCATATAACACACACCCCAAGTTTAGGAGGGAATTTTAAGGAAAAAACTTTTAGGGGGGAAGTTTAAGGAAAAAAACGTACATTTAAATGCCCATCAATGCAGCCTTATCAGTGTCCATCTGCAGCCTTGCCCATCCATCTGCAGCCTTGTCCATCATTGCACCCTTGCCCAGTGTCCATCTGCAGCCTTATCAGTGTCCATCTGCAGCCTTGTCCATCATTGCACCCTTGCCCAGTGTCCATCTGCAGCCTTATCAGTGTCCATCTGCAGCCTTGTCCATCATTGCACCCGTGCCCAGTGTCCATCTGCAGCCTTATCAGTGTCCATCTGCAGCCTTGTCCATCATTGCACCCTTGTCCAGTGTCCATCTGCAGCCTTGCCTAGTGTCTTTGCAGCCTTGCCCAGTCTCTTTGCAGCATTGCCCAGCCTCATTGCAGGCTGATTATTTAAAATTGGCACCAATCTCCGCTGACTGTGAGCGGAGGAGCGAGCGCCGCCAACATACACAAAGCCGAGTGCACTCGGCTAGGCTCGGCTCCTCTCGCAGTACCGCCCTATGATGGACATAACACAGGTCCAATGGGACTGGGCGGAACTGTAAGCGGATTGAGTGCCGCCGAGATACGCATACCCGAGTGTACTTGGTTAGGCTCGGCTCCTCTCACAGTCACACCCAGTCCCGCCATTGGACCTGTGTTATGTCCATCATAGGGCGGGACTGGGTGTGACTGTGAGCGGAGCCGAGCCTAACCGAGTACACTGTTTTTTGTACATACATGGGATGTGGCACCTGCCCAACCCTTGGACAGTTAATCGGATCATGATCAGGGCCAACATGTCCATCGAACACACGATCAGCTTTTCCGACAGGAAATTTTGGATGCGAGCTTGTTGGCGCTAAGTCCAACCGTGTGTACGCTCCATCGAACATTTGTTGTCGGACTTTCCACCAACAAATGTTGGCTAGCATATTCTCAAATTTCCCAAATGTCTGTTGTCAGACTTTCCGAGCATGTGCACACAAGTCCGTCAGTTAAAAGTCCAAAGTACAAACACGCATGCTCGGAATCAAGGAAGAGCCAGAAGCGCTCTGTCTTGTAAAACTAGCGTTCGTAATGGAGATATCAGGTACATCTTGTAGGTTCCCACCTTCGTAATTGTTGACCAAAATTTATGTGACCGTTGTGTATTCAAGACAAGTTGGAGCCAACACCCTTCAAACAAAATTCCACGGTTTTGTTGTCGGAAAGTCCGATCGCGTGTACGAGGCTTTAGGATTTTCATTAATATTTTTAATTCTTGAACCAAGGCAAACTGAGCCCATGACCATGACCATTGTGTATGCAAGGCAAGTTGGAGCCAATACCCTTCAAACAAAATTCCACGTTTTTGTTGTCGGAAAGTCCGATCGTGTGTACGAGGCTTTAGGCTTTTGATTAATATTTTAAATTTTTGAACCAAAGCAAACTGTGAGCCCAAACACATAAGGAAAATCAAGCAACAAAAACCTTCTCACTCCATAGGAAGCTTCGGCAACGGTGGCATTTTCCTAACTCCTTCTGTCCTCTCGTAAAACCTGTGCCATGTGTACTGATGTTGCTTAGCTAATGAAGATATGACAGACTTCAGTAATAAATGAAAGAACCGTGAAATGTTTCCATCCACAGAGACCTCCAAGACTCTTCTCTGATGCTGATCCTGCACCTCCTCTACCCTCTGCTGGCCCCAAATCCTGGGAGGGCAGACTGTAAACCGGTTCCTGGGAATTGTATAGTCCTCCCCTAATAAACAGAACATATGTAGCACAGCAGGATCCAAGAAGATCCAGATGGTTACGGTTTTTAATAGGCATAAATGAATTGGCATTCTGGAAGTTTCATCATAACGAATGGCGTTCATTACACAGCGGGGGGGCGATATTGCAGAAACACATCGATGGCCAAGATGAAAAATGGAAAGATTCCCACAATCTCAAATATGGTTCTCACTAGCTGCAGCTTAGCTGAATTCTTTCAAGAAAAAAAAAGTGAAATGTAATCATAAACCTTCCTTAGATTTAATATTGTTGTAAAAATGGTGGATGAAAAGTAAGGAAGGATTTGACGCTCTACGAGGAGTCAACTTTATTTTACAATCCACTGCTCAGACAGTGAAAGTAACAAGCACCGTAGAGCAGGCAATGATCTTGGACAATTTCGTGTTGCAAGGCTCGCTGAAAACGCCGGTGATCGGCCAGATGGGGGTTCTAAGAAAGGTCTAGAGCATGGGTGCTCAACCTGTGGCTGTCAGGTCACCTTGAGGCGAGGTGACAAATGCACACCGTAGGGATCAGGAGTGCACCGCAAGGTTGTGGACCCTACGGCTGACTGCTGCGGACGGGAGACAGGTCCCACCGGGGTTAGAGCATAAGATTCCCTGGGGCGCGGAGTCTAAGAGCCAGCAGGTGTTCACCAGAGCCTCGAGTGGTGAGGATGCAACTGGCTCCAGGTCGCGACCCCCAGGGTCCCCCAGCTCACACCCACAGTAGGCAACAGGAGGATAGGGATGAGGGACAAAGCCAAGGTCGGGGCCACAAGCAGACAGGAATAGTCAGGGACACGCCAAAAGGTCAGGATCACAGGCAAACAGGGATAGTCAAAGACACGCCAAAGTCGGTAACGGAACAACAGAAGAGCACATGGCAGGTAACAGGAAGCTAACACACAAAGGAATACACAATGGTTGATCGGCGGGGTTGGCCTGCAGTGCACAGGTTAATATAGAGCTCTCTGATAGGAGCTAGGGTGGAGTCATGCCAGAGGATGGATTACAAAAGCAGTCAGGTGAGGGTCGGCTGGTCTCTAGAGATGAACACATGGAAACAGGTAAGCAGACAAACTCTATTGCATAACCATGACAGTGGCCCTCCAGCTGTTGCAGAACTTCAAGTCCCATCACTCCTCATCCTTTGGAAGTCATGCTTGTAACTGCCAGCCTTGCAATGCCTCATGGGACTTGTAGTTCCGCAACAGCTGGAGGGCCACAGGTTGAGCACCCATGATCTAGAGCAGGGGTCTCCAAACTTTCTAAACAAAGGGCCAGTTTACCGTCCTTCAGACTTCAGGGGGGGGGGGGGTCTATAGCTATAACTATAGTAGAAAATGTCCCAGTATAAGTGGGTGTAAACAATGCCCTATCTTTGGTGTCAGTGAGAGAAGTTTTGCCTCATCATTGGTGTGGTTGGTCCCCATTGTTGGTCTCACTGGGAGGATTTGCGCCCCATCGATGACGTCACTGTGCCCTATTGTTGGTGTCATTGGGAGGAATTGTGCCCCATCGTTGGGGTCTTTGGGAGGAATTATGCATCTTTGTTGGTGTCAGATAGGGGAATTGTGCCACGTCATTGGTGTCATTGGCCCCATTGGGAGAAATTGTGCCTCATAGCTGGTGTCTTTAGGAAGAATTGTGCCCAATTATTGGGTTTATTGGGAGGAATTGTGCACCTTTGTTGGTGTCAGATGGGGAGAATTGTGCTCCATTGTTGGTGTCAGATGGGGAGAATTGTACTCCATTGTTGGTGTCAGATGGGGAGAATTGTACTCCATTGTTGGTGTCAGACAGGGAGAATTGTGCTCCATTGTTGGTGTCAGACGGGGAGAATTGTGCTCCATTGTTGGTGTCAGATGGGGAGAATTGTGCTCCATTGTTGGTGTCAGATGGGGAGAATTGTGCTCCATTGTTGGTGTCAGATGGGAAGAATTGTGCTCCATTGCTTGTGTCAGTAAATGAAATAGTGCTGAAGGGCCAGAAGAAAGCAACCAAAGGGCCACATCAGACCCCCGGGCCGCAGTTTGGAGACCACTGGTCTATAGTTTCCTTCACACCATTGCTGACAGTGGATTCAGGGTAAGATAATGAGCATTGGTAGAATTAATTCCATATATCATTATTATTATTAGTATTATTCAGGATTTATATATACCGGTGTGTGTGTGTAGATAGATAGATAGATAGATAGATAGATAGATAGATAGATAGATAGATTGTATAAAGTACAATAAATACAGTTCCAAAAAAATAAAAACAAGAGGATTAGTGGGGACTTCTTGTACTGGGACCTGGTATCACTTCAAAGGGGGGCCCGAGGCACCTCCCAAGCAGGAGGGCCGGCTGAACTGCATTATTACTGCCACTTACTTACGGATCCCTATGCAGCGCTGACAGCTTCCACTCCTCTATTTCCCTCCATCTGCACGTCAAGGGGATCTGTTCTTGGATCTGCACCCCCTGAGATGAGAACTCAATGGGCATCACAACTAGAAGAACTGGTGGTGGAACACCAGGCAACAACGCGTTGGTTGGGGCCTGACGTCCGGGGCCCTTCTGGATGCCTGGGACCAATACGGGCTGTGCCCCCCGATGGTGACCATGGGTACACTCCATTAGTGCCAAAATGGGAAACCGAAGCCATAGGTTGGTATGCGGCGCCTTCCCTGTGTATTTCCCATGCTGTGGTTTCCAGCTGAGCAGAATGTGTTGTCATGCATGACATTACCGCACGTGATGAAAGACTTTTTATGCCTTCGGAAAATTGTTAGTCCCCCCCACGGAGTTTATTTTGATTTGGACAAGACTTTATCATCAAGAAAACATCCTGTCCTTCCCGTCGGTACAATAATGTTTTTTTTATTTCTTTTCCATCTCCCATATCCTCGGTGCAATTAATATTGTTAGCACATTCAGACTCTGTCCTTTTATTCCTGCCTTAAGCTATTCTCCTGGGCGAATGTTGTACCTCGATTAATAGATACATCGAAGCACAAAGGAGCTCACATCGTCAACCCGGCATCCCTTTATTTCTACCAGACAAAAATGTCATTGCAGGGAAGATTCCCAGAGGCAAGCGCTATCGCCTCACCTAATGGCTTGTAGAATGGGATTTAAATTAAGATACAAGGGCTACCAACCGACACCGCTTTTCATCCAACTGCCATGTGACCTCTGATAGGTCGTCTTCTCTTTATTAGTCGTGACATTGGGAACAAATCTTTTCTACTATCTTACAACAGATTTGAAGCCTATGTCAAAGAATGACGCAGTACATCAGTCCAATACATGGACGTTCTCCTATATTTTATGCCTTTAACCGGTTCCCGACCGGCTCACGCAGATATACTGCGGCAGAACGGCTCCCCCTGGGTGCAATCCCGTATGGGTACACCCTTTTTTGTTTTTCGGCCACCAGAGGGTGCCGGCGCGTGAGCCCGATGCACGGCGGAGAACCCGATGCGCGTGGACACGATCGCCGACGGTCACGCGCGATCGCGTGCACGAGCGCCAGCACTGGGAGTTGTGTGTGTGAACACACAAATCTCTGCGCTGTCAGGGAAGAGGAAACATATCGTTTGTTCCTACTAAGTAGGAAAAATTATATGTCTCCTCTCCTCCTAGTCCCACCCGTCCCCCCCCCAGTTAGAACACACACGAGGGAACACACAGTTAACCCTTTGATTGCCCCCTAGTGTTAACCCCATTCCCTGCCAGTGACATTTACACACTAATCAGTGCACTTTTATAGCACTGAGCCCGATGCACGGCGGAGAACCCGATGGGCACGATCGCCGACGGTCACACTCGATCGCATGCACGAGCGCCAGCACTGGGATTTCTGTGTGTGTGTGTGAACACACAAATCTCTGCGCTGTCAGGAAAGAGGAAACATATCGTTTGTTCCTACTAAGTAGGAAAAATTATATGCCTCCTCTCCTCCTAGTCCCACCCATCCCCCCCCCCACCCCCAGTTAGAACACACACGAGGGAACACACAGTTAACCCTTTGATTGCCCCCTAGTGTTAACCCCATTCCCTGCCAGTGACATTTACACAGTAATCAGTGCACTTTTATAGCACTGAGCCAGATGCACGGCGGAGAACCCGATGCGCGTGGGCACGATCGCCGACAGTCACGCGCAATCGTGTGCACGCGCGCCAGCACGGGGATTTGTGTGTGTGTGTGTAAACACACAAATCTCTGCGCTGTCAGGGAAGAGGAAACATATTGTTTGTTCCTACTAAGTAGGAAAAGCGATATGTCCTGCTCTCCTAGTCCCTACCACCCCCCCCCCCCCCACAGTTAGAACACACACGAGAGAACACACAGTTAACCCTTTGATCGCCCCCTAGTGTTAACCCCTTCGCTGCCAGTGACATTTACATAGTAATGAGTGCACTTTTATAGCACTGATCGCTGTATAATTGTCAACGGTCCCAAAAAAGTGTCCGATCTGTCCGTGGCAATGTCGCAGTACTGCTAAAAATCGCAGATCACCTCCATTACCAGCAAAAGAAATAAATAAAAAATAATAAATATAAATCTTTCTCATTGTTTGTAGACGCTATAACTTAGGCGCAAACCAAACAATATATGCTTATTGCGATTTTTTTTTTTTTACCAAAAAATATGTAGAAGAATATATATATATATATATATATTGGCCTAAACCGATGAAGAAATTTGTTTTTAACCACTTCAATACCAGGCATTTTCACCCACCTCCTGCCCAGACCAATTTTCAGCTTTCAGATCTCTCACACTTTGAATGAAATTGCGCGGTCATGCAACACTGTATCCATGTGAATTTGTTTCCCCCACAAATAGAGCTTTCTTTTGGTGGTATTTTATCACCTCTGAGTTTTTTGGGGGGTTTTTTTGTGCTATAAACAAAAAAAGTGCGACAATTTTGAAAAAAAAAACACAATATTTTTTACCTTTTGCTATAATAAATATCCCATTAGAAAAAAAAAATTCCCTCAGTTTAGGCCGATATGTATTCTTCTAAATATTTTTGGAAAAAAAAAAAATCGCAATAAGCGTATATTGATTGGTTTGCGCAAAAGTTATAGCGTCTACAAAATAGGGCAGTGTTTCTCAAGTCCAGTCCTCAAGGCGCCCCAACAGGTCATGTTTTCAGGCTTCCCATTATTTTACACGGGTGATTTCACTGCCTTAGTAATTACCACCGCCATTTCATCTGAGGGAAATCCTGAAAACATGACCTGTTGGGGTCCCTTGAAGACTGGACTTGAGAAACACTGAAATAGGGGATAAATGTATGACATTTTTATTCTTGTTTTTTTTTTTTTTTTTACTAGTAATGGTGGCGATCTGCGATTTTTATTGTGACTGTGGCAGACACTTCAGACACTTTTGACACTATTTTGGGACCATTCACATTTATACAGCGATCAGAGCTATAAAAATGCACTGATTACTGTGTAAATGTGACTGTCAGGGAAGGGGTTAACACTAGGGGGGGGGGGGGGGCGAGGAAGGGGTTAAATGTGTATCCTAGGGAGTGATTCTAACTGTAGGGGGAGGGGACTCACAAGTGGAGGGAACACACCATCAGTCTCCTCCCCTCTGACCGGACGTGGATCTGTGTGTTTACACACACAGATCCATGGTCCTGCTGTGTTCACGGGCAATCACGGGTGTCCGGCGGACATCGCGCATCGGGTGCCTAGTGACGTGTCGGCCGAGCGCCCCCTAGAGGCTCAGGAAGTAAAAGATGTCATATGACGGTGGCCCAAAGGGAAAAAGGGTTCCTTCCACCGTCATATCACTATGCCCGGTAGGGAAGTGGTTAAAAAAATGTTTGGGGGAGATTTATTATAGCAAAAATTAAAAAACATTGTTTAATTCTTTATTTTTTATTGAATTTCAAGTTAACAAGTTTAACAACTTACATTATTGAAGTATTCTACAACAGGTAGTGCAAATGAGAAAAAAGCTATTATTGTTTTCATTTTTATACCTCCCTTTCTACCCGCTCAACCCTCCCAAACCCATCCCTCTATTACACATCTCCCAATCCTGGATTATACAAATCGAGTTACTTGTTGGTAGGTATCTAAAAAAGAGAGAAAATAAAGAGGAAAAAAAAAGGAATTTAAAAGAGGAAGAGGGAGCCCCAGTCAAGAACCATAATATGAGTGAGAAAAGAGCTATACAGCAGAGGTTCGTGGATGGTACCCTGTTTCCCCTAAAATACGACCTAGCGTGATTGTCGGTGATGGCTGCAATATAAGCCCTACCCCCCAAATAAGCCCTACCCTGTTTCCCACGAAAATAAGCCCTACCCTGAAAATAAGACCTACAAGGAACTAGGGGGTAGGGCTTATATCGCAGCCATCACTGACAATTACGCTAGGTCTTATTTTCGGGAAACAGGGTACGATGACGGGGGGCAACTCTGTCCCCCCCGTTACTGTCCCCCCGCAAGGGCCAGCCCTTCTCACTCAACCAGGGACTCCACAAGCTTGCAAACTTGTTTAAGTTGTTTTGCCTAATATACATCGCTCTATCACTCCATACCATAGAGTTGATAGACTCAGTCCATAACATCAGAGAGGGGGGAGTCTTAGCCTGCCAGTTCTACGCTATTGGTCTCCTCGCCTTGTACAAGCGTCTCAGCACCGATACCTTAGTATGATGCGAGATTCTATCTTCCTCCAGACTTCCTAGAAGGCAAATCTTAGCCTCGGGTGTTTCAATGTGGTCTTAAAAATTCTGTTTATCTTCTCCACTATTTCTATCCAGTATCTAAATAACTTAGGTCATTTCCATACCATATGGATAAGATCTTCTGTCACCTTGCATCTAGGACATTCATCGTTAGACTTCCAACCAAATTTAAACATTTTTTGGGGGTGTATAATAAGCTCTATAAATAAGAAACAAGTGGGAAACCCTTTGCAAAGGGGATATCGAAACCAGGCTGCCTTGTTCTAGACCAACCTTTCTCAACCTTTTCAACACAGAGGAACCCTTGAAATAGTTCTCCGGTCTCGGGGAACCCCCTGCTAAAAATTAGAAATCTACAACTCATGATACATTAGTGTGATGGTCAGTGGGAAGAATGGTCCTCACACTTGTGCTCATTGGGAAGAATTACCTCCTTACCGATAGCTAAAAAGATCAATGGTGTCGGTGGGAACTTATCTGAGAGGCAGAAATTGCCCAATGCTGAAGGAACCCCTAGCAACCTTTGGAGGAACCCTGGTTGAGAATCACTGATCTAGAATCTTATCCCATTGTTCTAAGGTTATTGGCCCTATATCTCTCACCCACCCCATTCTGCTCTTATAAGGTCCCTTTCCACTCATAATTCTATCTCCCAGACTTGCATATAGCTTGGATATTAACCCTTTAGGCCGCGTACACACGGGCGGATTGTCTGCCCAACTAAGTTCGTCAGACAATCCGACAGACAGTCCGTTCAACTTTTGAATGAACGGACTTGACCACACACGATGAACAGACAGTCCGTTGAAAGCTTGCGCGATGACGTGTACAGCACGTACGACGGGACTAGAAATACGACGTCCAATACACTGCAATGCAACCTTCGGCCGTGTAAACCCTTTCTGAGCATGCGCCATACTTAGTCCGTCCAACTTGCCTACACACGAGCGGATTGTCCGCTGAAACCAAGTTTGAACGGACAAAACCAAGTTTGGACGACAAAATTACGGAAATTCCGAAAGACAAAGTCCGTCGGACTGTCCGCTGAAAAAGTCCGCTGAAGCCCACACACGAGCGGATTGTCCGCTGAAACACGGTTCAGCGGACTAAGTTGGGCAGACAATCCGCCCGTGTGTACGCGGCCTAAGTTGAACCAAGTTTGATTATTTTTTTATTTTATTATTATTATAAATTATTATTATTATTTTTTTTTTTAATTGGCGCTCTTTTTGTTTTTGTTTATAGCGCAAAAAATAAAAACCACGGAGGGCAAATACCAGCAAAAGAAATCTCTATTTCTGGGAAGAATAGGATACAAGTTGTGTTTGGGTACAGCATTGCATGACCGCGCAGTTGTCAGTTAAGGCGACGCGGTGCCAAATTGTAAAAAGTGCTTTGGTCAGGAAGGAGGTAAAATCTTCTGGGGCTGAAGTTGTTAACTAGTTGCAGACTTTGGGCGGCGTGCTACACATGCCCAAAATAACTTCATCATTGTACACAGGGCATGTGTAGCACGTCCAGTCTCTCTGCCCTGCTCCTGGGACCTCCCCAGTAAACAGTAATTGTCGGCTGTGTTTAATCAAAACTGCATTACTGTATACTCAAGTATGCAGCTTTAGGGTGCTTTTAGGGTCCTTTCACATGGGCCTTCCGCCCAGTGGACTCCGCTTTGCTTAGCTGGGGATCGATCCGCTGATCCCTGCTGATCAGGCAGATGCTGAGAGACGGACCTTTCAGAGTCTTGCTCTCCTCTATGAGGGGATTGGATGAAAACGGACCGCCTGTCCTGCCCTTCCTGCAATAGAGAAAATAGACCGCACCTGCCTACAAGCAGACCTCCACCTCGTTCAACTATTTATGGGGAAAATTCCAGTGCAAAGTGACCCGTGTATTTTCCTTTTAAGCAACCCCTAACTGTGTATGGTTAGTTTTACCATTCTGAGGTCCAGTACCACTCGTCTTCCTTCTTGTGAGCCCAGGGCAGCAAGGATCTGCCCCGTGGGGGGTATGTCATCAAGCCACCTTGTGCTCACAGGACAATGCTACAGAGAGTGGCACCACGCCATGATGTAGTGCCACCCTTAGCGCCATTCATGTCCATCCCACCACTGGAGGAAGATAAAGATGAACCATGACATTATGTGACCAAACCAAAGATCCTAGGAAAAAGGTGTGATGGGAGGGAGCGCCCGGCCTGGAGTTGGGCTTTGAGCCCTTGTACACACGGACGGAGATTCCGACGGAATGTGTCCTATCGGACCGTTTTGTCGGATAATACGTCTGTGTGTGGTCTCCATCGGACTGTTTCCGTCGGAGTATCTGACGGACCAAGTTTTCCAACTTGTTGGTAAAATTTTCCGACAAAATGCTCCGATTGGACATACTCCGATCATGTGTAGAGAATTCCGATCGGACAAAGTACCACGCATGCTCAGATTAAATTCCTAGACCAAAGCTATTGGCTTCTAGCCTGAACGTAGTCCCGTCGTAACGAAATAACGTCATCACGTTATGTACAATCGGATTTTCCAACAACTTTGTCCGACCGTGTGCATGCAACAGTTTCGGACAAAATCCGTCGGACAAAATCCGTCGGACAAAATCCAACGGATTTGGTTGTCAGAATGTCCGAACGTGTGTACAAGGGCTAAGATTAGACCTTATAGTCTTCCCTAAGATCTGATAATTGTTGACAGCTTTCTCCTTTCTTGCTGGTAATATATCTGTTCTGGGCTTCCTGCTGCTTTTAATCTAATGGAATTATCTTCAAACTGACATCTACAAAACAATCTCCATATCCTGCTAATCACCGCCATCTATCAGCTAATTGGCTCGCAATCACATTACGTATATATTTGACAATTCCTTCTGGGTGTTCAAATTTTCAAAACGCTCAGCTAGGCGAGCCGGCACACGTCAAAGCCGAATTCGGCAGTTCGTTTTGACAAGCTTGACTGACGGAAAACTTCTTGAGCCGTGATTGTTTCTGGAGACTTCATATGCTCACTGTAATTCTTTATGTCTTTCGTGAATGCTGATTTTTTATTTCTAATGAGCAACGGCGCTGCAGGAGTAGACCTCCTGAAATGTATTTGTTTCTTAATGTTTAATGTATTAAATAGATTAAATTAACTGGGAAAGCGCTTCAAGAGAAAATGCCGGTAAAGAATCTGATACAGGCAGGGCAAATTGAAGGCCAGAAATTAACCAATTCAATGTTTTAATGGAAACTTTCTTATATTTAAGAATAAACTTTGAAGGACAAAGAGTTGTTCTCCACTGTCAGACAAAACAGCGGGGAAAAAAAAAAAATGACAACCAAAAATCCCTCCGGATTTACTGATTCTGAGGGTATGGTCTAAAGAATGGCTCCTTGAGAATGACAGACAATAGAAGACAGATTCCACCCACCTGGCTTTTTCCTGTAAGTGCTGCCCTTTATACTGTATAGCCCATGTGCAGCCCAGGGGCCACATGCAACAATTTGGAACTTTTTTGTGGCCCTCTGGACCCCTGCAAAAATGTATATGTGTGTCCCTATTGCTGTTATAGAACTAGACATTAGCCTTGTGTAATATATCTCCAGTCTATGACTATCTCATGAAGTATGTTCCCAGTTTTCAAAAACTCCTATAGAACATTCTCAGGCTCTGACAGTCACCTGCAACATGTCTGCAGTCTATGTCCATCTCTTGTACCATTTTTGCAGTCTCTGATCATCTCTGACCATCTCTAAACATCTCCAGAACTGAAGGGGGGAGGAGCCTGCTTAAGGGTCGACCATTAAGGAGAGAGTTGCAGTAGTCAAGACGGGAAATAATCAAGGAGTGAATAAATTGCTTTGTGGTGTCATTAGACAGGAAGGGTCAAATTCTGGAGATGTTGCGGAGGTGAAGGCGGCAGGATTTAGCCAGTGATTGGATATGGGGATAGGACCCTGGCATGTGTGGAGGGACCAATGGTTGTGTTGTTGATCTTAATGGTGAAGTCATGGGGGGGGGGGGGGGACCGTGAAGGATGAAATATAACAAGCTCAGTTTTAGAAAGATTCAGTTTGAGGAAGTGGTGTGACATCCATACTAATATGTCATTCAGTAAGTTTTAGATCCGTGAGGAGATCGAGGGGGTGAGTTGAGGAGTGGAGAGATAGATCTGGGTGTCATCGGCATAGAGGTGGTATTGGAAGCCATGGGAGGTTATCAGCTGGCCCAGGGAAGAGGTATAGAGCTATATACCCTGTTCTGTGATGCTGAGCTGTATACTCTGTTGTGTGATGCTGAGCTGTATACTCCTGACACTATGGGAGAAAGCAAGTGCTATACAGGTTACAGAGTGGGTAAATTCTATAGGGGGTGTAGCTTGTGAGAAGTGTGAGGGGTCAAAAAGAAAGGGTGGGCTCTGGTGCCCCCCCCCCATCCTAAAACTTTGCCAGCCGCCACTGATGCCAGCAGTCTATGTCCATCTCCTGTAGAAGATCTGCAGTCTCTGACCATATCCTCAATTATGTCGCAAATCTCTGACCATCTCTTGCATCAAGCTCATAGTCGTTAACCATACCCCGTTGTGTCTTCTGTCTCTGATAATAAATATTTACTCAATTTTATGTGCAGCCCTTTAATATTATTAAAGGCTGCACTTGAGGCCCCCCATATCAATAAAGCTAACCACCCCTCCGGTGTAAGGTCAGCTGTGGGTACTGACCTGCCCCTTTGTTTCAAGATAGCACCTAAAATGGATGTAGGTAGTAGGCCATTGACAGCCTGGAAAGTATATCTAAAAGGATGAGAGCACCATAAGTCAAGGGTGGCTGTAAGATGGACAACCCTTACTAAATCCTCCTTTCCTACAATTACCAGTTCGGTGTGATCTTCATCTTTCATTGTTGACATATAAGTCCTATTGAAGTGGGATTTATGAGCATCCAAAATGCATTGGAAATATCTAATGAAGGTGGGTGCTAGTCAGTGTTACTGAAGATTGAGATGAATCACCAGAAACAAGGCAGTTATAGCAATGGTACTATGTATGTTGTAGGCTATACAGTTCTTCAGGTAGAGAAAGCAATGTTTAAACTTTAAAGGAAAGGCAGTTTTACAGCAGTGCTATGATATGAACTTACAAGATGCCAGAAGTTCACTTCCCTTGGAGGGGTGGTAGTATTGCTCAGTAATTTTGCAACCCCAAAAAGTCTCTGCAGATATGTGGTTTCCAGTTGGAGATTATTCTAGAAAGCTGAGAGAGTAGACACCCTGTAGGAAAAAACTGCTCTTTCCTTCCTTGTCAGGTAAGGTACCTCTACCTAATGCTACTCATAATTCCACTATTTATTGAATCACTGGTCAAGATGGCTGCCCAAATCTCGCACAACTTCAGTATTCTATGGGATTACCGTCCTCCCCAAGATGGCTGCCTGGAGCCCATAGCAGAAGACAATTATTTCTCAAAGGGTTCCTGCCAACCTGAAGAAATGGCAGAGTGCCACCTTTCTGTTGGAGGGAATACTACAGCCTACACCTGTCTACATATTGACCCCTCATTGTGAATAATAAACTTTTACTGTACTTATCTTTGGCTTGTGATGCTCTCATTATTGTATTTATAGGGCTGTTCTTCAGTGAAAACATGGGGGAACGAAGTTCCAGCACTTTCAGCGCTGAATGCATGTAATGGCAAGGGGTATTGGGGTATGCTGGCAGGAATTTATTTTTGTGTGGGGGTCTATTGTTGGTGAGGAGGCCTATTATTGCGGGGGGAGGGGCAATTGTTGAGGGAGAGGTCTATTGTTGCTGGCTGCTGGAGGGTCTACTGTTCCTGGCTGCTCGGAAATCTGTTGTTGCTGCCAGAGGTCTATTGTTGCAGGGTTGGATCTATTGTTGCTGGGATGGTATTTTGTATTGGGCAGTCCATTTTTGTTGGGGGGGGGGGGCAGGGTATAATTGTTGCAGGAGTGGATCTATTGCTGCTGAGATGGTATTTTGTAATAGGAGGTCCATTGTTGTTGGGGAGTATAATGTTGTGTAGGGGATCTATTGTTGCTGGGGGATATATATTATTACTGGGGGGGTGTCTATTGTTGCTGGGGGGGGTCTATTGTTGCTGGCCGCAGAGGTCCTATTTTACTGCTTTTCTTGTTATCATTAACAAATACCAAAAACATTACTTAGCACCACAAAATGAAACTTGGTTCTGGGCTCTCTAAAATGGGTGGTACTGGGAGGTGGGTATGGGGTGGAACCAAGGGATGGCGCTCAGAGGTGGGTAGGGGGTGGAGACAAGGGATGGTGCTCAGAGGTGGGTAGGGGGTGGAACCAAGGGATGGTGCTCAGAGCTGTGTAGGGGGTGGAGATAAGGGATGGTGCTCAGAGGTGGGTAGGGGGTGGAACCAAGGGATGGTGCTCAAAGGTGGGTAGGGGGTGGAACCAAGGGAGGGTGATCAAAGGTGGGTAGGGGTTGGAACCAAGGCATGGTGCTCAGAGGTGGGTAAGGGGTAAAACCAAGGAGAGTCGCAGAAGGGGTGAGCCCTGTGTATATGTATTATACTCTTCAGATGCGGCAGGTTGTATTGAGTTGTGTTTGGATGTCATGCCCTTTTTGTCAAACATGTTTTTCATTAATGCTGGACTTTAATGGAGGATGCTGTGTTTGTAATCAATGCCTTGTTTACACAAGCCCTAAAAGTGGAATCCTTAGTGGATTCAACCAGGTGAATAAAGATCAACCAGGACTTCTTGGTGTTGGTGGTTGGTGGGTGGGTAAAAGTTCCTGCTAACCAGTGGCAGCCCATCCATTAGGGATGCCCGGGCATCACCCCCTCTATCCACAGGAGCCACATCCTGATTAATACTTTATGATCCACGACTGTTACCCCCTATTCATGCATCTAGCCCCTTTCAGGGCACATGAATTACAGCGATGGGGGGTGTTTTTGGAAGCACCTGACCAGAGGCTCTATTAGGCTTTAAAATAGGGTGAGCTTGCAGCGCAGAGCATTGCGCCAAGAGCCCATCCAGGTGTTACAACAGCGAATTAATATTTGCTGTTGCAACACTGATCCTCCTTCCGGCCAATCGGGAAGCGAGTTGATACCCGTAACCCGACTGTCTGTCTGAAAAGACAGGCGATCCTATTGGATGCTTAGGAGGAGAGGAGGAGACGCACAGCAGGAGCGGGGAGGAGAAGACACAGGAGCCGCTGCCCTATTCCTGCTACAGCCTAAGGTCCACCGATGCCCGATCCCCGCCGCTGCCCAATGTGCCCTCCGCTTCCCGATCCCCACCGCTGCCTGATGTGCCCGCCGATGCCAGATCCCTGCTGCTGCCCGATCCCTGCCACTGCCCGATGCACCTGCCATGCAGATGGGGTAAGTGACAGTGGACTGGCAGACAGCGAAGGAGGGGGGGGTTTAAGGTGCTTAGCAAAGTTACAATTTCATCAGCCAATGTGGTGCCCTCACATCATTTTATATTCAACTAGACATGTGCGATTCGTTTCGTACGAATCTCAAATTCGTACGAATTTCCCAAAATTCATACGTTCGGGAGGATGCGAAATATACGAATTGCCATGCGTCCGAATTCTGTACGCAATATGAACTTTTGTTTACGAATTTCGGATCAGTTGTCGTCGAATCGACGACGACTCAGTCATTATGCTTATTATGAGGGGCTCCCACCATCCCTGTGCTATGCTGACTTCCTCCTGGGGCTGTACCTCTGCTGTGCTCATTATGAGGGGCTCCCACCATCCCTGTGCTGTGCTGACTTCCTCCTGGGGCTGCTTATTATGAGGGGCTCCCACCATCCCTGTGCTATGCTGACTTCCTCCTGGGGCTGCTTATTATGAGGGGCTCCCACCATCCCTGTGCTATGCTGACTTCCTCCTGGGGCTGCTTATTATGAGGGGCTCCCACCATCCCTGTGCTGTGCTGACTTCCTCCTGGGGCTGTACCTCTGCTGTGCATATTATGAGGGGCTCCCACCATCCCTGTGCTGTGCTGACTTCCTCCTGGGGCTGCTTATTATGAGGGGCTCCCATCATCCCTTTGCTATGCTGACTTCCTCATGGGGCTGCTTATTATGAGGGACTCCCACCATCCCTGTGCTATGCTGACTTCCTCCTGGGGCTGTACCTCTGCTGTGCATATTATGAGGGGCTCCCACCATCCCTGTGCTGTGCTGACTTCCTCCTGGGGCTGCTTATTATGAGGGGCTCCCACCATCCCTGTGCTGTGCTGACTTCCTCCTGGGGCTGCTTATTATGAGGGGCTCCCACCATCCCTGTGCTGTGCTGACTTCCTCCTGGGGCTGTACCTCTGCTGTGCTCAGTATGAGGGGTTTCCACCATTCCTGTGCTGTACTGACATACTGAGCACAGCAGGGGTACAGCCCCAGGAGGAAGTCAGCACAGCACAGGGATGGTGGGAGCCCCTCATAATAAGCAGCCCCAGGAGGAAGTCAGCATAGCACAGGGATGGTGGGAGCCCCTCATAATAAGCAGCCCCAGGAGGAGCAGGTGCAAACTGGACCAGCGGTGCATGGCAGACAATCCGCTTCTCTCTTTCTCATCTAATGAAACTTCGTATTTCGGATAGGAAATTCTTCAACGGAATTTCGTATTTCGGATAAAAAACAAACTTCCATCAGCATCGACTGTCATATTGAGGTATATTTTTGCCTTTAAATTCATCGTAAAGAACGTTCTTACACGTTAACGAACCTAACGACAATTCGTATTTCATACGAAACGGAACGGAATTTCGGACACGAAATACGAAGTATGAATTAATTTTAATACGAATCGAAACGGAACAGAACGAAACAAATTTATTGACGGCGCCCATGTCTATATTCAACTGCAAACCAGTTCTGTCATCTGCATGCCATTCTACGCTGTGCATGATGTTGCTGTATTTTTCTTTTGGTCGTTATACTTTCTGTAACCCACCTACTCCAGGCAGGGAATCTTTTTTGCTTATGCTTGCAGTGTGCTGCTTAGATCTTCGGTGCTCAGCAAAATTACCACATTTTTTAAATAGTTACTTTGCGTTGGGCTGAGACCAGCCGCAGCAGGGTAGCAGCTTCTGGAAACTGATGATAGACCCGTTGATCAGATACATGGGAGAGGGGTTTGGGACTTTATATGAAACACGCAGCCATCGTCATGTCCTTTGATGACGCCCTGGAGGAGGGGTGAAACGCGCCAACGTACTTCCGGTTCGTGCTAACCAGTAACGCAATTTCTGCCTCTGTGGAACGCACGCCACACAGGGGCGAACTCGGATGTTTTTTACTGATGTCTGTCTTTATTTATATTGTTGTGCCTCAAATATTATGAAATGAATATATCCAGATATACGGTATCCTCATCCTTATAAATTAGGCATAGAGAAAGGAAGTTCTGAGAGGAAAGGAGGGGGGTCAAAACATGGAACACCAAAACCATGAATTACCTCAATATCCCCCAGCAAAGTGACGGACTATCTTGATACCAGATTATATAAAAACGTATAGATTTATTCTTAAATACAATTTAAAAGTTTTTTTTTTTTTTTTTTGGAAAAAAAGAAAACAAATACATAAAGAATTTCAATTAATACAAAATATAACTATGACATGGATATGTATGTTACGGCGATATTATGTATCCAATTCGGTCTTTGTATTCTACTAGTTTTCGCGACTGATTCTGTCGCTTCTTCAGGAGACCTTGTTTGTCTGAAATTGAACATATCATGTCAAAACATTTATTATTATTACATAATTTAACATAGTTCAAAAAACATTTGGTGTATTGCTTTACAAAAAGTGTTGGAGAGTAGGCAGCTCACCACTATGGACACATCAAGTTGCAGAAAACCCTTGGAGTTAGGGCAGTCCCCGCCAACCAGGCTTTGACCACCCTTGGGGCGGACACGGGAGGTATTGAGAGTCAGCTAGAAGATAATCAGAAGTGAAGGGTATTTTTATTAATGAATTGCCACAAAGGTAATGGTTATTTTTTACTGGAAAAATGTCCAGTAAGCATGTACGCAAAGATAGTATTTCTATCCAAATAACTGTTAGGTGGGATCAACGTACCGGTACATCCAAAAAGTTTTTCGAACAACACTGCATAGGTGGGGGTACCCCAGGTCGGCAGGAATATAAGTGGAGTAAGGGTAGTAAAAACCAATGGGGAGTCCTGTCCTTCAATCAATTCAGGATGGAGACTGCATTGATAGCAACCTGGTGGATCCTAATAAAAATATACAACCATAGATAATATTGCTATAGATGAGTAATCTAGGTCAGGTTAGATAAAGGAAATTAGCCAGAGGGTTTAAATAGAGGGACATTACCGGTTAATCTAATCCCTTCGTTCCGGATCTCTCCAATGCAACAAACCGTGCGTGCCGTTTAATGGACGATTCCGGTAAGGGAACCACTGGTCGTTCGTTCTGCTGCTCAACTGGGACGCCGTAATGGCGCGCCTTTTACCTCCAACCCTGTGGCGTCAAACGAATGGCGCGGGCGCCAGACCTTGACGTCACAGGGTCCGCCGCTCCAAGTGCGCGTGCGTCACGAAGGTGACGACGCGCACCAGCCTCGAGTCACTATGGATACCATTGAGTGACTCATTGCTCACGGACCCGGTAACTCCCATAGATGGGAGTCGTCCAGGGCCGTGTGAGGGGCGCGTGCCCGCCCCTGGGAGTTCCCTCCCACACTCCATCGTCTGTGTGAGTGTTCCACAGTCATAGGTGCTGGTTACTCCATTATACAAGACAAAAGTCAAAAATGAAAGAAAATAAAGAATATAAGTAAGCATTTAGGTTGATTAATTGGCAAATGTTTGAAATATTTTCATTATTCTCACCAATTTGACGAACTTGTCTAAAAGGAAAATATAAACAAGTTAGGATTAGGTTAGATTGTAGTTAGATGTAACAGATGTGATAGTAGTTATAACAACCTGGACGGGTGTCCATATATTGAAGTCACAACTCATATCATAGGGAAATCGCGGCAGCAACATTGAAACTGGAGAGTCAGACTTTTCATTTGAACCAACAGAATAAAGAACAGAACGAGAGGAGGGGAGAGAAGAGAAAAAAGAAAAAAAAGGAAAGGGGTATGGGAGGGACAGGGAAAGGGGGGGGGGGGGGGGGGGGAGGGAAAGGAAAAAGAAAAAAGGGGGGGAAAAAAAATAAAAATAAAATGAGATAAAGAAAATGAAGAAAAGGAGAAAAAAAGAAAAAAAGAAGTAAAAAATAACCATTACCTTTGTGGCAATTCATTAATAAAAATACCCTTCACTTCTGATTATCTTCTAGCTGACTCTCAATACCTCCCGTGTCCGCCCCAAGGGTGGTCAAAGCCTGGTTGGCGGGGACTGCCCTAACTCCAAGGGTTTTCTGCGACTTGATGTGTCCATAGTGGTGAGCTGCCTACTCTCCAACACTTTTTGTAAAGCAATACACCAAATGTTTTTTGAACTATGTTAAATTATGTAATAATAATAAATGTTTTGACATGATATGTTCAATTTCAGACAAACAAGGTCTCCTGAAGAAGCGACAGAATCAGTCGCGAAACTAGTAGAATACAAAGACCGAATTGGATACATAATATCGCCGTAACATACATATCCATGTCATAGTTATATTTTGTATTAATTGAAATTCTTTATGTATTTGTTTTCTTTTTTTCCAAAAAAAAAAAAAAAACTTTTAAATTGTATTTAAGAATAAATCTATACGTTTTTATATAATCTGGTATCAAGATAGTCCGTCACTTTGCTGGGGGATATTGAGGTAATTCATGGTTTTGGTGTTCCATGTTTTGACCCCCCTCCTTTCCTCTCAGAACTTCCTTTCTCTATGATGTCTGTCTTTGCCAAATATCCTGTAAGTTACGCATTTAATGCGCTTGATAACTCATTTTAGACGGTATTTCACTATCAGTTCTTTTTCTGTTTTCCCATCCATGGAGTGCGGTGCATCCTTCTGTCATAAAATATCTTCTTGGAAGAATTTGCTGAGGAGCCATCCTGCATATCGCCAGATCTATTAGATCACTGCTTTTTTGATCGCAGACTCCGAAGCTGAGGATCTAATATTTCTGGTAAGTGGGGTCACCGAAGGGGGTGGGGGGGGTCACCTCACTTGTTCAAAGTTTTGGAGCACCATTGCCCTTTTCAGATTTTGTGTATATTTTGTACTAATATAACTGAACCAAGGTGACTCCATCTTGTTTATCATAAGTTCATATAACTTTAATTCAGTCTCAGACTTATGTTCTAGCTCATTCTGTATTTCTAGCTTTGTAACCCCATTTTACAAGAACACACAACAAAACAGCTTGCCCAAGCATATGAAAACATAAAGGGTAAAAAAAAGGGGGGGAGGGAAATTTGGGACTTTATATGAAACACACCACTCAGGTCGGATGAGACATACAGTAGACATAGTATATGTAATGAAATAAGTGGTTATCATGGGCATATTATAATAGTTGGTAAAGAATTTAATCAAATAGATAATTAGATACAATACATATTCAAACATAATTATACCATCATAACAATGTACAATTCATAGCATAGTAGACAATGTAACACATAGTACAATACGTATCAAAATATACCCAAAGATAGGCACAAATATAAAGGTAAAAACAATACAGATTCAAGAAAAATTCTTAATGACTCAGCCGAATAAAACCCATAGTATATACATGGATACCATGATCTATCACCAAATGTATAAGCTCGACGCGTTTCGTGGAGTAATATCCACTCATCAGGAGCAACCAGTCTGGGAATGCCTGTAATAGAGTGTAATGTATATAATTAATTATAAATTATAAATTGACATGGGAAGAGAGGGAACACCAAAAGATGGTCCTAAAACTCTTTTTTTTCCCCTTTATGTTTTCATATAAATAGGGATGGAGACCTGTGTACCGGATGGTCATGGTCTCATACAAAGTCCCAATCTTTTTCTCCTTTTATGCATAGCTTGCCCAAGCATTCATGCTCCATATATAACTGTGGTCTAGTCTGGCTTTCCTGTTTCTTGTTCCTTGTTCTTCTGGGACAAGAAAGCATTCATGACTTATGAATCATGGCCAGATGGCCTATTCACTTTGGTCCCCTTACATTGACTATGTTTTCGGGGTTATAGACTTGCATAACCATATATATTGCTGACTTGTTTAATTATATTCATGTTATTAATGATATTCAATATATTCCTTTACTAACTGCTCCCCCCCCCTCCCCTTTTGTGATTGGGAAAGTTGAACCAAATATAAGCTGTGTACACGCCCAATAAAGTAGGCATTTTCTTTGAACTTACTTACTAACTGTATCTTGTATTCATTTGAAAGTGTCTCGGGAACGGGAGTATTTGGTGGTCTGCAGTATTAACCCTTGGCTGGTCTGTCATGTACCCTTAAAACTCCTTCAAATGGAGGCACTGCATATCAACTGTGGTAAGCAATTTTTTTGTCTTATTTTGCCAAATTGTTTTCTTGCCTCAGCTCTGATAAACCTTAGTCTCCTAAATTGAATTAAGAAGGGAGACGGACCATGCCTTATAGTGGCTTTTGGTAAGCCTGTTAAGAAGTTTTAATAAGTAGTACTACACCTCTTTTGGGAAGGAGGGAAAAGTTTTAATAAGGTAAGGTAATAAGTTTTTTATGTTCCAATTACATTGATGTATATGACACCATTCTCTAGGATGTATATTGTGTAATATAGGCTGCTAGCGCTGTTTCATGCTTTATAACGCAGCCAGGGAGACATCACAGGATGAATGTGTCTGGCGGGTAATTGTGAGTAGTGACCATATACAGTATATTGCATAGTAACATAATATATACAAAAATGTAAAATAGGTCGAATTTATTTCATACATAATAGCATGGTAGCATGATAGCATACCAACATACCGGTTCACAACGATATCATCATATAAAACACCAAACTCATAATTGCGTGTCTCCGCAATAAAGAAAATGTTTTGAATTGGTAAGTTCCAGTAGAGCATAATGCTGGTAACTATCTTGAGTTTTAAACAAAGGGGCATCTAATAGCTCAACGCATTTCATGGCTCACTTACACTCTTTAGGAGCAGATGCAGGACAGGTGTCTATAAAAATGTTAAAAATGAAACATTCAATTGGGTATGTCTATAAGAGGAGGGAAAGGAAGATGCAAGGGTGGATCCCCCACTCATACCTACAGACCAACTATGAGTCTGGGCACAGGCGTGGAAAGCTGGAGGCCAGCTGGGAGAGGTTAATGGCCCTCCCAGCTGGCCTCCAGCTTTCCATGCCTATATGTCTTACAGACATACCCAATTGAATATTTTATTTTTAATTTACAACAAATTTATTTAAACCATGAGGCTTTACTTCTGGCTGGATTAAGATTTAGGTGTAGAGGCTCTCAGTGATGAAAGTCTAGGCCTTTTGGCAATCTGCTGCTGGCGCTTCTCCTGGGCTTCCTTTGTTCTCTTAGCAAGGAGCTTGGCATACTCCGATGCTTCCTCCTAATTCTTCTGAGTGGGCTGCTTCTTCAGAGCAATACATCTGCGCTTGTGTTGAAGAAATCTAGGTGTTAAAAGGTGCTGGATCTTGGGGGGCCTTAGTCCTGGCCTTCCTTAGCAAGAGGCTTTCTCACCACATATTGGCGCACGTCATCTTCTTTGGACAGTTTGAAGAGCTTGCGGATTCTGCTTGCCCTTTAAGGACCCAAACAATGTGAAACAGTGTTGTCTGTGAGGCCAGGGGTGTCCTTCTCACCTTTCCCGACAGTCACCAAGTTAAACACACTTAAGTCGGCATCTACAATACAGCCACGCACAGACTCCTCCTGGGGCTGAAACAGGAGTGACCCTTGGTCAACAGCAGACGAACACGACTGTGGGTGCTGTTATAGCTACTGGTCTCCGAGCGGCACCCCTGACCATGACATTATGTGAGTTAGGTACCTCGGACTGTAAGTTCTTTGAGGGCAGGGTCAACAGCAGACGAACACGGCTGTGGGTGCTGCTATAGCTACTGGTCTCCGAGCGGCACCCCTGACCATGACATTATGTGAGTTAGGGACCTCGGACTGTAAGTTCTTTGAGGGCAGGGTCAACAGCAGACGAACACGGCTGTGGGTGCTGCTATAGCTACTGGTCTCCGAGCGGCACCCCTGACCATGACATTATGTGAGTTAGGTACCTCGGACTGTAAGTTCTTTGAGGGCAGGGTCAACAGCAGACGAACACGGCTGTGGGTGCTGCTATAGCTACTGGTCTCCGAGCGGCACCCCTGACCATGACATTATGTGAGTTAGGGACCTCGGACTGTAAGTTCTTTGAGGGCAGGGTCAACAGCAGACGAACACGGCTGTGGGTGCTGCTATAGCTACTGGTCTCCGAGCGGCACCCCTGACCATGACATTATGTGAGTTAGGGACCTCGGACTGTAAGTTCTTTGAGGGCAGGGTCAACAGCAGATGAACACGGCTGTGGGTGCTGCTATAGCTACTGGTCTCCGAGCGGCACCCCTGACCATGACATTATGTGAGTTAGGTACCTCGGACTGTAAGTTCTTTGAGGGCAGGGTCAACAGCAGACGAACACGGCTGTGGGTGCTGCTATAGCTACTGGTCTCCGAGCGGCACCCCTGACCATGACATTATGTGAGTTAGGGACCTCGGACTGTAAGTTCTTTGAGGGCAGGGTCAACAGCAGACGAACACGGCTGTGGGTGCTGCTATAGCTACTGGTCTCCGAGCGGCACCCCTGACCATGACATTATGTGAGTTAGGGACCTCGGACTGTAAGTTCTTTGAGGGCAGGGTCAACAGCAGACGAACACGGCTGTGGGTGCTGCTATAGCTACTGGTCGCCGAGCGGGACCCCTGACCATGACATTATGTGAGTTAGGGACCTTCGGACTGTAAGTTCTTTGAGGGCAGGGACAACAGCAGACGAACACAGCTGTGAGTGCTGCTATAGCTACTGGTCTCCGAGCGGGACCCCTGACCATCACATTATGTGAGTTAAGGACCTCGGACTGTAAGTTCTTTGAGGGCAGGGTCAACAGCAGACAAACACGGCTGTGGGTGCTGCTATAGCTACTGGTCTCCGAGCGGGACCCCTGACCATCACATTATGTGAGTTAAGGACCTCGGACTGTAAGTTCTTTGAGGGCAGGGTCAACAGCAGACAAACACGGCTGTGGGTGCTGCTATAGCTACTGGTCTCCGAGCGGCACCCCTGACCATGACATTATGTGAGTTAGGGACCTTCGGACTGTAAGTTCTTTGAGGGCAGGGACAACAGCAGACGAACACGGCTGTGGGTGCTTCTATAGCTACTGGTCTCCGAGCGGCACCCCTGACCATGACATTATGTGAGTTAGGGACCTCGGACTGTAAGTTCTTTGAGGACAGGGGCCGATGTAGACATCCAACGTCAATTGTTAGCACCATATAAATACCTAAAATAAACATGGAATGCTTCCATATAAAATGCATGGATTGTAGAGACGGGGGAAACATGAGGACAAGACAAATCTGAAGACAGCTTTCCACCTACACATTCAATATTTGCTCATCAAATTGCCACCTAGCTGAAATATAAAATGTCACAGGAAAGCTACATTCCTAATATCACATAATCATGGTGCTCAAAAGACAGTTTTTATGTCTCTGAGTCGGCAAGAACGGAAACACAAAAACACGAGCTTCAATGTACTCTTTAAAAAAAAAAAAAAAAATACAAACTTAATTCAATGGAATTTTACTACGAAGCCAGCTACTGTTTGCTGTCGCCAAAAATGTTCCTGTTTTGGTAGGCAAAGCCAACAGTAGCAATACACCAGGTAATATAATAAAGTCCCTAAAGCATGCAAGTTATCATTTCCCCCCCCCCAAAAAAATCACCTTTGGAAATATTCAAATTATTCGAATTAACGAAAACCCATTTAACAAAATTTTCTGAAAATTCCTAAATTCCTAAATCTTGTACATTCGGAAATGTGAAAATTAAAAAATCTGAAAATAAGACTAAAAATACGAAAATTCAAGAGAACGAAAACCCCAAAAATAGAATGACAATCCCAAAATTAGAAAACCCCGAAAATTAAAAAATCCAAAATAATAACTAACTAACTAATAATAACTATTACTAACTATTAAATTATAGGTATTGTAATTTCCTTTCAAATTTGGCTGTTAGTGAATGTAGCAAATACAAATTTATCCGAAGTTACAAATTATCCGAATTAACAAATGCTGCATCTAAACAAATGGAACGTAATGAATTAATAATAATAAAAATGTTTTATTATTATTAATATTATTATTTATTCATTCCATTCATTTAGATGCGGCATTAATTAGTTTGGATAATTTGTAACTTCAGATGAATTTGTATTTGTTACATTCATAAACAGCCAAATTTGAAAGGAAATTCCAATTCATATAATTTAATAGTTAGTTATTTTGTTAGTTATTATTTTGGATTTTTGAATTTCCCATTTTCAGATTTTCGAATTTATAAATTATTTTTAATTTCCAAATTTACAGATTTCCAAATTTCCAAATTTTTGATTTTACGAATACTGCATCTAAACAAATGGAACACAACAAATTCAAATTTTTCTAAAGTTTTGAATTTATTCAAAATAATGAATTTAGATCATAATAAATGATCCAAAAAAAAACAAACAAACAAAAAGAAAATGAATGAAACGAAAACTAACACTTTTTTTGGCAGTGCAAATGTCTAGCAGAATTCCCGCCAGTCATAAGCATGCACACGGATGTGCCAGATGTACCTGGGCACACCCTAAGCATCTCTCTCCTCTCCTCTCCCATCAGCTACTGCGGTCAAACAGAAAGATCGGATTCAGGATGGAGAGGAGGGGGGTGTATGGCGATAAATATGTCCTATTTACTGGCCCCTTCTTTCCTGAATGAACACAGTGAGTAACCAGTATTGATGGCTCCTGTGTCCATTCATACCTGAAGCATAGTAAACTATGTTTATTATGCTTTAGTTTGTGAATGACTGACCCATGCAGCTGCGGCTACAGAGAAAGGGACGTGAAGGTGACAAGGATTTCTTTTGTTTTGTTTATTTATTTAGGTAATAATTTAATTTTGCTACATTTGTCATGCAAGAATTAATAATTTTCAGAATTTGTTTTCAGAAAATGGGGGCCGGCCCATGGTTGAGTCTGAGCCATCCGGAAGGGTGCTCCTGGTGAGGATGGGTGCTGCATTGGGTCTGGCCAGAGGGTTGGGTCCCCCCTTCTGGCCTAGATTGGGGTGGTTCTAGCTCCGGGCAGTTTTTCGGGAGAGAACGCTTGCCCGCCTATAGCCCCGGGGCGGAGCGGTTAGTATTTCCCGAATGTAATTAGGGGGGAGTGATGGGAGCGGGGGTTCAGCTTGTTGAGGGGCAGGCTCTCCTCTGGCTTCCTGAACTTCAGATCTTCCTGCCTGGGGTGGGGGCTGCTGTGGTCTGGGTCGTCGGTCAGGGTTGGTACTGAAAGCCTATGGTGTATGTGCCCCTGGAGTGGCAGTCCAGGGGTGCCAGAAGATCACTGTGAGGGTCACTTTGGTTTATGGCACCACGGTCACTGCACCATATACACGCTTTTTTTTAGCATCTGCCTCCTGAGCCGGGCCTTTTGTTTGGGACCGGAGGAATTTTTTATTCTTGGCCGGGGGGCCTGGCCATTGTATTGCACAATGGCCACCTTTTCGCTCTCCTCTACTTCCTTCTCCCCCACTTTCTTTTTATGCATTTCCTTTGTGTGTCACGTTTTTGTATTTTGTTTGTTGTACATGGTTTGTTGCACTGTGTGACTGGTAGGGTGCAGGTCCTCGGGCCTGCCCTGAACATCTTGGGAGGGGGTGGACATGGCCTTTTGGCCTCTCTCATGGGGTCTCCCTTTGGTGGAGCCCCACCAAGTACTTTGGCGGGTCTGTTTCGGCAGACCCTCCAGAGAAAGGGGTCCATCTGGTTTCGGCCAGATGGACCAAGTGTAAGTACCCTTGTCCCCGTCAGGAGCCTAATACCCCGGGGGAATCAGGCAGAGCCCTCTGATTTTAGAGGGCCTGTGTACCCGTTGCACTTTTTTGTGTCACCTCCTTATGTGTGTGCAAATTTTTTTGGCACCGGGTGAAGTTTTTGAGTGTGTTTCACATGCCATGGGCTTTAAAAAAAAAAAAAAGTAGCATCCCGGAGTTTAGGAAGGGTTGCTCCTCACAAATTTACTTGCCAGGAGTATCCTGGTTGATTATAGAGATCTATTGATTTCTCCCTAAGTTTGGCCTCATTGGACTTTTCCCTTTCTACCACTAGGTGGCCGGGTACTTGGTGGTACTAGATATGAGAAGGGCAACGCAAGGTCAAGTTACGGGTATATGGGGTATCTCAGCCAATGGTTTTCTTGAATTCCTTGGCCTGCTGGGAGAGCCTATATAATTGGGTGGAGTCAGGTGATCTGTGTTCTGTGCCACCTGGACTGCTGTCTGGGTGGACGTGTGTCATATTGCCCGGGCTGCTAGGCCAGAGATTGGGCCTATCCCGGGGGCACCTGGCTGCTAGGCTGTGCGAGGGCCTATAAAGAAGCAGGAGA
This sequence comes from Lithobates pipiens, assembly GCF_037356315.1. Lineage (NCBI taxonomy): Eukaryota > Metazoa > Chordata > Amphibia > Anura > Ranidae > Lithobates > Lithobates pipiens. Next base: position 340,229,413 of record NW_027507784.1, read on the forward strand.
GCAGCACTGATGGGCAGCACTGATCAGAGGAACTGGCAGGCATCACTGATGGGCACTCATTGGTGCCACTGATAGGTGGCACTGGAGGGCACGTATAGGTGACACTGATGGGCAGCACTGATCAGAGGCGCTGGCAGGCATCACTGATGAGCACTCATAGGTGGTACTGATAGGGGGCACTGGAGGGTACTCATAGATGGCATTGATAGGCAGCACTGATCAGAGGTGCTGGCAGGCATCACTGATGGGCACTCATAGGTGGCACTGATAGGTGGCACTGGAGGGCACATATAGGCGGCACTGATGGGCAGCACTGCTCAGAGGCGCTGGTAGGCATCACTGATGGGCACAGAGTGCCATCCCTAATGGGCAATGATTGTCATCCCTGGTGGGCTCTATTGGGCTTACCTGGTGGTCATGGGTGGGCATCCGTGCTGAACATGGGTGGACATCCCTGGTGGGGTGGCCATGGGTGGGCATGGGTGGGCATCCCTGGTAGTCCTGGGTGGGCATCCTCGGGAGGGGGGTTCTGCACAAATAATCAATCAGTGCAGACCCCCCACTGTGAGGAGAGCCGCTGATCAGCTCTCCTCTACCCGCGTCTGTCAGCGCGAGTAGAGGAAAAGCCGATACACGGCTCTTCCTGTTTACGACATGATCAGCTGTGATTGGACACGGCTGTTCATGTGGTAGAGAGTCTCCGTCATAGGCTCTTTACCAAAATCAGAGATGTGGTGTGTCAGACTGACACCACACCACCACTCGCCGTGCTTTGTCCCCCCCCCCCCCCCCCCCCCGCGGGTGCACGATCACGGCTAATCCTGCTGGACATCATATGACGCCCGGTCAGGATAACTGAACCACTTCCCGGCCGTCATTCTGCTATAGGACGGGCGGGAAGTGGTTAAAGTGTATTTAAAAAAAAATGCTATTTGAAAAATCGATGCACAAATGTCATGTGACATAAAAATATGCAACACCCACCATTTTATTCTCTAGGGCCTCTGATTCAAATATATATATATAATGTTTGGCGGTACTAAGTAGTTTTCTAGCAAAAAAAATATGATTTTTACACGTAGGAGAGGAATTTCAGAGTTTGCACGGACTGGAACTGGTTAAAAAGCCATTCTTGAGCAGCAGCCAAGTGACTTTGCCTGGGATGAGAAGACGTCATCAGTCTGCTGCAGGCAAAAGGAAGCATTTCCCCAGTCTCCCCTCCCCCAGTGATCGATGAGGCTGAGATGATACATCAGTCTGATGCAGACAGGAAGAAGCCTTTCCCCAGCCCCCCTCCCTAAGTGATTTATAAGGCTAAGATGATGCATCAGTCTGCTGCAGACAGGAGGAAGCATTTCCTCAGCCTCTCCTCTTCCAGTGACTGCCTCGGCTGAGGTTATGACATTAGTCTACTGCAGGCAGGAGGAAGAATTTCCTCAGTCTCCCCTCCCCTGGGTGACTGCTAAGGCTGAGATGATGCCATCAGTCTGCTGAAGGTAGTAGGAAGCATTTCCTCAGTCTCCTCTCCCCCTGGGTGACTGCCTAGGCTGAGATGATGCCATCAGTCTGCTGCAGGTAGTAGGAAGCATTTCCTCAGTCTCCTCTCCCCCTGGGTGGCTGCTAAGGCTGAGATGATGCCATCAGTCTGCTGAAGGTAGTAGGAAGCATTTCCTCAGTCTCCCCTCCCCTGGGTGACTGCCTAGGCTGAGATGATGCCATCAGTCTGCTGCAGGTAGTAGGAAGCATTTCCTCAGTCTCCTCTCCCCCTGGGTGACTGCCTAGGCTGAGATGATGCCATCAGTCTGCTGCAGGTAGTAGGAAGCATTTCCTCAGTCTCCCCTCCCCTGGGTGACTGCCTAGGCTGAGATGATGCCATCAGTCTGCTGCAGGTAGTAGGAAGCATTTTCTCAGTCTCCTCTCCCCCAGGGTGACTGCTAAGGCTGAGATGATACCATCAGTCTGCTGCAGGTAGTAGGAAGCATTTCCTCAGTCTCCCCTCCCCTGGGTGACTGCCTAGGCTGAGATGATACCATCAGTCTGCTGCAGGTAGTAGGAAGCGTCTAGAGATCAGACTGCAACATTGTAACTTTGTAACAAATGACAATTGGAGAGGCTGCAACAGGGGGCTGATCTGTGTCAGATATTTGTGAACACAGCCAAGAACTGCCCAGAAACCCAGATGCACATGATTGCATAATCTCTGAGCCAACAGGAAGTAGATGGCGATCCTAGATGATGCCTAAACAAAGATGGTGCTGTCCTTCTGGGGAGTAAAGCAGGTGAAGTATTGCGATCTTTGTAATAAACACCTGGCAGATTTTATTGTTACACTTCTGAAAAAAACCTCTCCGGGCTTTCAAGACCCGAACACCGAAGAATGTTTTCAGGAGGACTCATTGTTTCCACGCGTTGTGGTTTCAGTTTTTTTGCCAGTCACATTAATCGCCGTAAATCCGGAGGTCTGTCGCCGGTAATTTCATGGCTCACCCGCCAGGCCCAGCACCGGCCCGTCAGCCTTCGGCTCGACAAAGTAATGACCTGTATAGAATCCACGGGGATTTGAAGACCCCAATTAATCATGATTAATGCACAGAGCGGCTCCAGGGCTGGAAACATGTGAGTCACTAGAATTAATGGCAGACAAAAAAACGCCAAACGCCTCCCCGATGAGTCGCCGGAGAACTGACCAATGCTGAGTCTAATAAGATGTTGCCACGCGCTCTTCAATCACGATTTACCTCTAATAACCGGGACTGTCACCGGGAATTACTGACTTCCGCCGTGACCTTATACAGACGCACGGTGCGCAGGAGGACGCCGGCGGGCGGGAGGAGAACCTTCGTCTTTGGAAAGTGATGAACAAAATGAAATATATTTAAATCCGATCCCTTCCATGTTATGTTATTTGTGGTCATTCATGGGCGGTCCGAGGCAGGATTCATTTCCAGATTGCCCCAGCCGGTGTCAGGGGTGCTGATGTAAGGGGGGACTCTGATGGAGACCCTAATGTAAGGGGGACTTTGATAGGGACCCTGATGTAAGGGGGGGGCTTTAATGGGGGCCCTTATGTAAAGAAAGACTTTAATGGGGATCCTGATGTAACGGGGGACTTTGATGGGGACCCTGGTGTAACGAGGGACTTTGATGGGGACCCTGATGTAAGGGGGGACTTTGATGGGGACCCAAATGTAAAGGGGAATTTGATGGGGATCCTGATGTAAGGGGGGACTTTGATGGGGGCCCTTATGTAAAGAAAGACTTTAATGGGGATCCTGATGTAACGGGGGACTTTGATGGGGACCCTGATGTAACGAGGGACTTTGATGGGGACCCTGATGTAAGGTGGGACGTTGATGGGGACCCTGATGTAAGGGGGGACTTTGATGGGGACACTAATATAAGGGGGAACTTTGATGGGGACCCTAATGTAAGGGGGGACTTTGATGGGGACCCTAATGTAAGGGGGGACTTTGATGAGGACCCTGATGCAAGGGGGGGCTTTGATGGGGATCTTGATGTAAAACGGGACTCTGATGGGGGATCCTGATGCAAGGGGGGCCTTTGATGAGAACCTTGATGTAAGGGGGGAATTTGATGGGAACCCTGATGTAAGGGGGACTCTAAATGGGACCCTGATGTAAGTGGGGGCTTTGATGGGGACCCGGGTGTAAGAGGGGACTCTGAAGGGAATCCTGATGTAAGGGAGGAATTTGATGAGGACTCTGATGTAAGGGAGACTCTGATTGGGGCCTTGATGTATTGGGGGACTTTGATGGGGATCCTGATGTAAGGGGGGACTTTGATGGGTACCCTAATGTAAGGTGGGACTTTGATGGGGACCCTGATTTAAGGGGGGACTTTGATGGGGATCTTGATGTAAGGGGGGACTTTGATGGGGACCTGGATGTAAAAGGGTACACTGATGGGGATCCTGATGTAAGGGGGGACTTTGATGAGGACCTTGATGTAAAGGAGGAATTTGATGAGGACCTTGATGTGGGGGGGGGGGGGGACTCTGATGGAGACCGTGATGTAAGGGGGGACTTTGATGGGGACCCTGATGTAAGGGGGACTTTGACGGGGACCCTTATGTAAGGGGGGATTTTGATTGGGACCCTGATGTAAGGGGGACTCTGATTAGGACCTTGATGTAAGGGGGACTCTGACTGGGAACCTGATGTAAGGGGGGACTTTGATGGGACTCTGATGTAAGGGGGGATTTTGATTGGGACCCTGATGTAAGGGGGACTCTGATGTGGACCCTGATGTAAGGGGGACTCTGATTGGGGCCTTGATGTATTGGGGGACTTTGATGGGGATCCTGATGTAAGGGGGGACTTTGATGGGGACCCTAATGTAAGGTGGGATTTTGATGGGGACCCTGATGTAAGGGGGGGACTTTGATGAGGATCTTGATGTAAGGGGGGACTTTGATGGGGACCTGGATGTAAGAGGGTACACTGATGGGGATCCTGATGTAAGGGGGGACTTTGATGAGGACCTTGATGTAAGGGAGGAATTTGATGGGGACCCTGATGTGGGGGGGGGGGCTCTGATGGGGACCTTGATGTAAGGGGAACTTTTACGGGGACCCTGATGCAAGAGGGGCTTTGATAGGGATCTTGATGTACGGAGGAACTATGATGGGTAGCCTCATGTTATATGGGGGGACTTTGATGGGAATCCTGATGTAAGCGGGGCTCTGATGGGGATCTTGATGTAAGGGGACTCTGATGGGAATCCTGATGTACAGGGGGACTTTGATGGGGACCCTGATGCATGGGGGGGGTCTCTGATGGGGATCCTGATGTAAGGGGGGACTTTGATGGGGATCCTGAAGTAAGGGGGGATTTTGATTGGTATACTGATGTAAGGGGGAACATTGATGGGGATCCTGAGGTATGGGGACACTCTGATGGGGATCCTGATGTACGGAGGGACTTTGATGGGGACCCTGATGCATGAGAGAGTCTCTGATGGGGATCCTGATGTACGGAGGAACTTTGATGGGGATCTCGATGTAAAGGTGGACTTTGATGGGGATCCTGATGTACGGGGGGACTTTTATGGGGACCCAGATGCATGGGGGAGTTTCTGATGGGGATCCTGATGTAAGGGGGGACTTTGATGGGGATCCTGATGTATGGGGGAACTCTGATGGGGACCTGATGTACGGGGGACTTTGATGTGGACCCTCATGCATGAGAGAGTCTCTGATGGGGATCCTGATGTACGGGGGAACTCTTATGGGGATCCTGATGTACGGGAGGACTTTGATGGGGACCCTGATGTACGGGGGAACTCTGATGGGGATCCTGATGTACGGGAGGACTTTGATGGGGACCCATATGCATGGGGGAGTCTCTAATGGGGATCCTGATGTAAGGGGAGACTTTAATGGGGACCCCGACGTAAGGGGAGACTTTAATGGGGACCTAGATGTAAGGGTGGACTTTGACGGGGATCCTAATGTACGGGTGGACTTTGATGGGTATACTGATGTAAGGGGAGACTTTAATGGGGACCCCGATGTAAGGGGAGACTTTAATGGGGACCCCGATGTAAGGGTGGACTTTGATGGGGATCCTGATGTACAGGTGGACTTTGATGGGTATACTGATGTAAGGGGGGACTTTGATGGGTATACCGATGTAAGGGGGGACATTGATGGGTATACTGATGTAAAAGGGGACTCTGATGGGGATTTTTCTTTTGGCCTGTGAACATTTTTAAAATATATGATGTTGCCTGGATAGGCTTGGAGCCCCCTACTCTAAGGCAGTGCACATGTGACACCACAACCGCATTCACTCATTATGGATGCCACTCCGATACACTCAGGGAACACACATGCAGTTTAGAATGCTGCGACATTGCGTAACTCCTGAGGATGTCTTATGTTTTATTGCATTGGCAGCCCTTTATTTTGTCTTAACACAATGACTTTGATAGGGATCCTGATGTAAGGGGGGACTTTGATGGGGACCCTAATGTAAGGTGGGACTTTGATGGGGACCCTGATGTAAGGGGGGGACTTTGATGAGGATCTTGATGTAAGGGGGGACTTTGATGGGGACCTGGATGTAAGAGGGTACACTGATGGGGATCCTGATGTAAGGGGGGACTTTGATGAGGACCTTGATGTAAGGGAGGAATTTGATGGGGACCCTGATGTGGGGGGGGGGCTCTGATGGGGACCTTGATGTAAGGGGAACTTTTACGGGGACCCTGATGCAAGGGGGGCTTTGATAGGGATCTTGATGTACGGAGGAACTATGATGGGTAGCCTCATGTTATATGGGGGGACTTTGATGGGAATCCTGATGTAAGCGGGGCTCTGATGGGGATCTTGATGTAAGGGCACTCTGATGGGAATCCTGATGTACAGGGGGAGTTTGATGGGGACCCTGATGCATGGGGGGGGGGTCTCTGATGGGGATCCTGATGTAAGGGGGGACTTTGATGGGGATCCTGAAGTAAGGGGGGATTTTGATTGGTATACTGATGTAAGGGGGAACATTGATGGGGATCCTGAGGTATGGGGGAACTCTGATGGGGATCCTGATGTACGGAGGGACTTTGATGGGGACCCTGATGCATGAGAGAGTCTCTGATGGGGATCCTGATGTACGGGGGAACTTTGATGGGGATCCCGATGTAAAGGTGGACTTTGATGGGGATCCTGATGTACGGGGGGACTTTTATGGGGACCCAGATGCATGGGGGAGTTTCTGATGGGGATCCTGATGTAAGGGGGGACTTTGATGGGGATCCTGATGTATGGGGAACTCTGATGGGGACCTGATGTACGGGGGACTTTGATGTGGACCCTGATGCATGAGAGAGTCTCTGATGGGGATCCTGATGTACGGGGGAACTCTTATGGGGATCCTGATGTACGGGAGGACTTTGATGGGGACCCTGATGTACGGGGGAACTCTGATGGGGATCCTGATGTACGGGAGGACTTTGATGGGGACCCATATGCATGGGGGAGTCTCTAATGGGGATCCTGATGTAAGGGGAGACTTTAATAGGGACCCCGACGTAAGGGGAGACTTTAATGGGGACCTAGATGTAAGGGTGGACTTTGACGGGGATCCTAATGTACGGGTGGACTTTGATGGGTATACTGATGTAAGGGGAGACTTTAATGGGGACCCCGATGTAAGGGGAGACTTTAATGGGGACCCTGATGTAAGGGTGGACTTTGATGGGGATCCTGATGTACAGGTGGACTTTGATGGGTATACTGATGTAAGGGGGGACTTTGATGGGTATACCGATGTAAGGGGGGACATTGATGGGTATACTGATGTAAAAGGGGACTCTGATGGGGATTTTTCTTTTGGCCTGTGAACATTTTTAAAATATATGATGTTGCCTGGATAGGCTTGGAGCCCCCTACTCTAAGGCAGTGCACATGTGACACCACAACCGCATTCACTCATTATGGATGGCACTCCGATACACTCAGGGAACACACATGCAGTTCAGAATGCTGCGACATTGCGTAACTCCTGAGGATGTCTTATGTTTTATTGCGTTGGCAGCCCTTTATTTTGTCTTAACACAATGCACACTAATGTGCAACATAACGCATGTGGAAACAATGGAAGTGGCCATTCATTTGCTCGCCCGCTGCAAGCAAAGCTTTGATAGAAAACATCATCCTTCATTCATTCAATGTCACAATCCAGAGGACAGCGGTAAAGCGGCGGGACGGTGGAACATTCATCACCTCGCCCTTATGCTGTTTATTTGTAGCTGGAAATTACAAAATATTTTTCCATTTCATCGCCAGACAAGCTGTTCTCTGGGAGCAAAACTGCTGATTAAAATTAACATGATTTAATAGATGTACGCGGATTTTTCCAAAGCCCTTCCCGAGGCTCTGCAAAATCTGCGGGCGAGGTACCGAGAAGAAGATGACGTTTATTTACGAGGGATTGCATTATGAATACGTGTATAGAAGGCACGATAACAGCCTGTTCTAATGGCTTCCATTCAGCTTCCGCAGAATGTTCTCCCTAGAATCGCCATTCACCGCGTCTCCATTTAATGTATAGAGTGCCGGCGTACTCTTCAGCTCTTTACAGAGTACACAGAGCCATTTACGATGCTGGTTGACCCTGAAGGTGCTTACAAACGAATGTTCCTGCCAAAGTCATACACAATATAAACAAAAACAACCTGAATAGACCGGGACTAAAGCGGCCATTGCACCTCCGTTTATTCAAAGTCCTCCCTTTTCCTAAAACACTGGAAAAGAGTGCAAAATAAAAACCCACTAGGGGGGAAATTGTCATGGCATCCACTAGCAAATGGTAAAGGGGTCGCTCATGGCTTGGAACCAGGGCTGCCTTTAACGCGGGCAATAGGGGCAGCTGTCCTGGACCCAGTCATTGTTGGGGGGCCAAAGGCAGCTACTCCTTGAGCCCGTGCCGGAGCCCTTGCCAGTGGCGGAACTACTTTCAAAAGCTGAGCCCTGGTGTTCTGCCACTGTGTGTGTGTTGGGCTGCTGCCTGACCATAGTGCACTCAAGTCACTGCCACACAGCGCCGCTCCCCTGGCAAGTGACATGGGGGGTCACTCAAGGCTCGGAATCAGGGCCGTCTTTAACGCAGGGCAAAAGGGGCAGTCACCCTGAACCCAGTCATTGTTGTGGGGTCAAAAGCAGCTACTCCTTGAGCCCATTCCATTGGTGGAGCTACTTTCGAAAGCTGATGTCCTGGTTAGAGATGGCCTTGCGGTTCGCCTAGCGGTTTGTTCGTGGCGAATTTTGCGTGTTCGCGATTCGCCAAACCGGCGGACTTCTGGCGCTGTTCGCCCGGCGGACATATGCGTTTACATTGTGAAAGAACTTTGACCCATGATGACACATCCATCATGGGGTACAGGACAGCCAATTGAGACATTTCAGCACACGGACAATTGGACATTCCCCCTACCTTATAAATAGACCTGATCTGGCGGCCATTTTACATTCTGTCTTTTGTCAGTGTAGGGAGAGGTTGCTGTGTGGAGCAGGGACAGACTGTAGTGACACAAATCGCTAGCTATTAGGTCCACAAAAGTCCTTTTAAGGACTGGTATAGGTGTACTGTATATAGGGTTCTGGTGCACTGCTGCTGTGCTGGTGATTGTTGAGTGCACTGCTGACCGATTCTGCAGCTGTCTTTTGTCAGTGTAGGGAGAGGACGCTGTGTGCAGCAGGGACAGTCAGTTTAATCACTAGCTATTACTATTAGGTCCACAAAGGTCCTTTTAAGGACTGGTATAGGTGTACAGTATATAGGGTGCTGGTGATTGCTGAGTGCACTGCTGCCCGATTCTGCAGCTGTCTTTTGTCAGTGCAGGGACTGAGGGACAGTCTGCAAATCACTAGCTACTAGGTCCACAAAGGTCCTTTTAAGGACTGGTATAGGTGTACAATATATAGGGTTGTGGTGCACTGCTGCTGACTGCTGTGCTGCTGATTGCTGCCCGATTCTGCAGCTGTCTTTTATCAGTGTAGGGACTGAGGGACAGCCTGCAAATCACTAGCTACTAGGTCCACAAAGGTCCTTTTAAGGACTGGTATAGGTGTACAGTATATAGGGTTGTACACATATAATCTACTTTCTTTCAAATATAGAAAGAATATTATACTTGACTGCTGCCCAATTCTGCAGCTGTCTTTTATCAGTGTAGGGACTGAGGGACAGTCTCTATCATGGTGCTGGTGTCAGTGCTCTCTATCACTGTGCTGGTGTCAGTGCTCTCTATCACGGTGCGGGTGATCATCTCCTGCACCATCTTCATAGCCTGCCCTGACCTTTCCTCTCCTCCATGGCCTTCATGCGCTCCTGGATTGTCTAAATTTCACAGATAAAAAAAGAATGCTTGTTGTTGTCGATCTCAGATTCACTTCATACTTTTGTTATGTCAGTGCCCATATGGTGGGACTATGTGTGCACAGCTAGTAAGTATTTTGTGGCTGAAAATATGACCTGTAGGTTTTTAAGGTTCGCCTGTCATTTAAGTCAATGGGGGCCGCCGCAAACTTTGCGGTTCGCAAACGTTTCGCGAAACGTCCCATCGGAAGTTCGTCCATCACTAGTCCTGGTGTTCTGGCACTGTGTGTGGGGGGGAGTGCTGGGCTTCTGCCTGAACAAAGTACACTCAAGTCACTGCCACACAGTTCCGCTCCCCTGGTAAGTGTCATAGGGATTACTCAAGGCTTGGAACCAGGGCTGTCTTTAACACAGGGCAAAAGGGGCAGCTGCCCAGTCATTGTTGTGGGGCCTGAAGCAGCTGCCCCTTAAGTCCATGGCAGTATCAGAACTATCAGGGTCACAAGCTGAGCCCTGGTGTTCTGCCACTGTGAGGGGTGGGAGCTGCTACTTGAACATAGTGCACTCAAGTCACTGCCGCACAGCGCCGCTGCCTTGGCAAGTGACATGGGGATCACTCAAGGCTTGGAACCAGGGATTTCTTTAATGCAGGGCAAAAGGGGCAGCTGTCCCGGACCCAATCATTGTTGTGGGGTCACTGTGGAGGGGGTGCGGCTCTAACTGAACTCACCCCCCAACATGGCCACTCATCCCATCCCCCCCAGCACTGCCACTGATCCCATCAACCCCCAGCACTGTGAATCGTACACCCCCAGCACTGCCACTGAACACACCCTTTCCATCCCAGCCCAAGTTTTGACTTGAAGGCCTGACACATTTACCAATACCCAGCATGGTCGTGCCCGATATACGCCATGTGCGATAGATCTTGGCACTCTCTGGCCTTTATAAGAAGGACAGATGCTCACAGACTTTGCTGACTGGTCATCAGCTTTTTCTGTATCTGATTCCTGTTGCTGAACCCAGCTTTTTACTGACCCGATCCTGGATTCCGTTTGTTCTTCTACCCATCAGTTCCTGACCTCGGCTTTGTTCCTGACCACGCTTTCTGTACCTCGTTGCCCAACTGTTACTGACATTGACTTCCTCTGTGACCTCACTCTCTTCTCCATCTTGCCTTCATACTGCTTCCGAGTGCCTGCTTTGGCAGGCAAGAGAGTAATCAGGTCCAAAGGGAGGTCATAGGGAGGCAAGAGAGTAGTCAGTGGCAGGCAAGAGAGTAGTTAGTTCCAGGCAGAGATGATGGGCAGGTAGCAGGCAAGAGAGTGGACAGGACAATCTGATTCAGCAACAAGCAGGACATTCAGGAACTAAAATAGCTCACAGCTGGTCTTCACCAGAGCTGCTGATGATAGAGATGGACCAGAATCTCTAATAGTCCCAGTTTTCTTCACTGAAAGCTGTCACCAGATCAAGTCTCTCAGAATTGCCCTATTATGGGGGTAGCAGGAACAGAAAGGCTTCAGTAGGGAAACTACTGTATATACAAAATGTTAGGCGGAAGAGTAGTCAGGTCCAAGCAGAAGTCCTGGACAGGTGGCAGGGAAGAGAGTAGTCAGGTCCAGGCCGAGGTTATGGGCAGACAAGAGATTGCTGCTTTCACGTAAACTCTGTCTGGACCCAACTGACAAGAGAGTGGTCAGGACAATACGAGTCAGCAAAAATCAGAGCACTCAGGAACTTTATTAGCTCACAGCTGGTCTTCACCAGCGCTCCTTATAGTGAAGATAGACTGGAAACCCTAGTAGTCCCCATTTTTTTCACTGCAAGCTGTCACCAGGATAAGGCCCTCAGAATTGATTTACCATGGGGGTAACTGCAAAAGAAAGGTTACAGTATGGAGAATATATACAAAATGCTAAGCATAAGAGTAGTCGGGTTCAGGCAGAGATTGTGGGCAGGAGACAGGCAAGAGAGTAAAGTCCAGGCAGAAGTTGTGGGCAGGCAAGAGAGTACTCAGGGGCAGGCAATGGAGTGGTTAGCTTCCAGCAATGATCGTGGGCATTCAACAGGCAAGACAATAGTTAGGACAATCTGGGTCAGTAACAAGAAGGGCACCCAGGAACTATAAAGGCACAGCTGGACTTCACCCACGCTTCTGAGGGTGGAAATGTACCAGAAATCCTAGTGGTCCCAGTTTTATTCACTGCAAGCCTGCTCTGTGCAAAAAAAAAGTATACTTACCTGCTCTGTATACTTACTTACCTACTCTGTGCAAAAAAAAGAAGAATCCTCTTCTTTTTGGGTCCCCAGACAGAGGTGCTGGCTATTCCCCCCTCCCGAGTGCAAGAGGCTTACTTTGGGGGCTCTTGAGCAGGCTCGCTCCTGAGCTGTGCTCCTGTGAATAGACATTGTCCATCTGCCCTGCCCACGCTCTCTCCTCATTGGCTCCCTGGCTGTGATTGACAGCAGCAGGAGCCAATGGCTCCTGCTGTTGGGTGAGGCAATGAGGAGAGAGAGACCTGGGAGAGCCACTGCTCTCATGCACATCACTGGATCGAAATGGGGCTTAGGAGGGTATAAGGGAGGGGGGGGCTGAACCAGAGGGTTTTTTAAAGGCACAAGGTTTTTTTTGCCTTCATGCGGTCTATGCATGAAGGTAAAAAAAAATCTGTGTGCAGAGGCCCCCCCCCCCCCAATACTTATCTGAGCCCCCTCTCAATCCAGCGATGTCTATGAGAGCCTTGCTCTCATGGTGGTTAAATTTGATGGGGAAGATGGATGCAGCCAAATACAGGACCATTCTGGATGAAAACCTGTTGGAGTCTGCAAAAGACCTGAAACTGGGACGGAGATTTATCTTCCAACAAGACAATGATCCCAAACATACAGCAAAATCTACAAAGGAATGGTTCACAAATAAACGTATCCAGGTGTTAGAATGGCCAAGTCAAAGTCCAGACCTGAATCCAATCGAGAATCTGTGGAAAGAGCTGAAAACTGCTGTTCACAAACGCTCTCCATCCAACCTCACTGAGCTCCAGCTGTTTTGCAAGGAAGAATGGGCAAGAATTTCAGTCTCTCGATGTGCAAAACTGATAGAGACACCCCAAGCGACTTGCAGCTGTAATCGCAGCAAAAGGTGGCTCTACAAAGTATTAACGCAAGGGGGCCGAATAATTTTGCACGCCCCACTTTTCATTTTTTTATTAGTTAAAAAAGTTTCAAAAATCCAATAGATTTCGTTCCACTTCACAATTGTGTCCCACTTGTTGGTGATTCTTCACAAAAAATAAAAATTTTATATCTTTATGTTTGAAGCCTGAAATGTGGCAAAAGGTTGAAAAGTTCAAGGGGGCCGAATACTTTCGCAAGGCACTGTATATATATATTGATTGGACCCTGGGCAAAAATTTTCTTGCCCCCCCCATTCAATTCTACTTTCCACCTGCTCTGAGACATACAATAAATAGCAGCTAGACTCAAAATCAGTTTACTATATCAGATCAGGCAGCAATTGCGATTGGTTGCCAGCGGTTGCAGCATATCATTACTGCTTACTGACTGGTTGCTAGAGCTTGCATCACACATTTTGGCTCACTGATTAGTTGCTAAAGGTTACAGCAAATTATTTTTGCTTGTTAATTGGTTGCTTGTACAGTAATACTGCTCACTTATAGGTTGCTAGAGGTTACAGTACATCATCTCCTCACTGCAGGGGGGCATGATATTCATATGAATGCTGCCTTTATTTACATTTATTTACATATCAATGCTGACGGCCGCAGCTATTTACTTATGAATGCCGCCTCTATTTACATATGAATGTCTGTTATTTACATGTAAACACAGGGTCTGCAGGTGAGTCATCCCTACACAACAATAAGGCAGAGCTGGCCAGTATTAGTACCATCACTTTACACTCAGATTTTGGGACACAGCACAGGACTAAAACTTCAAGGGACGAGGGAATTTAAACTGGGATAGTTGGCAAGTATGAGGCAGCTGCTTTGGGCCCCACAACAATGACAGGGCCCAGGGCAGCTGCCTCTTTTGCCCTCCCTTAAAGGGGTCAGGTCCAGGGGAAGAGCAGAGAAGTCAGGAACAATCCGGGGTCACAACAGGCAATCAGGTACAGGAAACAGGATCAAAATGTAACAGGAACCTGAAGACAAACCCGCAATTTGTCTGAGCACAAGAGCAACCTTTATAGGCCAGCCCAAGGGTCACGTTGAGCGTGAGACAGCGCGCATGTGCATGCGCCGGAGCGCCGGGCCGCAAGTGCCGCCGAACATGCACGCAAGAACACAGCAGATGCGGCTGGAAGGATTATTCCTCTGACAGCCTGTTCAAAGTCCTCCCCTCCCCCTAACTTCCTCTTACATCATATCCTGTAAAGAGCTTCCTCTGCTTAGCTCATAAACCAGTCAAACCTTTTTTTTTTTTAAATAAGACTTTAGTATCACTTTAAGGTAAAAAAAAAAAAAAAAAAAAAAAAAACTTTTGCCTTTAGAACCACTTTAACGATGGCCTTAAAACCTATCTATGGTCAAACTGTCAACTAATTTATTAATTTGCACATTGTAGTTCAGTTATTTCATTTTCTAGCCTTCTCCTAATAATCAGAACCCCTCTAGAAGTCTGTAAACAACGCAGGTTCCAATATCCTCAGGACAGAAAGCGATCGGAAATCCAAAATGTTAGTTGTCAATGGAATAGCAGATAATGGGGACACCTTTACCGTGACAACCGTGCAAGAGGGGAATTCCATTTCAGGAGATTCCCCCCACTTACTGCTGGCACAGGAAATAAAGGTTCCCAGTGGGATCCAGGCAAAAAAAAAAAACATAATAATAAAATAAAAAGTGTATAATCATTTCTTACTCTGTACAAAACTAAAAAGGGATTTGGCTTTTAATACGCACTTTTAGAACACTTAAATAGGCTAAACTGAAAATATTTTAGCATGAATTTTGCATCAGCTTATTATTTTCAAAAGATAGGAGGTTGGAGGAGGTTAAATTAAATCCTCCACAATGTTTATCTTTAATTTGGCATGGAAAATTAAGGCCAATTATGGGCCTTGGTCTCCTCACCCTCTTTAGATTGAGTTATAAGCAACAGCAATTTCATTAGAAAACGAGGACGGGGATCGGAAAGATTTTTTACATTCTCCCCGTAGAACTGGAGCAGAAAGACTCTTCATATGAGTGTTGAAAAAGACAAAGCGTCATTAAAAAGTACAGAAAGTATGGAGGCACTTTTGTCATATTATGCAGAAATTGTTTTTTTTTTAAGCTTGGTATCAGTGGAGGCCGCTCCATAAAGGGGCGCAGGGGCACCGCATCCATGCGTTCGGCCCACTAATCTACATGCAGGGCACCGGACGCATGGATTCCAATGGCGTTTTTATTTTGGTTTGAAGCACATGATTAGAGCTGGAGGCTCTATTGGCTTAAAAAAAGGGTGGGCTTGGGGCGCAGAGCACTGTGCCCCGAGCACACCCACTTGTGTGACAATAGTGAATTAATATTCGCTATTGTCTTCCTCATTCTCCTCCTGGCCAATCGGGAAGCCCCTATTGGCCAGGGAGGGTGGGGCTTCCTCATTCTCCTCTCCTCCCAGCCAATCAGGAAGCCACGATAGCTGCCGTCCGGTGGGGGGGGGTGATAATGGTGATCGCCGCCGTCCGGGGAATGATCACCGCCGTCCAGCTACTAATATGTGCAGACATTCCTTCCTTGGAAAATAAGGGTCAATGGTCGGGAATGTTGTGTGGAGGCCCCTGGAATGGAGTGGGGCACAATATGGCGGAGGGCTCTTGGCGCCAATTTTAGCCAATGTACAATATATTGATGTGCTGTGACTGTTATGCCATTCCCTGAACTCCATCAGTAAAGAGCAGCAAATCTACTAATATGTGTGGACATTCCTTCCTTGGGCTATAAGGGTCAATGGTTGGGAATGTTGTGTGGAGGCCTCTGGCACTGGAATGGAGTGCGGCACAATGCGGTGGAGGGTTCGGCCTCAGAAGGAATGGCAGTGTTCTAGCTGGACACTTGTACCATTGGCGCCAATTCTAGCCAATCGCAGAGCCCCTCTTACAAACTGTTTTTGTTATATTTTAGTAAGGTGGCCCCGACATACCAAGCAGTGGCAGCTGGTGCTCATTTTTTTTTTTTTTTGGGGGGGGGGGGGGGCACAAAAACCACCCACACACCCCTCAAAAAAAAATTGAGCACCAGCTGCCACTGCTTGGTATGTTGGGGCCACCTTACTAAAATATAACAAAAACAGTTTGTAAGAGGGGCTCTGTGATTGGCTAGAATTGGCACCAACAGTACAAGTGTCCAGCTAGAACACTGCCATTCCTTCTGAGGCCGAACCCTCCACCACTTTGTGCCACACTCCATTCCAGTGCCAGAGGCCTCCACATAACATTCCCGACCATTGCCCCTTATAGCCCAAGGAAGGAATGTCCACACATATTAGTAGATTTGCTGCTCTTTACTGATGGAGTTCAGGGAATGGCATAACAGTCACAGCACATCAATATATTGTACATTGGCTAAAATTGGCACCAAGAGCCCTCCGCCATATGGTGCCCCACTCCATTCCAGGGGCCTCCACACAACATTCCCGACCATTGACCCTTATTTCCCAAGGAAGGAATGTCCACACATATTAGTAGCTGGACGGCGGTGATCATTCCCCAGATGGTGGCAGATCACCATTATCACACCCCCCGCCCGCGGGAGACGGACGGCAGTGATCACTCACCCTCCCTGGCCAATAGGGGCTTCCTGATTGGCTGGGAGAACTGCCATTCCTTCTGAGGCCAAACCCTCCACCACATTGTGCCGCACTCCATTCCAGTGCCAGAGGCCTCCACACAACATTCCTGACCATTGACCCTTATAGCCCAAGGAAGGAATGTCCACACATATTAGTAGATTTGCTGCACTTTACTGATGGAGTTCAAGGAATGGCATAACAGTCACAGCACATCAATATATTGTACATTCCGGATTCAACACAACACACAGTCAATCACATTTAGTGGCCGGTCCGCAGCAGTCACATTTGAAAGCCTATGTAGCACTTTAAGCAGCCAACCAACCCAGGGCCATTAGTGTCCATAAGACTGTGCTCTCTGTAGACACCTCCTCTCCCAGAACCGTCCAGGGGAATAGCCCCCACTCCAGGAACTCTTGGCCTGGCCTAAAATCCAACCTGCCCTAGCCCTCGCCTCCATAAAGGAGGACAGGCTGTCGGAATTGACTCTTGCAGGGATAGCAGAGGAAGGACAAAGCAGTCAGAAATCGCACTAGGTGCTTTGGATTGAGGCAAGCACACGCTGTAGAAGGGTGTGCTTTGTTCATTTTTTTTTTTCATTTTTAGAGGTTTACAACCACTTTAATACAAGAAAAGGAAAAAAATGCTGCAAATAAATAAATAAAAATATTGCAACAGAAAAGAGATAACTACCGCAGTAATACAAAAAGAGGATTAAGGCGGAAAGTACTCTGCAGAAGTCATGGGTTCTTGGGCTCTGGCTACAGTCCAGGATTCCGAGCCTCTGAGCTCTCGAGAAATAAGACTCCTGCAGATATCCTTCTTTTTGATGGTAAAGGAGAGCTCCGGGCTGCGGATGCAGCCGCTTAAAATGCTGGTAATTAGTTGACACATGTGAATGCATTCTTAATCCTGATGTAACGTTATCAGTTTAACCCCTTCAATACCTGGCACTTTTACCCCCTTCCTGCCCAGGCCAATTTTCAGCTTTCAGCGTCGTCACACGTTTGAATGACAATTGCGCGGTCATTCAACGCGGTACACAAACTAAATTTTTATCATTTTATTTGCTTCTTTTGGTGGTATTTAACCACTTGCCGACCAGCCGCCACAGTTTTACTGCGGCAGAATGGCACGCTTTAACGTTGCTTCTCCCTGTGGCCACTAGGGGCGCGCACATGCGCTGCTCGCCCCCCCCCTGGAGCCGATGCAAGTGCCCAGCGGTCGTGATCCCTGCTAGGCTCCCGCGATTGCTGGTGACACACCGAGAACCAGGTTTATATAAACGCACAGATCCCGGTTCTCTGTGGGGAGAAGAGACAGATCGTGTGTTCATACAAAGTATGAACAGCGATCTGTCATCTCCCCTAGACACTCCCATCCCTTCTTCAGTTAGAACACAGAGAGGGAACATAGTTAACCCCTTCCCTGCCAGTGCCATTTTTACAGTAATCAGTGCATTTTTATAGTACTGATCGCTGTATAAACGTCAATGGTCCCAAAAAATGTGTCAAAAGTGTCTGATGTGTCCGCCACAATGTCGCAGTCCCAATAAAAATCTCAGATTGCTGCCATTACTAGTAAAAATAAAAAATAAATAATAATAAAAATGCCATAAAACTATCCCCTATTTTGTAGACGCTATACCTTTTGCGCAAACCAATCAATAAACGCTTATTGCAATTTTTTTTTTACCAAAAATATGTAGAAGAATACGTATCGGCCTAAACTGAGGAAAAAAAATGTTTTTTTTTTATATTTTTGAGGGATATTTATTATAGCAAAAAGTAAAAAATAATGCGTTTTTTTCAAAATTGTCGCTCTATTTTTGTTTGTAGCGCAAAAGGTGATCAAATACCACCAAAAGAAAGCTCTATTTGTGGGGAAAAAAAAGGACTTCATATTGGGGGGGTGCTTTGGGGAAGGGGGGACTGCGCGGCCCCCCCACCCCAGAGCACCCCATGTTGAGGGCACGCAGCCTGGTACCGCTCAGGAGGGGGGGGGGGGGCGCTCGCTCGTCCCCACCCCCTTTCCTGTCCGGCCGGGTTGCGTGCTCGGACAAGGGTCTGATATGGACCTGGGGGGGACCCCCACACCGTTTTTTCAGCGTAGGGCTTCCCCTTTAACTCCATACCAGGTGACGGGGCCAGCGACGCCTCCTTCGCTGGTCCTGGCTACCTGGAGCCGCGCTCAAAATGAGCGGACTTTTCTCCGTGCGGGAAAAGTCCGTTCATTTCAAAAGTACGGCGGACTGGCACACACACGGCCGTATTGTCCGCCGGACTACTTTCTTAGTGCGCCGGACTTTTCCACCGGATTGTTTAATCGTGTGTACGCGGCATAAGTGATAGTAATATAGAAAACTTCAGAAATATGACTTCCCAGTTTTAGAATCATTAAATTGCAACTTTTTTTGCATTTTTTTTATTTATTTTAAAAAAAGTTATAAAAAAAAAAGTAACAAAATGTAACAGTTGAGTTTGTATTGGACAGGTTAGCGCCGGGGCGCCCATGCATCATTAGGCACAGACAGCTACAGGAAATGGTCTCTTTTTCGGCATCATCTTTTCAGGGAATTTGACAGACAATCACCATTTTTTATTTTTTTTTGTCAAAGCCAAGAGATCTCTGTCAATTCACACAGCAAAGAGGAGGCTTAACCACGAAATTCCAAACAAAGCTCTTTTATGTCAGAAAAATGCTCAAGCATCCGAGCGGCTGTCAATACAATGACAGGGAATCATTCATAAAGATTGAAAAGGCAGAAGAAAAGCTAAGCCGAAGGATTTTTGGCCAGTACAAAGTTTAGAATGGAACACAATCTCTATTTAAAGGAGAAGTACGGGGGAGAAAGCTCGTTTGGCTGAACTTCTGTTGATCACGGGTGGTCAGTTTGTTCTGCAATCCCGTGACTCGTTCTCAGCGGGTTTCAGCGTCAGAGAGCAAGTCCAGGCTGGGGAAAGATCACGACCCCCCCCACCCCTCCACCCCGGGGAGGGGACAGAGCAGAGTGCTGATGATTGACAGCCACAGAGCACTGAGAACTGAGCGATTAGCGCATAGCTCCCAACTGTCCCGGATTTCGAGGGACTGTCCCTCATTCGGAACAAAGTCCTTCTTTTCCTCTTTCCTCCTTATTTGTCCCTCATTTTGGTCTGATCTATAAAGGTGTATATAAAATGCACTTTTTGTCGTTCAAAAAGTGTTTCCCAGTGCTAAACCATACAGCAATAGCATCATACCTTCCAAAAGGCTTTACTTTTTGAAAAACAATCCTTGCATTGTAGCACGATGACTTTGCCTAGGTTGAGATGTCATTAGACCATAGCTCCCAACCAGGGGCGGACTGACCGTTGGGCTACTCGGGCACTGCCCGAGGGCCCCCGGGCCACTGGGGGGCCCCACCAGGGTCGCCAGCCTCAGTAAAACCAGGGATAGTATGTTTTTTTTTTACATCTGTCTCTGAAATGTCCCTTACCGACATCCTTTTGGTCTAAAAATTCCGAGATTATAGCCGCCCCACCTCTCCAGTAGACATGTGCAAAAGGAAAAAAATTGTTTAGTTTCGTTTCGTTTTAATTCCTTAATTAATTAATTTTGTTTAGTTATATTCGTTAAATTCGTTAAATTCATTTTCGGATTTCATTTCGTTTTCTACTGAATTCTAAAAATCGGTCGCATTCGAAAATATATTAACCAAATTCGAAAATATTTCTACCGGATTCGAAATGATTTCAACATGATTCGAAAATTATTTCAACCGCATTCGAAAATATTTTGCGACCCGGTTTTAGGGCCATGTATCTCGGGCTCACTTAGTGTTAGAAATCCCAAATTTGGATATGTTGTAGTGCTAGCTCTATTGTGTTTGCATACCAAATTTGGGGTTTCTAGCTACAAGTGGCCCCGAGATACGTGGCCCCAAATTCGGGTCGCAAAATGTAATTCTCTGCTGCAGAAAAGTGCTTGACATTATGTGACCCGACTTTACGGCCATGTATCTCGGGGTCACTTGGTGCTAGAAACCCCAAATTTGGAGATGTTTTAGTGCTAGTTCTATTTTGTTTGCATACCAAATTTGGGGTTTCTAGCTACAAGTGGACTCGAGATACGAGGCCCCAAATTCGGGTCGCAAAATGTAATTCTCTGCTGCAAAAAAGTGCTTGACATTTTGCAATCCAAATTTGGGGCCTCGTAACTCGGGGTCACTTGGTGCTAGAAACCCCAAATTTGGAGATGTTGTATTGCTAGTTTAATTGTGTTTGCATACCAAATTTGGTGTTTCTAGCTATAAGTGACCCCGGGATACGTGGCCGCAAAGTCGGGTCGCAAAATGTCATTCTCTGCTGCAGAAAAGTGCTTGACATTTTGCGATCCGAATGTGGGACCCCGTAACTCGGGGTCACTTGGTGCTAGAAACCCCCAGTTTGGAGATATTGTAGTGCTAGATCTACTGTGTTTGCATACCAAATTTTGGGTTTCTAGCTATAAGTGGCCCCGAGATACGTGGTCCCAAATTCGGGTCGCAAAATGTAATTTTTCGAATTTAATTCGAATTTCGTTTGAATTCGGTAGCATTGTAATTCGGTAATTCGGATGCATCCAAATGTCCGAATAATGAAAATTCCTCCGAATTTCGATTCGGAACGAAATGTAATGCACATGTCTACTCTCCAGTACCTTCTCAGCCAATAGAAACATGTCTGTGTATACTGTGTGTACATGTATGTGTATACTATGTGATTGTATACTGTGTGTATACTGTGTGGCCCCATAATCTCTGATTGCCTGGGGGCCCCATAATCTCCTATTGCCCGGGGGCCCCATGATTTGACAATCCGCCCCTGCTCCTAACTGTCCTGGATTCCAAGGGACTGTCCCGGATTCCAAGGGACTGTCCCGGATTCCAAGGGACTGTCCCGAATTTCAAGGGACTGTCCCGGATTTCGAAGGGACGGTCTCTGATTTAGAACAAAGTCCCTCTGTCCCTCTTTCCTCCTCAGTTGTCCCTCATTTTGGTCTGATCTATATAGTTTTATATAAAATACACTTTTTTAGCTTTTAAAAAGTGTTTCCCAGCGCTAGACCTTTCATCCAATTTCTAAAGTGCTGCATTTGTAAACTCCAAAAGCCAATATAATGGAATAGTAGAGGTAAAAAAAAGCACTTGTGGGTTTAATACAAAATAAGGTCTCACAATGTGCCACAACCCTATATCTTAGCATGGTGCCTCTTCTCTTCTTCCAGCCCTTCCCATCAGCCATGATCTGCCTGCATTGCATAGAGAAGCACAGAATCTTTACAAGACCGCATCAACATCCTGGCATTTCCCAATATACAGCAATAGCATCATACCTTCCAAAATGCTTTACTTTTTGAAAAACAATCCTTGCATTGTAGCACAATGACTTTGCCAAGGTTGAGATAGTTCAGTAGTCCATAGCTCCCAACTGTCCCGGATTCCAAGGGACTGTCCCGGATTTCAAGGGACTGTCCCGGATTTCAAGGGACTGTCCCGGATTTCGAGGGACGATCTCTGATTTGGAACAAAATCCCTTTGTCCCTCTTTCCTCCTCATTTGTCCCTCATTGTGGTCTGATCTATATAGTATTATATAAAATGCACTTTTTTTTAGCTTTTAAACGCTTCCTGACCACCTCACGCAGATATACAGGGCACGTACAGGCAGATTAACATACCTGTATGTGGCCCTTTAAGAGGCGGTTTGCGGGCATGCGCATGCGCGCGCCGGAAGCTTCGTGAGTGCGATCACGGGTCCCGCGGACTCGATGTCCGTGAGGATACCCGCCATCGTCTCACGGAGAGGAAGAATGGGGAAATGCTAATGTAAACAAGCATCTCCCCGTTCTGCCTAGTGACACTGATCACCGATCCCTTTAATCGGGAGCAGAGATCAGTGATGTGTTACACACAGCCCCTCCCCCCCCCCACCACCGTTAGAATCACTCTCTAGGACAAACTTAACCCCTACAGCGCCCCCTAGTGGTTAACCCCTTCACTGCCAGTGACATTTACACAATAATCAATGCATTTTTAATTGCACTGATCGCTGTATAAATGTGAATGGTCCCAAAAAGGCACCAAAAGTGTCCGATGTGTCCGCTATAATGTCACTGATCGCCGCCATTACTAGTAAAAAAAAAAAAAATTATTAATAAAAATGCCATAAAACTATCTCCTATTTTGTAAACGCTATAACTTTTGCGCAAAACCAATCAAGAAACGCTTGAAATAATCCATGAGAAAAAGTCAGTTGATTGAGTGATTTGACACCACACCACGTGATAGAAGAACTTGTCTCCACTTCCCCAATTTGATGTACACCCACCGACACTATTTGCCTCACACTGTCATGTTCGGCAAAAAGAGCATTGCACCCTTCAGGGTTGTGGATATCCCGTCAAGCATCCAAAGACCAATAGGAATCCATAATATGCAGAGGAAAAATAACTTGCCGTCTGTTTACCATACCATGTGCCTTTTTTTTAGCCTTCTTGTAAGTGTATTGCCATTAGGCCTCTGCGATTTTAATAAATTACATTTTCTTTACCTTATTGCACTATTTAGAGTTAATACACTTACAAGAAGGCAAAATAAAAAGCACATTGGTATGGTAAACAGACGGCAAGTCACAGTGAACATATGGATGGGCATCGTATCTCCCCAACCAACAAGCCAGTACACACGGAGCGTCACTTCTGGTGATACGTGAACGTCACTTGCGTTTGCCGTACAGCCACGTCTCGACGCATTTCGTCATTACTAATTCGTCCTGGGACTCCCATCCTTATGTGTGCCCTGACTGGGATATGCTTGGCATCTCTTTACCATACCAGTCAGGACTCTGTGAAGGCCAGTCAAGTTCCTCCACTCCAAACTCACTCATCCATGTCTTTATGGACCTTGTTTTCTGCAACGGTGGGCAGTCGTGTTGGAAAATGAAGGGGCCGCACCCAAACTGTTCCCACAAAGTTGGGAGCATGAAATTGTCCAAAATGTCTTGGTATGCTGACACCTTAAGAGTTCCCTTCACTGGAACTAAGGGGCCAAGCCCAACCCCTGAAAAACAACCCCCACACCATAATCCCCCCTCCACCAAATGATTTGGACCAGTGCACAAAGCAAGGTCCATAAAGACATGCAGGAGCGAGTTTGGGGTGGAGGAACTTAACTGGCCTGCCCAGTCCTGACCTCAACCCGATAGAACACCTTTGGGATGAATTAGAGACTTGGAGCCAGGCCTTCTCGTCCGACAACATTGCCTGACCCTCACAAATGCTCTTCGGGAAGACTGGCAGGGGCGTAACTATAGGTGGTGCAGCAGTCGCGACCGCAACTGGGCCCTGTAATGCAGGGGGCCCATGCAGCCCCCTGTACATATGGCCGGCAGCAGCATAGGCAGCTAGGGGTACCAGTGCACCATGCACACCGGTGGCTGGAGGTGGAGGGTGACTAGCAGAGCTCCATACTCGACTATCGCACTGGCTGCTCTTTAGTTGTGCATTCCCCACATGACCTGTGTCCTCGGCCGGCTCCTCAGAGTACCCCTCTCCTGCTCCATGCATTGCCGCTCAGTCCGATGTCTGTTCTCCCCAGCCAGAGTCCCGCCCCGCCGTGTCCAGCCCACACTGCACTGCATACTTCTCCCGGGTAAACAAACTTTAAGCACACAGATGCAGTGCAGCCCTATGAGAGCTCCCCGGAGGACACTGCAGGCTTGTCTGCCAGCCCCCCTCCTCCCCCGTCATACACAGATGATGAAAGGTCTTTCTGGGAGATATGCTGATCGCCCGTCCAGCACACTGGATGGAGCCCAGGTCAACATGGATGAGTGTGCGGCCTGCAGCTTGGTCATGGTGAGTGAGAGGACCCCATCCCCCACACACCATTACATACCCCCTCCATCTCCCCCTGGGGACAGGGACCCCTTCTCATGTGGGGACAGGGACCCCCACTTCCCCTGGGGACAGGGACCCCTTCTCACCTGGGGGCAGTAACTTCATCTGCCCTGGAGAAAAGGACCTCATCTCTTCTGGGGATGGGAACCCCATCCTGCCTAGGGACAGTCCCCCAACGGGGCACCCAAAAAAAAAAAAAAAAAAATAAACTACTAATACCAGTGGTGGAACTACAGGGCTCACAAAGGTCATACCTGTGACCACGCCCTGGAGTTCCACCGCCGGACTCGGAGGGAAGGGCCCTGGCTGGGGTTCAGGGGGGCCCTTCATGGATTCTTGCATCGGGGCCCTGAAGATTCTAGTTACGCCACTGAAGACTGGTCAAACATTTCCATAAACACACTCCTAAACCTTGTGGACGGCCTTCCAAGAAGAGGTGAAGCTGTTATAGCTGCAAAGGGCGGAGCCAACTCAATATTGAACCCTACGGACTAAGACTGGGATGCCATTAAAGTTCATGTGTGTGTAAAAGCAGGTGTCCCAATACTTTTGACAATATAGTGTATCTCCTTACAACCTAATGTATCTTCCTGACCCCAAGGGGAAACACACAGCGAGAAGAGAAAAAAAAAAAAATGAAATAATACCAACTGTGGTTTTAACGGTCCTCTACTCAAATCTAACAAGATAAATTGCTTTAGATACACATTAAGGTAAAGTGAAATAGCAACTGGATCTTTGGATTTACAGCCCCTGAAATGAATAAAGTGATTATCGCCTTGTCTTTGCCTAGCTTGCTGACCTTCAGTTGTATTTCAGACTTGACTTACTCGAGTACTTTTGTAATACAATATGTCACCGTCCAGATATATTAAATGAATCTGTGTATCTACAGGAATTGTGCTGACATTTGGCCCGCTGGCTTCTGTTGCACGACAAACCATATGGAGAAATTTTCCTCAGTCAAAGCACTTGGCATCTGCTGAAATTGGTTCACTTTCCTGACCTGTACAAATATATACTATGAATTTATAAACATTCCATCCAAACGTGTCAGAGATTGCAGACATTGATTTCGATTAGCTGGGTTTTGGCATGTTGGAGAACCTTCAAGGAACCACAGATCGATATTGCTTACATTATATACAGTTGGGGGGGAGGGGGGAAATAATTATTTGATCCCCAGCAGATTTTGTAAGTTTGCCCACTTAGAAAGAAAGAAAGGGTCTATAATTCCTAATTACAGGTGTATTTTATATGATAGAGAAAGAATATCAACCAAAAATTAAAAAAAAAACACGATACAATTATTATAAATTGAGTTGCAGTTCAGCGAGTAAAATAAGTATTTGATCCCCCAAGCAAAACATGACTTAGTAGTTGGTGGAGAAACCCTTGTTGGCAGCACAGAGGTCAGACGTTTCTTGTAGGTGGTGATCAGGTTTGCAGACATCTCAGGAGGGATTTTGGTCCTCTCTTCTCTACAGATCTTCTCTAAATCCATAAGGTTTCTTGGCTGTCTCTTGGCAACTCGAAGTTTCAGCTCCCTCCATACATTTACTATAGGATTAAGGTCTGGAGACTGGCTAGACCACTCCTTCTTGAGCCACTCCTTTGTTGCCTTGGCAGTATGTTTTGGGTCATTGTCATGCTGGAAGACCCATCCATGACCCGTCTTCTTGTTCTGTGGCCCGGTCCATTGGCCCCTCAATGCGGCAAAGTCGGTTTGTACCTTTAGCAGAGAAACAGATCCAAAGAATGTTTCCACCTCCGTTCTTTTACAATACTTGGCCCCTTAGAAAAGTTTTAAATGTTTATTGTGTGACTATTAGAAAAACAATATTCCTGAGACTGATTTTTAAAACTTACTTCTGAGCACATTGTTGTATTAACTTGTATTGTTTTGTCTTAACTAACTCCATAGTAAGTTAATGGATGACTAGGTTTAACGATATATGATAGCCTAAGATTGTACAGGAAACCTGGATACCAAAATAAAGTACTAGTTTGTACCAGACACGTTATCTATGTTTCCTCAGCCAATAGAAGCATAGAGGTGGTATACTTGTAGGGTATAAAGAGGGGGGAGGCACATTCTTTTGTGGGACTTTTACTGCAGCTTTTGTCTTGTAAGCATGTCTCCCTTTTGTGGGCCACATCAGAAATAAATTGTCTGCTTCTCAATACATCTGGAGTTTTGCCTGATCACACGAGAAGATTCCTAACAGCCCCTCAATATGGCAAAAGTTGGTCTGTACCTTTAGCAGAAAAACAGCCCCAAGGCATAATGTTTCCACCTCTATGCATGACTGTAGGGATGGTGTTCTTAGGGTCATAGTCAGCATTTTCCTTCCTCTAAACAAAACGAGTCAAGTTAATGCCAAAGAGATAGATTTTGGTCTCATCTGATCACAGCAGATTAAGGTCTGGAGATTGGCTAGGCCACCCCATGACCTTAATGTGCTTCTTCTGGAGCCACTCCTTTGTTGCCTTGGCGGTATATGTTTTGGGTCATTGTCATGTAGAAAGATCCATCCAGGACCCATCTTCAGTGTTCTGGCTGAGGGAAGAAGGTTCTCATTTAAGAATTTACAATATGTGGCCCGGTCCATTGGCCCCTCAATGCGGCAAAGTCGGTTTGTACCTTTAGCTGAGAAACAGATCCAAAGAATAATGTTTCCACCTCCGTTCTTGACTGTAAGAATGGTGTTCTTAGGGTCATAGCAAGCATTTTTCTTCTTCCAAACATGGCAAGTCCCCCTCCTCAAGAGGGCACATGTACATTCATGCCAGTGAACATCCAAATAATTCAGAGAAGGATTGGGGTGAAAGTGCTGAGGTCAGATTAGACCAAAATTGAGCTTTTTGGCATTAACTCGACTCGTCATATTTGGAAAAAGAAAAATGCTGACTATGACGCTAAGAACACTACAGTCAAGCAAGGAGGTGGCAAATTGCAATAAGCGTAGATTGATTGGTTTGTGTAAAAGTTATAGCTTCTACAAACTATGGGATAGTTTTATTTATTAAGAAAAATTCTGGTAATGGCGACGAATAGCGACTTATAGCGGGACTGCAATATTACGATAGACATTCTAACACTAATGCTGCGTACACACGATCGGACTATCCAGTGGACTTAGTCTGCCGGATAGAAGGCAGTGACGGTGAATGAGAAGACCGGGCCAAGGCTAGTAAAAGAGCCGGAAGAAGATAGCGGAGGAGCCCAGCAGAAGAACCAGAGAGCGGTAGAAGAGGCCAGAAAGAATGGAGAAGTCGGAAGAAGACCCCCGAAGTCAGAAGAAGACCCCGGACGACGACGACGGAGAAAGCCGGGCTCCTCCGCTAGCAAAATAGTGGAAAAAGAGCAGAAGATAGCAGAGGAGACCGGCGAGAGGATCCCCGAAGTCAGAAGAAGACCCCCGGAGCTGCCTAATAAACTACTTTAAAAACCTGTGTGGTGTGTTTTTTATTGACACTTTTTCCCCCCAGGTGAATGGGTAGGGGTACGATGTACCCCATACTCATTCACATAGGATGGGGGGCCGGGATCTGGGGGCCTCCTTATTAAAGGGGGCTCCTGGATTCCGATAAGCCCCCCGCCCGCAGACCCCGACGACCAATGGCCAGGGTTGTCGGGAAGAGGCCCTTGTCCTCATCAAGATGGGGACAAGGTGCTTTGGGTTGGGGGGCCGCAGGGCACTGGTCAGACTGTGTCAAACTGGTCAAACTGTGGCTTTATGGAGCTGTTCAGTAGGATTGAGGTTAGGGCTCTGTGAAGACCATTTAGGTCCCTCCACACCAAACTAGTCACACCATGTCTTTATGGAGCCATTCATTAGGGTTGAGGTCAGGGCACCATAATGCCCCATACACACAGTCGGAAATTCAGATGGAAAAAGTCTGATTGGATTATGTTGTCGGAAAACTCGATCATGTGTGGGCTCTATCGGAATTTTCCGACAGCAAAATCCGTTCGGACTCATTCCGATCGCGTGTAGAGAATTCCGACGCACAAAGTGCCACGCATGCTCAGAAAAAATTTGAAGACGAAAGCTATTGGCTACTGGCCTCTACGTAGTCCCGTCGTATGTTTTGTATGTCACCTCGTTCCGAATGATCGGATTTTCCGACAACTTTGTGTGACCGTGTGTATGCAAGACAAGTTTTGGCCAAAATATGTCTGAAAAAAATCCAATTTTGTGGTCGGAATGTCCGACCGTGTGTATGGGGCATTAGACCAATCTAGTTCTTCCACACCACATTGGTCAAACCCTGTCTTTGTGAAGCTATCCAATATAATTGATGTCAGGGCTCTGTGAAGACCACTCAACTTCTACCACACCAAACTGGTCAAACTTTGTCTTTATGGAGCTGTTTAGTAGAGTTTAATTCAGGACTCCATGAAAACCACTCAAGTTCCTCCACCCCAGACTGTTTCACTTCATGAAGCTGTTCAGTAAAGTTGAGGTCGGGGCACAGCAGACTGGTAAAAACATGTCTTTAAGTCAAGGCACCATGAAAACCACTCAAGTTCCTCCACGCCAGACTGTTTCACTTTATGAAGCTGTTCAGTAAGGTTGAGATCAGGGCACCTTGAAGTCCACTCAAGTTCCTTCACAACAGACTGGTCAAAACATGTCTTTAAGTCAAGGCACCATGAAAACCACTCAAGTTCTTCCACGCCAGACTGTTTCACTTTATGAAGCTGTTCAGTAAGGTTGAGGTCGGGGCACCTTGAAGTCCACTCAAGTTCCTTCACAGCAGACTGGTCAAAACATGTCTTTAAGTCAAGGCACCATGAAAACCACTCAAGTTCCTCCACACCAGACTGTTTCACTTTATGAAGCTGTTCAGTAAGGTTGAGATCAGGGCACCTTGAAGTCCACTCAAGTTCCTTCACAACAGACTGGTCAAAACATGTCTTTAAGTCAAGGCACCATGAAAACCACTCAAGTTCTTCCACGCCAGACTGTTTCACTTTATGAAGCTGTTCAGTAAGGTTGAGGTCGGGGCACCTTGAAGTCCACTCAAGTTCCTTCACAGCAGACTGGTCAAAACATGTCTTTAAGTCAAGGCACCATGAAAACCACTCAAGTTCCTCCACACCAGACTGTTTCACTTTATGAAGCTGTTCAGTAAGGTTGAGATCAGGGCACCTTGAAGTCCACTCAAGTTCCTTCACAACAGACTGGTCAAAACATGTCTTTAAGTCAAGGCACCATGAAAACCACTCAAGTTCCTCCACGCCAGACTGTTTCACTTTATGAAGCTGTTCAGTAAGGTTGAGGTCAGGGCACCTTGAAGTCCACTCAAGTTCCTTCACAGCAGACTGGTCAAAACATGTCTTTAAGTCAAGGCACCATGAAAACCACTCAAGTTCCTCCATGCCAGACTGTTTTACTTTATGAAGCTGTTCAGTAAGGTTGACATCGGGGCACCTTGAAGTCCACTCAAGTTCCTTCACAGCAGACTGGTCAAAACATGTCTTTAAGTCAAGGCACCATGAAAACCACTCAAGTTCCTCCACGCCAGACAGTTTCACTTTATGAAGCTGTTCAGTAAGGTTGAGATCAGGGCACCTTGAAGTCCACTCAAGTTCCTTCACAGCAGATTGTTTAAAACATGTCTTTAAGTCAAGGCACCATGAAAACCACTCAAGTTCCTCCACCCCAGACTGTTTCACTTTATGAAGCTGTTCAGTAAGGTTGAGATCAGGGCACCTTGAAGTCCACTCAAGTTCCTTCACAGCAGACTGGTCAAAACATGTCTTTAAGTCAAGGCACCATGAAAACCACTCAAGTTCCTCCACGTCAGACTGTTTCACTTTATGAAGCTGTTCAGTGAGGTTGAGGTCGGGGCACCTTGAAGTCCACTCAAGTTCTTTCACAGCAGACTGGTCAAAACATGTATTTAAGTCAAGGCACCATGAAAACCACTCAAGTTCCTCCACGCCAGACTGTTTCACTTCATGAAGCTGTTCAGTAAAGTTGAGGTCGGGGCACCTTGAAGTCCACTCAAGTTCCTTCACAGCAGACTGGTCAAAACATGTCTTTAAGTCAAGGCACCATGAAAACCACTCAAGTTCCTCCACCCCAGACTGTTTCACTTTATGAAGCTGTTCAGTAAGGTTGAGATCAGGGCACCTTGAAGTCCACCCAAGTTCCTTCACAGCAGACTGGTCAAAACATGTCTTTAAGTCAAGGCACCATGAAAACCACTCAAGTTCCTCCACGCCAGACTGTTTCACTTTATGAAGCTGTTCAGTAAGGTTGAGGTCAGGGCACCTTGAAGTCCACTCAAGTTCCTTCACAGCAGACTGGTCAAAACATGTCTTTAAGTCAAGGCACCATGAAAACCACTCAAGTTCCTCCACGCCAGATTGTTTCACTTTATGAAGCTGTTCAGTAAGGTTGAGGTCGGGGCACCTTGAAGTCCACTCAAGTTCCTTCACAGCAGACTGGTCAAAACATGTCTTTAAGTCAAGGCACCATGAAAACCACTCAAGTTCCTCCACGCCAGACTGTTTCACTTTATGAAGCTGTTCAGTAAGGTTGAGGTCAGGGCACCTTGAAGTCCACTCAAGTTCCTTCACAGCAGACTGGTCAAAACATGTCTTTAAGTCAAGGCACCATGAAAACCACTCAAGTTCTTCCACGCCAGACTGTTTCACTTTATGAAGCTGTTCAGTAAGGTTGAGGTCGGGGCACCTTGAAGTCCACTCAAGTTCCTTCACAGCAGACTGGTCAAAACATGTCTTTAAGTCAAGGCACCATGAAAACCACTCAAGTTCCTCCACGCCAGACTGTTTCACTTTATGAAGCTGTTCAGTAAGGTTGAGGTCAGGGCACCTTGAAGTCCACTCAAGTTCCTTCACAGCAGACTGGTCAAAACATGTCTTTAAGTCAAGGCACCATGAAAACCACTCAAGTTCCTCCACGCCAGATTGTTTCACTTTATGAAGCTGTTCAGTAAGGTTGAGGTCGGGGCACCTTGAAGTCCACTCAAGTTCCTTCACAGCAGACTGGTCAAAACATGTCTTTAAGTCAAGGCACCATGAAAACCACTCAAGTTCCTCCACGCCAGACTGTTTCACTTTATGAAGCTGTTCAGTAAGGTTGAGGTCAGGGCACCTTGAAGTCCACTCAAGTTCCTTCACAGCAGACTGGTCAAAACATGTCTTTAAGTCAAGGCACCATGAAAACCACTCAAGTTCCTCCATGCCAGACTGTTTCACTTTATGAAGCTGTTCAGTGAGGTTGAGGTCGAGGCACCTTGAAGTCCACTCAAGTTCCTTCACAGCAGACTGATCAAAACATGTCTTTAAGTCAAGGCACCATGAAAACCACTCAAGTTCCTCCACCCCAGACTGTTTCACTTTATGAAGCTGTTCAGTGAGGTTGAGATCAGGGCACCTTGAAGTCCACTCAAGTTCCTTCACAGCAGACTGGTCAAAACATGTCTTTATGGAGCTGGCTTTGTACACAGTCATGTGTGGTTAAAAAAGGGTCGTACCCAAACTGTTAGCACAAGGGGTTGGAAGAGAAAAATATGTAGCTGTAGCATTATCAGAATCCTTTACTAATATATAACAAATTACCGGCACCATTTTAAAAATGAGAAGAGTAGAGTGGCGGCATTTTTATATTACGGTAACAGTTCTGAATTTTTATTTTCCGCTGTCCTTTAGCAGGAAGGAGAGATTTATTTCAGATCTGGGAATGTTTTGGAATAACAACCTGCAGAGCCCGCCTTATCCTTCAAAGCAAAGAGTTATTGATCCGATGGTGACATTACTGATGGGCCTGCACAGCACTTTTAGCATTTGTGAATATTTCTTTTCATTTCAGCTGACAGATCGATTTCAAATCTTGAAAGTTTGCTTTTTTTTTTTTTTTTTTTTGTGAAGAGCTGTCAGCAGGTCTGTTTGCTTTTTCCACGACGGCCAAGATATTCTATTTCCTAAATACAAATAGAGGTTTTCTTTTACCCTAAATAATAGTGATAATAATAATAATAATAATAATAATAGTAATTTCTGGAGTAATTGCATTCTCAGAATGTAAAGGATGTGGGTCGATTCATTCAATTTCATATTGTTACAGCGTCCTAAAAAAAAACGCTTGTAAACTTTGGATGTGCCTAAATATGTCCAGCGTTTACACGCATTTACGTGTTTACACGTATTTTAGGCACGTCAAGCATTTTTTTTTAATGCTGAAATGCTCCTCTTCTGAATGCACTGGCCCTGGGGTTTTCCTTGTGTTTTTATTTTCCTCTAAACACCTGTAAATGCCTATGTGTGTATGGATACATAGGCTAACATTGAGGGGCTTTTAGAGGCAGGAAAAAAAAAAAAGGCAAAATGCCCCTAAACCTCTAAATATTATACACGGAGCACACACCGCATTCACAGCACACCCAGTATAAACCATCAGTGGCGGCCCGTAATGTAGGGCACACAGGCGCTGCCCCACCCTATCCCTGCATACAGCCCCTTAATCTACATGCAGGGCGCCAGACGTATGGATTTCAATGGTCTTTTTTTTTTTCTTAGCACGTGATTAGCGCTCTGAGGCTCTAATAGGCTTCAAAAAAGGGTGGGCTCGGGGCACAGAGCACTGCTCCCCAAGCCCACCCAGTTGTGTGATAACAGTGAATGAAAATTCACTATTGTCTTCCTGATTCTCCTCCCAGCCAATCAAGAAGCAGGTCCTGAGACCCGCCACCTGATTGGCTGAAAGGAGAAGAAATCCTATTGGCCGCCTGGGAGGAGGAGGGAGAAGATGCACGGTGGAAGCGGCCATGATGCTGAGGAGGAGGAGACGCAGGAGAAGCCACCACCCATTGTCCAGAGGAAGCGCTGCCCGTGACCTAGGAAGGGGTAAGTGCGGGCTGATGACCGACTGAGGGGGGTGGGTTTCTGGTGACCAACAGGGGGGTGGATAGAGGTCCTCCAGCATCCAAGGCAAATGTGCCAAACTGCGCCCCCCCCTCCCCAATTCATGATGTGGATCCTACAACCAACAGTTGTAAGTAAGATTACTGCCGCTGTCACTACTCCAGTCAGCCTTGCAACAGAAGGAAGGCGCCCTCATCCCTAAAACATTCTGCCCAGGGCAGCCACCCCATCCTGCCCACCCCTTGTCCCGGCCCTGTAAGCAAGATACAAAGCAGCACAATATATACAGAGCACACACAGCATAAACTATAGACAGTGATCCCAGCGCTCAAAAAGACAGACAAAATTGATGCACTATAGCTGCTATTATATAGAGTAAAAATTATAAAAATATGCAAAGATAAAAATTATCCCAGCATGTCCTTTTTAAAAACAAATTATGACCATACATACTCCTATACCCTACCCCTGATGAAGGTGCTTAACCAGAAATGCGTCGGGTACTGGGGATTACTGGAGAGTACAATTTTTTTGTCATACTTTTCATGTAATTGGTTGTTTTTTGTTTTTGTTGTTTTTTAAAGTGTGTACATTTTTTGTATAAACTTTGATGTTTTTTTTAACAATCGATCATTGCTATGATCAGATATGTGTATGTTTGCCTTAAAAGTCCCAAGGAAGGGGGATTTCTCTTTTTCTCAATTATATAATAGGGATGTGGCAACTACACTTTTTTGATCTGATATGGTGAAACCCTTCTTTTCTTTTATGATCCAAGGACAGGAGTTCATCCAGTATTGTGTGGAGATATCAGGCTTATTTGACCCCTTACTTCTGGTGAGTGTGTTTTCAATGGGGATTTTATGTGCACGTGGTTTATCGGTGATGGTATTCAGGAACTGAGTGACTTCCCCTATGGTTCTGATGGGATACGGAACACTACACTGCATTATAAGGACTTTTCTATGGACTTTAATTCTACGCACTGATCAATGTCTGTGTGCAATTTTATTGGTCATTGAATGACATTAATTGCACTGATATTTCATCAAAGCCCCTTAACAGGGCTCCTAAAAAATAGTAAAAAAAATAATAATAGCCACTTAAGCCCCAGACCAATTTGCAGCCAAAGGACCAAGCCCCTTTTTTCAATTCGGCACTGCGTCGCTTTAACTGACAATTGCGCGGTCGTGCGACGTGGCTCCCAAACAAAATTGGCGTCCTTTTTTTCCCACAAATAGAGCTTTCTTTTGGTGGTATTTGATCACCTCTGCTGTTTTTATTTTTTGCGCTATAAACAAAAATAGAGCGACAATTTCTTCTACATATTTGGTAAAAAAAAAAAAATCGCAATAAGCGATTATTGATTGGTTGGCGCAAAAGTTATAGCGTTTACAAAATAGGGGATAGTTTTATAGCATTTTTATTCATTTTTTTTTTACTAGTAATGATGGCCATCATCGATTTTTATTGTGACTGCGACATTATGGCGGGCAAATCAGACATTTTTGACACATTTTTGGGACCATTGTCATTTATACAGCAATCAGTGCTATTTAAATGCACTGATTCCTGTGTAAATGACACTGGAACTGAAGGAGTTAACCACTAGGGGGCGGGGAGGGGTTGTGTGTGTGGTTTTTTTTGTTAACTGTAGGGGGGCGTGGCTTGGCGTCTGACATCACTGATCGTCTTTTCCTATAACAGCGAACAGACGATCGGTGACAGGATCAGTAGGAAGCACGGGGAGAGGTTTGTTTACACAGACCTCTCCTCGTTCTTCAGCTCTGTGACCCAATCGTGGGACACCAGCGGCGATCGGGTCCGCGGGCCCTGCGGCCACGGTCACGGAGCTCAGGACCGGGTCCGGGAGCTCGCCGCCGCCGGTGCGCTCCCGACCCACGGCTGGGCACTTAAAGAGCAACGTACAGGTACGTGCTTGTGCCCAGCCGTGCCATTCTGCTGACGTACATGTGCAGGAGGCGGTCCTTAAGCGGATAATAATAAAAATAAAATTGTAAAAAATAATAAAATATAAAATAATAAAAATGTAAAAGTTCTGACACATTACATTGCCCTGCTGACACCAATCTCTGCCCCTATTGACTCTGTCCACTGCTCTATTGATGCTGTCAGTATACATACAGATGCACACACAGGCATATGTGTTTGATCTTTGGGGTGCAAACCCTAATGCAATAGGTCGTGCACACCCATGCATGCTATACATAGAGCACACACAGCATATACAGTGGCGAAAATAATGATTTGATCCCCTGCAGATTTTGTAAGTTTTCCCACTTACAAAAAAATGAAGGTTCTAGAATTTTTATCATAGGTGTATTTTATATGATAGAGACAGAATATCAACAAAAAATCCAGAAAAAAACACAATACAAATGTTATAAATTGAGTTGTAGTTCAGTGAGTAAAAGAAGTATTTGATCGCCTACCAACCAACAATAATTTTGGCTCACGTAGACTGGCTCCAGTAGGTGCTCATGTGGTACACAGATTAGGCCGCGTACACACGCGGGGACTGTTCGCCCAACTTTGTCCGTCAAACAGTTTCGGCAAACAGTCCGCTCAAAATTAGCATGGACGGACATGGCCACACACGACGAACGAACAGTTTGCTGAAACCGTGCGCGATGACGTGAACGGCACGTACGACGGGACGAAAAATACGACGTCCTATACACTGCATTATAACTTTCGGCGTGTAAATCCTTTCTGAGCATGCGCGCAACTTAGTTTGACGAACAAGCCTACACACGGGCGGACTGTTCGCTCAAACAAGGTTTCAGCGGACAGTTTTACGGAATTTCCGAAAAACCTTGTTCGTCAAACTGTCCGCTGAAACTGTCCGCTGAAAGCCCACACACGAGCGGACTGTCCGCCCAAACACTGTTCAGCGGACAAAGTTGGGCGAACAGTCCGCGCGTGTGTACGCGGCCTTAGTCCTGTCAATGTAAAAAGGTGCTCCTAACGACAACGCGTTATGTTTAGAAAAGACACCTGTCCACAGAAACTCTTTCCTCCATTCAAACCCTCACCATCATTGGCAAGACCAAAGAGCTGTCAGAGGACGTCGGGGACAAGACTGTAGACCTGCACAAGGCTGGAATGGGCTACAAGACCATCAGCAAGAAGCTCGGTGAGGAGGAGACAACTGTTGGCGCGATTATTCGCAAATGGAAGAATTACAAAATAACCATCAATCGCCCTTGATCTGGAGCTCCATGCAAGATTTTGCCACATGGGGTGAGGATGGTCATGAGAAAAGTGAGGGATCAACCCAGAACTACACGGGAGGAGAATGATCTCAAGACAGTTGGGAGCACAGTCACCAAACAAACCATTGGTGACACAGTACATCGCCATGGATTGAAATCCTGCAGCACCCACAAGGTCCCCCTCCTCAAGAAGACACATATACAGGTCCATCTGAAGTTTGCCAATGAACATCTAAATGATTCAGATAAGGTTTTGGAAAAAGTGCCATGGTCAAATGAGACCAAAATTTAGCTCTTTGGTATTAACTGGACTCGCTGTGTTTGGAGGAAGAAAAACGCTGGTTATGACCCTAAGAACACCATCTCTACTGTCAAGCACGGAGGTGGAAACATGATGCCTTGGGACTATTTCTCTGCTAAAGGTACAAGCCAAATTGTCCATATTGAGGGGCCAATAAACAGGGCCGTGTATTGTAAAATCTTGGATGAGAACCTTCTTCCCTCAGCCAGAACACTGAAAGCGGTTCTCCACCCTAAAGTGGAAGTTCCGCTAATATGATCCCTCCCCCCTCCGGTGTCACAATCTGCACCTTTCAGGGGGGAGGGGGGTGCAGTTACCTGGATAATCCAGGTATCTGCACCCACTTCCGGGACAGACCGCCGCAGACCCCCGCAGATGCCCCCCCCCCATTGTGTTCTGGGAAAAACACAGTTCCCAGGACACAGCGGGGACCAGAAGAGACGCGCAGTGACTTGCGCATGCGCAGTAGGGAATTGGGCAGTAAAGCCTCAACGCTTCACTTCCCGATTCCCTGACAGAGGATGGCGGCGGGGGCAGCAGAGAGACGAGCGATCGCTCGTCATCTGCCGCCGACATCGCTGGACCCTGGGACAGGTGAGTGTCCATTTATTAAAAGTCAGCAGCTGCAATATTAGTAGCTGCTGGCTTTTAATATTTTTTTTTTAGGTGCAGAACCGCTTGAAGAAGGATTGTGGAGACCCATCCACAACCCTTCTTCAAGCGGTTCTGCACCTAAAAAAAAAAATGACAATGGCCCAAAACATACCACCAAGGCAACAAAAGAGTGGCTCAAGAAGAAGCACATTAAGGTCATAGAGTGGTCTAGCCAGTCTCCAGACCTTAATCCTATAGGAAATTTATGGAGGGAGCTAAAACTTTGAGTTGTCAAGCAACAACCAAGAAACCTTAAGGATTTAGAGAGGATTTGTAAAGAAGAGTGGTCCAAAATCCCTCCTGAGATGTGTGCAAACCTGATCACCAACTACAAGAAACATCTTACCTCTGTGATTGCCAACAAGGGTTTCTCCACCAAGTATGTCATGTTTTGCTTTGGGATCAAATACTTCTTTTACTGAACTGCAACTCAATTTATAACATTTTGTTTTATGTGTTTTTTTTTCTGGATTTTGGTTTATATTCTGTCTCTATCATATAAAATACAGCTATGATAAAAAACTATAGACACTTCATGTCTTTGTAAGTGGGTAAATCCAAAAAATATGCAAGGGATCAAAGAATTATTTTCCCCACTGTACAAAGCATATACAGCACACACAATATAAACAAAGCACACACAGCAAACACAATATACAAAAAAAAGCTAACACAGCATAAAAAACTAAACAGAGCACATTAGAAATAAGTTGGTCCACGCTATCCCAGAAACACATTACTATTGTAGGTACCTCATCCCCTAATGATTCTGCAGATATTGTATCCTAAAAAAGGAAAAAAGGGGGGAGCAGGGGATTTTTATACGGTACAATTTATAGAGAAGCAAAGATTTCTTTTAAAAGAATTCATAACTTTTTTATTTAGAAATGTATTAAAAATATATTTTGTAAAGACAATAACAGCAACATTTGCTGTTATTGTCTTTACAAAATATATTTTTAATACATTTCTAAATAAAAAAGTTATGAATTCTTTTAAAAGAAATCTTTGCTTCTCTATAAATTGTACCGTATAAAAATCCCCTGCTCCCCCCTTTTTTCTTTTTTTAGGATACAATATAAACAGAGCACATATTCAATATACAGTAAAATATAAAGTAAAATGGTGTTGGATCTAGTGTCTTAGGCTGGCTATAGATGGAGCAAATTTATTTCCTGCAACCCGTTTTATTCCCCCGTCAACACAGTGTTGAATGCTTCTCTTCTACCACTAGGTGGCTGGGTACTTGGTGGTACTAGATATGAGAAGAGCAACGCAAGGTCAAGTTATGGGTATGTAGGCATCTCAGCCAATTATATTCGGATGAGGTCAGGTCTGGACGGCTGTCTTTTTGCCGGGGCTTCTAGGCTGGAGATTGGGCCTATCCCGGGATGCTAGGCTGTCTGAGAGCCTATCCAGAAGCAAAAGAGAAGCGCAGGGTTGGGATTGTGTCTTGCAGTCCAACCAGAAGTGACGGTTCTGCCGGCTGGTAGAGGGGAAGGTGTCGCCACTAAGGGACCATCCACCTTATTACCGGGGACCACAGTGAGTAACTGAAGCAAGTACCAGAGCAGTATTCTCACCAGCCGGGGATGGTGAAGAATCAGGAAACTTCAACGAGTGTCAAGCCAGCGACCCAACCAGTGGAGGTGACGCTTGCAGAGCAGCCTTGTGTGTCAAGCCAGGGACCCAACCAGTGGAAGTGACGCTTGCAGAGCAGCCTTGTGTATCAAGCCATGGACCCAACCAGTGGAGGTGATGCTTGCAGAGCAGCCTTGTGTGTCAAGCCAGGGACCCAACCAGTGGAAGTGACGCTTGCAGAGCAGCCTTGTGTATCAAGCCAGGGACCCAACCAGTGGAGGTGACGCTTGCAGAGCAGCCTTGTGTGTCAAGCCAGGGACCCAACCAGTGGAGGTGATGCTTGCAGAGCAGCCTTGTGTGTCAAGCCAGGGACCCAACCAGTGGAGGTGATGCTTGCAGAGCAGCCTTGTGTGTCAAGCCAGGGACCCAACCAGTGGAGGTGATGCTTGCAGAGCAGCCTTGTGTGTCAAGCCAGGGACCCAACCAGTGGAGGTGATGCTTGCAGAGCAGCCTTGTGTGTCAAGCCAGAGACCCAACCAGTGAAGGTGACGCTTGCAGAGCAGCCTTGTGTGTCAAGCCAGGAACCAAGAAGTTCAGCAGAAACCAAGATTTGGTCTAAGACCGGCTTTATTGAAGAGTTAAGCTCCCTGTGGCTGATGCCAAGTCAGCAGGTGACCATCCTGTCCAAAACAGACTGGGTCTAAGGAGGTATGTCAATTCATAAGGAGGCAATTGAAACAGAACTATTATTAAGATTATTATTACCAGTGGCGGCCCATAATGCAGGGCAAAGCTCCCCCGTGCATGCGTCCAGCTCCCTAATCTACATGCAGGGTGCCAGACCCATGTATTCCAAAGGAGTTTTTTTTTTTTGTCTTGTTTTGTTTTTTAACCACTTGCCGCCCGCCATATAGCAAAATGACGGTGGCAAAGTGGTTGTAATATCCTGACCGGACGTCATATGACGTGATCAGGATATTAAGCCGCTGCGCGCCCCCAGGGGAGCGCATCGCGGCGATCGTTGTTGCGGGGTGTCAGTCCGACACCTGCAACTACGATCTCGGTAAAGAGTCTCCGACGGAGACTCTTTACCATGTGATCAGCCGTGTCCAATCACGGCTGATCACAGTGTAAATAGGAAGAGCCGGTGATCGGCTTTTCCTCACTCGCGTTTGTCAGACGTGAGTAGAGGAGAGACGATCGGCTGTTCCTCTGACAGGGGGGGGGTCTGTGCTGATCGATTATCAGCACAGCCCCCCTGAGGATGCCCACACCTCGACCACCAGGGACGCCGCTAGACCACCAGGAGATGCCCAGCACCAGGTATGCCCCCTAGACCACCAGGGATGCCAGCCAGTGCCCATAATGAATGCCAATCAGTGCCCATAATGGATGCCAATCAGTGCCCACAATGGGCATCACTGATTGGCATGCATTATTGTTTGGCACTGATTGGCATCCATCCCTACAAAACTTTAAATTACAATGCCGCCTATCAGTGCCCATCCATGCTGCCTATCAGTGCCCATCCTAGCCACCTATCAGTGCCCATCCTAGCCACCTATCAGTGCCCATCCGTGCCGCCTATCCATGCCCATCTGTGCCGCCTATCCATGCCGCCCATCTGTGCCAATCCGTGCCACCTATCAGTGCCTATTTGTGCCACCTATCAGTGTCTGTGTCGCATATCAGTGCCATCTATCAGTGCCGCCTATCAGTGCCACTTCATTGGTGCCACCTGATCAGTGCCCATCAGTGCCACCTTATCAGTGTCCGTCACTGCAGCCCCATCAGTGCCCATCAGTGAAGGAGAAAACTTACTTATTTACAAAGTTTCGGTATTTTTTTATTTGTTTAGCAGAAAATAAAAATCCCAGAGGCGATCAAATACCACCAAAAGAAAGCTCTATTTGTGGGAACAAAATGATAAAAAACAGTGTAGCATGACCGCGCAATTGTCATTCAAAGTGCGACAGCGCTGAAAGCTCAAAATTGGTCTGGGCAGGAAGGTGTACAAGTGCCCCCCGGTATTGAAGTGGTTAAAGCACGTGATTAGAGAGCACCTCGCTATGAGCCCACCCACTTGTTTGACAATAGCGAATGAATATTCACTATTGTCTTCCTGATTCACCTCCTGGCCAATCAGGAAGTGGGTTCCTTAATTCCATCACCTGATTGGCCAAAAGGAGAGGCAATCCTATTGGCCGCTTAAGAGGAGGAGACGCAGGGAAAACCACACCGTCTTAAAGCTGAGAAAAGGAGGCGATGCCGCCCACTGCCAGGAGGAAGCCAGCGACCTAGATGGGGTAAGTGCGGGGACCAATCGACCAACTGCGAGGGGCGTCAATCCGTGCAACGCCTCCTGCAACCCCCCCCCCCCCAAAAAAAACTGCCAGCCGCCAATGATTATTATTATTTTTATTATTTCTAGATTTGACATGGAGAAGTGATAATGTCAATGATAATAATTGTAACAAAATCCATATTTTTCCCAATGCTCATCATTTAATAACCGCCAAGAAGGAAATCTCTCTGATTCTCAAGACTTTCTTTTAGTTGTTTCATCTTGAAGTGATTGATGCGTTTCCTTTTTTTGGAGCGTCTCCTTAAAGCAATAAATCCGTCATCGCTCGGACAAAGGGCAGAGGTGGAAATGAGGGATGATGCTGTCAGGTCGAGTTTTAATCATTTTCTTTGTTGTGTCAATGGCTGGGCAGGTTGTGAATTCATCTACCGGCAGCTTTGCGTCATCCGCCGTCACGCTCTTCTCCGATCCTGCGTGTGTTGATGGAATTAGGGGCATATCTGCTGGTTTATATACATTTTATTTTTATGAATTTTTAGGAACAAAAAAAAAAAAGAAAAAATGTCTTTATTAAGTAAAATATAACATCTTTATATACCATGACATGAATGGTAGAGATGCACTCTGCATTTAATGTTTATTTGTTAAAAAATTATTTATATTAAAAAAACAAAGCCATAATAAAACAGCTCTGTCTCTCTCTCTCCTTGTTTCTCTCTCTCTGTTTTTCTCTCTCTCTGTTTCTCTCTCTCTCTCTCGCTCTCTCTGTCTCTCTCACTCTCTCCCTCTCTCACTTTCTCTCTCTCTCTGTTTCTCTCTCTCTCTCCCTCCCTCTCCTTTCCCCCCTCTCTCCTCTCTCTCCTCTCTCTCTTCTCTCTCTCTCTCTCTCTCTGTATCTCTCTCTGTGTCTCTCTCTGTGTCTCTCTTCTCTCTCTTTCTTCTCTCTCTCCCTCCTTTCCCATCTCTCCTCTCTCTCTTCTCTCTCTCCCTCTCTATTTCTCTCTGTCTCTCTCTCTGGTTCTCTCTCTCTCTCTCTCTTCTCTTCCTCTCTTTCTTCTCTCTCTCCTGTCTTTGTTTCTCTTTCTGTTTCTCTCTCTCTCTCCCCCTCTTTCTCCTCTCTCTCTCTTCTCTTTCTGTCTCTCTCTCTCTCCCCCTCTTTCTCCTCTCTCTCTTCTCTCTCTCCCTCTCTCCTCTCTCTCTCTTTTTCTCTCTCCATGTCTGTTTCTCCCCTCACAATTTCTCTCTCTCTGTTCCCCCCCTCTCTCTTTTATTTTATAAAAATAAAATATATATAAACCAGCAGATATGCCCCTAATACTTACAAAAAATACATTATATATATATATTCCAAATGTTAACAAAGTATGCCAAGATAAGAATCAGGGCATTAACAGCGCTTAAATCAGAATATCTAGAAATATTCTATGCTATGATATGTCATACATTGCAGCATAAAATAGTAAAAACAAAGATAAAAGTAAAATAAAATACAATTGAAAACAAACTCTTTCTTCACTGCGACACAAACGAAGCCCATATAATCACATTCTATTGACAGTCAATGTGCTAAAAGTAACGTATGCAGCAGAGTAGAGTCACGCCACTTGACTCCTAACAGAGAAAAAAGTTCATGCAAGCAAGTATAGACGTGGTGTTGTAGTCCAAGCCCAACAGATCTAATGTGATGACATTAAAGCCACTACACCATCACTGATCCACCTTGTGAACACCCCTTTATCCGTGCCCATCAGTGTAATCTACCAGTGCCCATCAGTGCCGCCCAGCAGTGCCACCTATCAGAGCCACCTATCAGAGCCACCTATCAGTGCCACCTATCAGTGCCCATCAGTCCCATCTATCAGTGGTACCTATCAGTGCCCCTTAGTGCCACCCACCCATGCCACCCATCCGTGCCATCTTATCTGTGCCCATCTTTGCCCATCTGTGCCCCTCAATACTGCCTTATCTGTTCCTATCGGTGCCACCTTATCTGTGCCTATTAGTACCGCCTTAACTATGCCTATCAGTGCCCACCAGTGCCGCCTCATCAGCGCACTTCAATGAAGGAGAAAAATGACCTGTTTGCAAAATTTTATAACAAACTATTAAACATGATT
The DNA here is from genome assembly GCF_037356315.1 of Lithobates pipiens. Taxonomy (NCBI): domain Eukaryota; kingdom Metazoa; phylum Chordata; class Amphibia; order Anura; family Ranidae; genus Lithobates; species Lithobates pipiens. Next base: position 340,273,059 of record NW_027507784.1, read on the forward strand.
TTTTTTTTTTTTTTGCATCTTTTTTTGTTTGTTTAGTAAAAAATAAAACTCCCAGCTGTAACTAAATACCCCCAAAAGAAAGCTCTATTTGTGGGAAAAAATTGATAAAAATGTCATTTGGGTACAGTGTTGTATGACCGCGCAATTGTCATTCAAAGTGCATCAGTGCTGAAAGCTGAAAATTGGTCTGGGCAGGAGGGGGGTTTAAGTGCCCAGTAAGCAATTGGTTAAAGAAACAAAATAAATAAGAAAAGAATTTCGGGAGTAACTAAATAAATGTATTTTTCAGACAAAACCGAAAAAATTCCGAAACAAAATATTTCACTGTGCACATGTCTAAAAATTACATACATACACTATATTACCGAAAGTATTGGGACACTTGTCTTGACACGCACATGAACTTTAATGGCATCCCAGTCTTAGGCTCGATTCACACTAATGTATTTTTTAATGCTTTTTTGCATTTGGCAATAACGCAGGGGAATTTTTTTCAACGTGGGTTCCTACGGAACGCGTTCACATCAGTGCATTTTTGTGCCTCTTTTTGGACTTTTTTTTTTCACAGAAAATGCAGCGTTTTGCATGTACTAGACTTCAATGGACCCGCATCCAAAATGCAAGTGCTGTGTTTTTACCGCGATTTTGCGTTTTGTGGGATTTTTTGCTTTTTTACATTCACTGTATATAGCTGGTTGCTAAGGAGCAGGCCAGGAAGCCGGCCGCCGCATCCTTTTTAACCGATGAGTCATCAGCTGTCAGCGGGCTTCACAGCTGACAGCTGAATGAAAACAAAAATGCTGCTACATTGCTAGGCACATAGGAAGTTGTACTGGATCATACGAGAATTTGCATACATATTGTGTGTACTAGGCCTAACTCTAAATGTACGGGGGGGGGGGGGGGCGGAAAGCATTCAGACCCTTTGGATACCTTTTGGACCATTGATTTTCGAAATTCGGCCCGACCAAGCCTTCAATTTCACCTACAGAAAAGAATTTCCGTGGTCGGCATTCTTCTTTTCTCTCTGTACATTTTTTTTTCTTATTACGTTTCTCGCAGGATTCTACCATCATTGATTAGAAAATCCTTCTTTTTTTCAAAAAATTTCCAACATGTCCGATTCCTTAACCACTTAAGGACCGCCGTATTGCCATTGTACGTCATCACAATGGCACAGGCAGGCACAATCACGTAGATGTACGTGCCTGCCTTCCAGCGGGTGGGGGGTCCGATCGTATTGTTTACACAGGAAGGAGGAAGTGATGTCATTCTCCTCGGGGCGGTCTTTTTGACCGGACTACGAGGAGAAGACACAAAGTAAGTGTGCACCAACACTACACTGACATGTAGGTACACACAGGCACACAAACCCCCCCCCCCCGATCCCCCCCGCCCCCCCCCCCCCCCAGTCACAGTGTCACTGATTGCATTGATCATTTCTTTACTGATCAATGCATTCAGTGTCAGTTGTGACAGTAAAAACTGTCAGGACAGTTAGTGTTAGGTCCAGGGTAGCCCCCCATCACCCCCCAATAAAGATTTAACCCCATGATTGCCCCTAGAGTTAACCCTTTCACCCCCTTTTGCCAGTGTCACTAAGCGATCATTTTTCTGATCGCTGCATGTGTCGCTAGTGTCGCTAGGTAGCTAGTTATTTTTTTAGGTTCACCGCCAGGTTTTTATAGCGCTAGGTACCCCGATATACTACCCAATTATGGTTTTAACCCCCTGATTGCCGCTAGTTAACCCTTTCACCCCCTTTTGCCAGTGTCACTAAGCGATCATTTTTCTGATTGCTGCATTAGTGTCGCTACTGTCGCTAGGTAGCTAGTTATTTTTTAGGTTCACCGCCAGGTTTTTATAGCGCTAGGTACCCCCATATATTACCCAATAAAGGTTTAACCCCCTGATCACCCGGCGGGTGATATCAATTAGGTTTTAGGGTCAGGGTCTGCGTCGCCCCAGACAGCGCTAGGTTAGTGCCAGTACCGCTAACACCCACACGCAAAGCATAAACCTCCCGTAGTGGTATAGAATCTGAACAGATCAATATCTGATCTGATCAGATCTATACTAGCATCCCCAGCAGTTTAGGGTTCCAAAAAAACGCATTGTTAGCGGGATCAGCCCAGATACCTGCTAGCACCTGCGTTTTGCCCCTCTGCCCAGCCCACCCAAGTGCAGTATCGATCGATCACTGTCACTTACAAAACACTAAACACATAACTGCAGCGATCGCAGAGTCAGGCCTGATCCCTGCCATCGCTAACAGGTTTTTTGGTAGCATTTTATATTTAAATCCAGAAGGCAGTGCTTGGTTTTCAGGGGCCCGTACGGGGCTAGGCTCCCAAAAAGTCCCCCACATGTGGTATCCCCGTACTCGGGAGAAGCAGCAGAATTTATTTTGGGGTGTAATTTGACTTATGCCCATAGCATGTGTGAGCAATATATCATTTAGTGACAACTTTGTGCAAAAAAAAAAAAAGTTTGTAATATTCCCGCAACTTGTGGCAAAATATAAAATATTCCATGGACTCAACATGCCTCTCAGTAAATAGCTTGGGGTGTCTACTTTCCAAAATGGGGTCATTTTGGGGGGGTTTTGTGCTATTTTGGCATTTTATGGCCTTCGAAACTGTGATAGGTAGTGAGGAGTAAAATCTAAAATTTACACCCTTAGAAATCCTGAAGGTGGTGATTGGTTTTCGGGGTGCCATGCGCGACTAGACTCCCAAAAAGTCCCACACATGTGGTATCCCCATACTCGGGAGAAGTAGCGGAATATATTTTGGGGTGCAATTCCACATATAACCATGGCATGTGTGAGCAATATATCATTTAGTGACAACTTTTTGTAAAAAAAAAAAATTATTAAATTTTTTGTCATTATTCAATCCCTTGGGACAAAAAAAAAAAAATATTCAATGGTCTCAACATGGCCCTCAGCAAATAGCTTGGGGTGTCTACTTTCCAAAATGGGGTCATTTGGGGGGGGTTTGTGCCATCTTGGCATTTTATGGCCTTCAAAACTGTGATAGGTAGTGAGGAGTAAAATAAAAAAATGTATGCCCTTAGAAATCCTGAAGGCGGTGCTTGGATTTCGGGGTCCCGTACGCGGCTAGGCTCCCAAAAAGTCCCACACATGTGGTATCCCTGTACTCAGGAGAAGCAGCAGAATGTATTTTGGGGTGTCAATTCACATATGCCCATGGCATGTGTGAGCAATATATCATTTAGTGACAACTTTTTGTAATTTTTTTTTTTTTTGTCATTATTCAATCCCTTAGGACAAAAAAAAGAAATATTCAATGGGCTCAACATACCCATCAGCAATTTCCTTGGGGTGTCTACTTTCCAAAATGGGGTCATTTGGGGGGGGGTTTGTACTGCCCTGCCATTTTAGCACCTCAAGAAATGAGATAGGCAGTCATAAATTAAAAGCTGTGTAAATTCCAGAAAATGTACTCTAGTTTGTAGACGCTATAACTTTTGCGCAAACCAAAAAATATACGCTTATTGACATTTTTTATACTAAAGACATGTGGCTGAATACATTTTGCCCTCAATGTATGACTAAAATTTAGTTTATTCAATTTTTCTTATAACAAAAAGAAGAAAATATCTTTTTTTTTCAAAATTTTCGCTCTTTTTCCATTTATATCGCAAAAAAAAAAAATCGCAGAGGCAATCAAATACCATCAAAAGAAAGCTCTATTTGTGGGAAGAAAAGGACGCAAATTTCGTTTGGGTGCAATATTGCATGACTGCGCAATTACCAGTTAAAGCAGCGCAGTGCGAAATTGGAAAAAGACCTCTGGTCCTTAGGCTGACAATTGGTCCGGGGCTGAAGTGGTTAAATTTGATTTCCGCACGAAAATCGGCTGTTGCTGCAGCCCCACTAATGGTGCGGAATTCGTATGAAAATTCTTAGATACCATTTTTAAAAGAAAATTCTTTCGAAATTCGAACCGTGTATGGCCGGCATAAGTATTCAGACCCTTTGCCGTGACGCTCATATATTTAACTCTGGTGCTGTCCATTTCTTCTGATCATCCTTGAGATGGTTCTACACCTTCATTTGAGTCCAGCTGTGTTTGATTATAGTGATTGGACTTGATTAGGAAAGCCACACACCTGTCTATATAAGACCTCACAGCTCACAGTGCATGTCAGAGCAAATGAGGATCATGAGGTCAAAGGAACTGCCTGAAGAGCTCAGAGACAGAATTGTGGCAAGGCACAGATCTGGTCAAGCTTACGAAAAAAATATTCTGCTGCGCTTAAGGTTCCAACAATAGGGCAATATTCCTGCTACTGTCATCAGCAATGGGACACTATTCCTCCCAATAACACCAACAATGGGGCACGATTTCTCCCACTGACACCAATGATGGGGCACCATTCCTCCCACTGATACCAATGAAGGGGCACCATTCCTCCCACTGATACCAATGATGTGGGCACTATTCCTCCCACTGACACCAATGATGGGGCACTATTCCTCCCACTGACACCAATGATGGGGCACTATTCCTCCCACTGACACCAATGATGGGGCACTATTCCTCCCACTGCCAACAATGATGGGACACTATTCCTCCCACTGATACCAATGATGGGGCACTATTCCTCCCACTCACACCAATGATGGGGCACTATTCCTCTCACTGACACCAATGATGGGGCACCATTCCTCCCACTGATACCAATGATGTGGGCACTATTCCTCTCGCTGATACCAATGAGGTGGCACTATTCCTCTCACTGACACAAATGATGGGGCACTATTCCTCTCACTGACACCAATGATGGGGCACTATTCCTCCCACTGACACCAATGATGGGGCACTATTCCTCCCACTGCCAACAATGATGGGACTCTATTCCTCCCACTGATACCAATGATGGGGCACTATTCCTCCCACTCACACCAATGATGGGGCACTATTCCTCTCACTGATACCAATGATGGGGCACTATTCCTCCCACTGATGCCAATGATGGGGCACTATTCCTCTCACTGATACCAATGATGGGGCACTATTCCTCCCACTGACACCAATGATGGGGCACTATTCCTCCCACTGCCAACAATGACGGGACGCTATTCCTCCCACTGATACCAATGATGGGGCACTATCCCTCCCACTCACACCAATGATGGGGCACTATTCCTCTCACTGATATAAATGATGGGGCACTATTCCTCCCACTGACATAAATGATGGGGCACTATTCCTCCCACTGATACCAACAGTGGGGCACTATTCCTCCCACTGATACCAATGATGGGGCACTATTCCTCCCACTGATACCAACGGTGGGGCACTATTCCTATCCCTAATGCCAAAGATGCATTGTTTAATCCCACAGACACCAGGACAATTTCTATTCCCAATGACCACAGTCTACCCCCCCCCCCCCCCCGAACCCCCTCGGGGTCTGGCCCTTTGCTTATAATTTTGGCAATCCCTGTTCTAAACCTAATAATAATTTCTAGTAAACTTATGGTAGAAATGAATGTGGCACCCAAGGTGGCAGTGATTGCCAGGCGGAGATCAGTGTTTTCCTCTCCTAGTTGTGTTGAGTTCACAGCGTGGCGTACCGCTCCCGGGGTAATGTTTCGGCTTGCGGTAAGCGGCGCGGTTTGTTAAATGCAGTTAGTTTCAGAGCTGAAACTGGCGAGGCTGACAGTGCTAATATTTGTACACCGATTTTGTGTTGTCTTTCCTGACAAGCCTGGAGATGTACATCTGTCTCAGTGCCTCCTCCAAATGAACATTAGATTAGGAGGAGATGACAAGCTCCGGAGAGCATCGGCAAAATTACAATAATAAGTTCCTGAGGTTCTGTCACCAGCACTCAGGATCTCTGGGTGATTTAAAGGGATTTTGTTGTCTTCCTTTATCTCTAAAGCTATAAATGTGATCTCTGTAAAGTCATAAATATTTAAATCAAGTTCAATTTGCACAAGTCCTGTCAGCAGCTGGTTGGCTTTTTTTTAAGGGTCCCCCTCCCGATGAGTGGAGGGGTGGCGCATGCAGCTGGGATCGGCACAAGCAAAAGGAAACACACTACAAACAAGGGGCAGCTAATCTGACCGAAGGGCGAGCTTTCCTCTTTTTTGGCTGCTTTTACACCCGATATATGTTTGCTCCGTGGCTGTCTATGTGCTGATCCCCCTTCTTATCGCCCATGTTGTGGGCTGGGCACTCTATATTTCCCATTCAGATCTGGTAACAATAGATCCCCCTGAGGAAGCTGTAAGCGAAACGCTTAGTGATCCTTTGGTGCTTTGAAGTCCTGTTGGGCCCTGTTATAGAAGATCATCACTAGACACAAGGACTAAACTCTTCATACTTATGGGCACTCTCACAGGCTTCTACTACTAACATTTTCCACTCATGTATGGGATAATGTTTTCATGTACACATTAGACATGTGCATTCATTTTCGTCCGAATGCATTTTCGTCCAAATTTCAGCTATTTTCGTTTTCGTTTTGACAAACGATAACGAAAGCACAGAATCCGAAAAACGAAAGATCCGACATAAATAAATGCTTTATTTTAGTTTTCATTGTTACAACAGTTCGATATAGAATAGGAGATTCAATGTGACTCTGACAACAATCTGTGTCTATAGAACCTGTGGTCGAATGTGCTTAACCTTACCTCTATTAGTCCAAGATTATATAGAGAAAATATTCGACAGAGAAAAAAGATTTGACAGAGAGAAAAGATTCTGCAAGTTACTGTCCTAAAAAGTGTTTGGGGACCTAGGTCCTGCCCCAGGGGACATGGATCAATGCAAAAAAAAGTTTTAAAAACGGCCTTTTTTCGGGAGCAGTGATTTTAATAATGATTAAAGTGAAACAATAAAAGTGTAATATTCCTTTAAATTTCGTACCTGGGGGGTGTCTATAGTATGCCTGTGAAGGGGCGCATGTTTCCCGTGCTTAGAATTGTCCCTGCACAAAGTGTCATTTATGCAGGAAAAAAAGTCCTTTAAAATCACTCGCAGCTATTATGAATTGTCGGCTCCGTAATACAGAGAACACTCATTGAAAGTCATTGATAAAAAAAAAAAAAAAAAAAGTGTGGGGGTCCCCCAAATTCAATTACCAGGCCCTTCAGGTCTGGTATGGATTTTAAGGGGAACCCTGCCTCAAATTTAAGAAAAAATTGACGTGGGGTTCCCCCTAAATATCCATAACCAGACCCTTCAGGTCTGGTATGGCTATTAAGGGGAACCCCGCGTCAAATTTTAAAAAAAATTGACGTGGGGGTCCCCCTAAAAATCCATACCAGACCCTTTATCCGAGCACGCAACCTGGCAGGCCGCAGGAAAAGAGGGGGGACGAGAGAGCGCCCCCCCTCCCTCCTGAACCGTACCAGGCCACATGCCCTCAACATTGGGAGGATGCTTTGGGGGTTTGTGACCCCTCAAAGCACCTTGTCCCCATGTTGATGAGGACAAGGGCCTCATCCCCACAACCCTGGCCGGTGGTTGTGAGGGTCTGCGGGCGGGGGGCTTCTCAGAATCTGGAAGCCCCCTTTAACAAGGGGACCCCCAGATCCCGCCCCCCCCCTGTTTGAAATGGTAAGGGGGTACAAAAGTACCCCTACCATTTCACAAAGAAAGTGTAAAAAATAGTTAAATAAGACAAACACACTTTTGAAAAATTCCTTTATTAAAAATAAAAATAAATAAAAAAAAGATTCCAGCGGTGGTAATCCACTCTTGCTATCCAGCGACGGACGATCATCTCCCTGGGGTCCAGCGATGGCTCATCTGAATCAGCGCAGCATCCTTCTTCTGTCTCCACTGAGGAGACACTGCAGGGATTCCGGCGGCCTGACGTTTCTTTTATACGGAGGGCGGGGCCACCCGTCACCTGACCCCGCCCCCCTCTGACGCAGGGGGAAACCCGGGGTTCCCTGTGACGTATGGGTGACACCGCACCCCTCTGATGTAACACAGGCAGGTTTCCGTTACATCAGAGGGGGGCGGGGTCACCCATACGTCACGGGGAACCCCGGGTTTCCCCTTGCATCAGAGGGGGCGGGGTCATGTGATGGGAGGCCCCGCCCTCCGTATATAAGAAACGTCAGGCCGCCGGAATCCCTGCAGTGTCTCCTCCGTGGAGACAGAAGATGGATGGATTCGCTGCGCTGATTCAGATGAGCCATCGCCGGACCCCGGAGAGATGATTGTCCGTTGCTGGATAGCAAGAGTGGATTACCACCGCTGGAATCTTTTTTTTATTTTTTCTTATTTTTAATAAAGGAATTTTTCAAAAGTGTGTTTGTCTTATTTAACTATTTTTACACTTTCTTTGTGAAATGGTAGGGGTACTTTTGTACCCCCTTACCATTTCAAACAGGGGGGGGGCGGGATCTGGGGGTCCCCTTGTTAAAGGGGGCTTCCAGATTCTGATAAGCCCCCTGCCCGCAGACCCCCACAACCACTGGCCACGGTTGTAGGGATGAGGCCCTTGTCCTCATCAACATGGGGACAAGGTGCTTTGAGGGGTCACAGACCCCCAAAGCATCCTCCCAATGTTGAGGGTATGTGGCCTGGTACGGTTCAGGAGGGAGGGGGGGCCGCTCTCTCGTCCCCCCCTCTTTTCCTGTGACCTGCCAGGTTGCGTGCTCGGATAAAGGGTCTGGTATGAATTTTTAGGGGGACCCCACGTCAATTTTTTTTTAAATTTGACGCGGGGTTCCCCTTAATATCCATTCAAGACCTGAAGGGCCTGGTAATTGAATTTGGGGGACCCCCACGCTTTTTTTTTTTATTTATTTATTTATTTATTTATCAATGACTTTCAATGAGTGTTCTCTGTATTACGGAGCCGACAATTCATAATAGCTGCGAGTGATTTTAAAGGACTTTTTTTCCTGCATAAATGACACTTTGTGCAGGGACAGTTCTAAGCACGGGAAACATGCGCCCCTTCACAGGCATACTATAGATACCCCCCCCCCCCCCCTACGAAATTTAAAGGAATATTACACTTTTATTGTTTCACTTTAATCATTATTAAAATCACTGCTCCCGAAAAAACGGCCGTTTTTAAAACTTTTTTTTGCATTGATCCATGTCCCCTGGGGCAGGACCCGGTCCCCAAACACTTTTTAGGACAGTAACTTGCAAATTAGTCTTTAAAATTAGCACTTTAGATTTTGAACGTTGGAGTCCCATAGACTTTAATAGGGTTCTAAAGTATGCTATATACTAGCTCCGTCGAATCTTCTTTATACATTCGACAGACACCATAAGCCTTCAAAGACAGATTCGACTGTAATTCATGTGGATTTTCGGACGAATGCAATTTTTGAACGAAAAACGAAATAAATAAAAACGAATTTCGGGAGTAACTAAATAAATTAAGTTTTCGGACGAAAACGAAATTCCGAAACAAAATATTTTACTCTGCACATGTCTAGTACACATCATGTTAACCTCTTTTGATATGATATTAAGGTGTTTTTACCATGTTGTTACCATAACATTTTGGATTTTATATTCAATTGAGTACTCTCTTTCTTCTTTGGGATTACAGGTGGCTACCGACCTAAAATTGTTAAAAGTTTTTTAAAGGTTCCATGCACACAAGTGTATTGGAATAATCAAAAGCTGGCAGAAGGATCCAGCAAAGGAAACACATGTAATAGTGCATAATTCATACAGGTTAATGTTCCATTCACACCGGGTGATTATCTAGAGCAGGGATCAGCAATTAGTGGACCTCCAGCTGTTGCAAAACTACAAGTCCCATCATGCCTCTGTCTCTGGGTGTCATGCTTGTGGCTGTCAGAGTCTTGCTATGCCTCATGGGACTTGTAGTTCTGCAACAGCTGGAGGTCCGCTAATTGTATATCCCTGATCTATAGTATATGCCCCATACAGGGCCACCTTTTACCAGCACAGGGATGCACAGGTGTTGCCTGCATGCCCATGCCAGAGTCCCAGGGTGAGTTTGGGGACACACAGATGTCACATTGGGACACAGCGGCTGTGTCCGCTCAGCTGTGTGTTCCAATAGAGATTTATGGCACTCCAGCATGGGGATTCTCGCAACACCTGTGCATCCCCGTGCCGGTAAAATATGTCCCTACATGGGGCGCACAGCTAATCACCCCGTGTGAACGGGGCCTAATGCGGGTTGATGTGCAAACAGCAATTAGAAGAATATGCTTGAGAATGAATTATAGCCAATAAAATGAATTTGTGTTCATACGCAGCTTGTATGCACACGCACCCCTCTCCTCTCCCCACTCCTCCCTTCTCCTCTCCTCTCCTATTCCATAACCATCCCTCTCTTTTCCTCCCCTCTCCTCTCCTATATCCACCCCTCTTCTCACCCCCCCCCCCTCCTTTCTTCTCTTCTCCTATACCCACCTCACTCTCTTCTCTTCACTTATACCCATCCTTCTCCTGTCCCTTTCCACCCGCTACTCTCTTACTCCTCTCTGTTCCCCTCTCCTCTCATCTTTTACTCTGCTTTTTAATCTTCTCTTTACTCTCCTCCTCATCTCTCATTCCCTACTCCTGCCCCCCCCCCCCACCCTCTCTTCTCCTACTCCTGTCCCCTCCCCTCTCCTCTCCTCTCCTACTCCAGTTCCCTGTCTTCTTCTCTCCTACTCCTGTCCCCTCCCCTCTCCTCTCTTGTCCCCTCCCCTCTCCCCTTTGAAAGGAGAAGGGAGGGGACAGGAGTAGTAGAGGGGATGGGAAAGGTATAGGAGAGGGGACGGAACAGGAATAAGAGAGGAGAGGAGAGGGGACAATAGAGGAGAGGGGAGGGGACAGGAGTAGGAGAGGAGAAGGGAGGGGAAATGAGTAGGAGAGGAGAGGGGATGGGAAAGGACTCCTTTCCCATCCCCTCTCCTCTCCTACTTCTGTCCCCTCCCTTCTCCTCTCCTACTCCTGTCCCCTCCCCTCTCCTCTCCAACTCCTGTCTCCTCCCCTACTCCTGCCCCCTCTCCTACTCCTGTCCCCTCTCCTCTCCTGTCCCCTTCCCTCCCCTCTCCTGTCCCCTTCCCTCCCCTCTCCTACTCCTGTCCCCTCCCTTCTCCTCTCCTACTTCTTTCCCATCTCCTCTCCTATCCTCTTCCCTTTCCTACTCCTGTCCCCTCTCCTACTCCTGTCCCCTCCTCTCTCCTCTCCTACTCCTGTCCCCTCCTCTCTCCTCTCCTACTCTTGTCCCCTCTTCTCTCCTGCCCTTTTTCCTCTCCTTCTCCTGTCTCCATTCCCTCTCCTCTCCTACTCCTTTACCATCCCCTCTCCTCTCCTGTCCTCTTCCCTCTCCTTCTCCTGCCCCCTTCCCTTCCCTCCCCTCTCCTACTCCTGCCCCTACCATCTCCTCTCATCTCCTACTCCTGTCTCCTATCCTCTCTTCTCCTACTCCTGTCCCCTCCTTTATCCTCTCCTCTTGTACTCCTGTCCCCTCCCCTCTTCTCCCATCTCCTACTCCTGTTCCCTCCTCTATCCTCTTCTCTCCTACTCCTGCCCCCCTCTTACTCCTGTACCCTCCCCTCTCCTACTCCTGTTCCCTCCCCTATCCTCTCCTCTCATCTTTTATTTCTGTCCCCTCCCCTCTCCTCTCCTACTCTTGTCCCCTCTTCTCTCCTGCCCTCTTTCCTCTCCTTCTCCTGTCTCCATTCCCTCTCCTCTCCTCTCCCCTCTCCTACTTTTGTTACCTCCCCTATCCTCTCCTCTCATCTTTTATTCCTGTTCCCTCCCCTCTCCTCTTCTACTCCTGTCCCCTCCCCTCTCCTCTCCTACTCTTGTCCCATCCCCTGTTCTACTCCTGTCCCCTCTCCTCTCCTACCCAGTCCCCTCCCCTCTCTCTTCTCTCTTTCATACTCTTCCCCCCTCAGCTCTCTTCTTTTCTTCTCTCCAGATCCCCTCCTTCATCGAGAACTCAATGGTGCCACAGTACTTCTGCTTGGAATCCATTATTTATCTGCAATAGAAAAGGTGAAGAAGAAGAATTACTATAGAGGAAGCGTTACTATAGAGGAAGAGTTACTATAGAGGAAGAGTTACTATAGAGGAAGCGTTACTATAGAGGAAGAGTTACTATAGAGGAAGCGTTACTATAGAGGAAGCGTTACTATAGAGGAAGAGTTACTATAGAGGAAGAGTTACTATAGAGGAAGAGTTAAAGAGGAGGGTCGTTTAAAAAAAAAAAAAAGTCAGCAGCTGCAAACACTACAGCTGCTGACTTAATAAGCCCACTTACCTGTCCAGGGCGCCCGCGATGTCGGCCGCCCGAGGCCGACCCATCCCTCGGCTCTCGGGTCCCGGTGCCGCCATTCCTTGTAAGGGAAACAGGCAGTGGAGCCTTACGGCTTCACTGCCCGTTTCCTACTGCGCGTGCGCGAGTCACGCAGCGCTTTGTGAATGGGACGCGCTGTGTTCTGGAACACACAGTTCCCAGAACACACAGCGCCCCATTACCCAGAAGACACCGCATGGAGGAGAGAAGAAAGAAGATCTCCGCGGAGGAGGAAGAGGAAGATTAGGATTATGTGCCTAGCAACAGGCATTTCTGGTAAGTAAAAAAAAAAAAATTTTTTCATTTTTTTTTTTTTTAGATTTTTTTGTAATTTTTAATATTTTTTTTTTCAGGGTGGCCCTCCACTTTAATATAGAGGAAGAGTTACTATAGATGAAGCGTTACTATAGAGGAAGCGTTACTATAGAGGAAAAGTTACTATAGAGGAAGAGTTACTATAGAGGAAGCGTTTCTATAGATGAAGAGTTAATATAGAGGAAGCGTTACTATAGAGGAAGAGTTACTATAGAGGAAGCGTTACTATAGAGGAAGCGTTACTATAGAGGAAGAGTTACTATAGAGGAAGAGTTACTATAGAGGAAGCGTTACTATAGAGGAAGCGTTACTATAGAGGAAGAGTTACTATAGAGGAAGAGTTATGCCCCGTACACACGAGAGGGATTAAGTCTGACAGACCTCCAAAGGAGTTCCGCCGGAGTTCCGCCGGAGTTCCGACGGAGTTCTGGCGGACTTTTCGACCGAACGGACTTGACCACACACCATCACACCAAACTCCGACGGAGTCGAACGTGATGACGTACGACTGGATTCGACGTAGGAAGTTCCTAGACAGTAGCCAATAGCTGCCCTAACGTCGGTTTTAGTCCGTCGGAGTAGCACACACACGAGCGGATTTTTCAAAGGGGACCGGGTCCGGCGGAGTTCCGTCGGGAAAATTTAAAGCATGCTTCATTTCTAAAGTCCGTCAGACTTTAGCTTCGCTAAAGTCCGTTGCAGCCCACACACGATCGGATAGTCCGCCGGACTCAGTCCGTCGGAGTTTGGATGTCGAAAAGTCCGCTCGTGTGTACGGGGCATTACAATAGAGGAAGAGTTACTATAGAGGAAGCGTTTCTATAGATGAAGAGTTACTATAGAGGAAGCGTTACTATAGAGGAAGAGTTACTATAGAGGAAGCGTTACTATAGAGGAAGAGTTACTATAGAGGAAGCGTTTCTATAGATGAAGAGTTAATATAGAGGAAGCGTTACTATAGAGGAAGAGTTACTATAGAGGAAGCGTTACTATAGAGGAAGCGTTACTATAGAGGAAGAGTTACTATAGAGGAAGAGTTACAATAGAGGAAGAGTTACTATAGAGGAAGCGTTACTATAGAGGAAGAGTTACTATAGAGGAAGCGTTACTATAGAGGAAGAGTTACTATAGATGAAGAGTTACTATAGAGGAAGCGTTACTATAGAGGAAGCGTTACTATAGAGGAAGCGTTACTATAGATGAAGAGTTACTATAGAGGAAGCGTTACTATAGAGGAAGAGTTACTATAGAGGAAGCGTTACTATAGAGATAGAGTTGCTATAGAGGAAGCGTTACTATAGAGGAAGCGTTACTATAGAGGAAGAGTTACTATAGAGGAAGCGTTACTATAGATGAAGAGTTACTATAGAGGAAGTGTTACTATAGAGGAAGCGTTACTATAGAGGAAGAGTTACTATAGAGGAAGCGTTACTATAGAGGAAGCGTTACTATAGAGGAAGAGTTACTATAGAGGAAGAGTTACAATAGAGGAAGAGTTACTATAGAGGAAGCGTTACTATAGAGATAGAGTTGCTATAGAGGAAGCGTTACTATAGAGGAAGCGTTACTATAGAGGAAGAGTTACAATAGAGGAAGAGTTACAATAGAGGAAGAGTTACTATAGAGGAAGAGCTACTATAGAGGAAAAGTTACTATAGAGGAAGCGTTACTATAGATGAAGAGTTACTATAGAGGAAGCGCTACTATAGAGGAAGCGTTACTATAGAGGAAAAGTTACTATAGAGGAAGCGTTACTATAGAGGAAGAGTTACTATAGAGGAAGAGTTACTATACCAATATGTGAATTTTGAACAACCTATGTAAGGTAATAAAATCAAATAATAAAAAAAAATGTGCCCACTTTTGCATTGCTTTTGGTACAATCCTTGGCTCTTCTTACGGTGAGGCTCCCCCTTGTCTGGGGTCACAAAGTTTCCCATCTATGGTTTCCCTTATCACATAAATTCCATCACAACCTGATATCTGAAACTTAAATATGCTTACTTTTTTTTTGTGGAATGAACGGCACACCGGCCCTGATATACAAGATTACAAATGAACTCGAGCTGCAAGAATGTTGACACAAGCTGGACTGCGGCCCAAGCGCCCCGCGTGTTTGTTCCAAAGACCCTAAAATGGAAATTTATTAAAAAGAACTGCGCAAAATGTTGGCAGGCGGGCCAAGTGTCTAACTTCTAAAGCAGACACCAGATTTTGCAAAGGTCGTCCGAGCCAATGGGACGGCAGCGTGCCAGACACTTCCAAGGGGAACCGTTTTGTCCCCCGGAGGGAGAGCGTCATCTTCTAAAGATGGAGAGAGGTCACAAGCAGACAGCTGTCAGTCATGCAGTTACCAGTCTGCCTAATGTTACATACAGTATTTCACAAAAGTAAGTACACCCCTCACGTGTTTGTACATCTTTTCTTCTTATCTTTTCATGTGACAACACTGAAGAAATGACACTTGTCTACAATGTAAAGTAGTGAGTGTACAGCTTGTATAACAGTGTAAATTTCCTGTCCCCTCAAAATAACTCAACACACAGCCATTAATGTCTAAACCGCTGGTAACAAAAGTCAGTACACCCCTACGTGAAAATGTCCAAATTGGGCCCAATTAGCCATTTTCCCTCCCTGGTGTCATGTGACTCATTAGTGTTACAAGGTCTGAGGTGTGAATGGGGAGCAGGTGTGTTACGTTTGGTGTTATCGCTCTCACTCTCTCATACTGGTCACTGGAAGTTCAACATGGCACCTCATGGCAAAGAACTCTCTGAGGATCTGAAGATAAGAATTGTTGCTCTACATAAAGACAGGCATGTACTGGCCATTGGGACTACCGGGAGTTTCCCGGTGGGCCGATGGCTCAGTGGGCCACTCTGATGTAAGGGGGTGCTGATGGGACACTCTGATGTAAGGGGTGCTGATGGGACACTCTGATGTAAGGGGGTGCTGATGGAACACTCTGATGTAAGGGGGTGCTGATGGAACACTCTGATGTAAGGGGGTGCTGATGGAACACTCTGATGTAAGGGGGTGCTGATGGAACACTCTGATGTAAGGGGGTGCTGATGGGACACTCTGATGTATGGGGGTGCTGATGGGACACTCTGATGTATGGGGGTGCTGATGGGACACTCTGATGTAAGGGGGTGCTGATGGGACACTCTGATGTAAGGGGGTGCTGATGGGACACTCTGATGTAAGGGGGTGCTGATGGGACACTCTGATGTAAGGGGGTGCTGATGGGACACTCTGATGTAAGGGGGTGCGGATGGGACACTCTGATGTAAGGGGGTGCTGATGGGACACTCTGATGTAAGGGGGTGCTGATGGGACACTCTGATGTAAGGGGGTGCTGATGGGACACGCTGTTGTAAGGGGGCTGGTGATGGGACACTCTGATGTAAGGGGTGCTGATGGGACACTCAAAATGTATGTGGGCCGGTCTGGATGAAGTCCAGGGCCAAATTTCTGTCCCAGTCCAGCCCTGCATAAAGATGTCCTAGGCTATGAGAAGATTGCCAAGACCCTGAAACTGAGCTGCAGCACTGTGGCCAAGACCATACAGCGGTATAACAGGACAGGTTCCACTCAGAACAGGCCTCGCCATGGTCCACCAAAGAAGTTGAAGTCACGTGCTCAGCGTCATATCCAGAGGTTGTCTTTGGGAAATAGACGTATGAGTGCTGCCAGTGTTGCTGCAGATGTTGTAGGGGTGGGGGGTCAGCCTGTCAGTGGCCAGACCATACGCCGCACACTGCATCAAATTGGTCTGCATGGCTGTCGTCCCAGAAGGAAGCCTCTTCTAAAGATGATGCACAAGAAAACCTGCAAACAGTTTGCTGAAGGCAATCAGACTAAGGACATGGATTACTGGAACCATGTCCTGTGGTCTGATGAGATCAAGATAAACGTATTTGGTGTCTGATGGTGACAAGCATGTGTGGGGGCAACCAGGTGAGGAGGACAAAGACAAGTGTGTGTTGCCTACAGTCAAGCATGATGGTTGGGGTTGAATGAGTGCTGCCGGCACTGGGGCTCTACAGATCATTGAGGGGACCATGAATGCCAACATGTACTGTGACATACTGAAGCAGAGCATGATCCCCTCCCTTCAGAGACTGGACCGCAGGGTAGTATTCCAACATGATAACCACCCCAAACACACCTCCAAGAAACCCTATTGATCATCTGTGGGACATCCTAAGATGGAAGGTGGAGGAGCGCAAGGTCTCCAACATCCACGTCATGGAGGAGGGGAAGAGGACTCCAGTGGCAACCTGTGAAGCTCTGGTGACCTCCATGCCCAGGAGGGTTAAGGCAGTGCTGGAAAATAATGGAGGCCACACAAAATATTGACACTTTCGGCCCAATTTGGACATTTTCACTTAGGGGTGTACTCACTTATGTTGCTAGCGGTTTAGACATGAATGGCTGTGTGTTGAGTTATTTTGAGGGGACAGGAAATTTACACTGTTATACAAGCTGTACACTCACTACTTTACATTGTAGACAAGTGTCATTTCTTCAGTGTTGTCACATGAAAAGATAGAATAATTACAAAAAATGTGAGGGGTGTACTCATTTTTGTGAGATACTGTGTATATGTATATATATATATTTACTATAAACTTTATCCCGGACCTGTCTGGAGTGTTCCTTGGCCTTCATGATGCCGTTTGTTCACTGGGGTTCTCTAACAAACCTCTGGGGGCTTCACAGAACAGCTGTATTTATACTGAGATTACATTACACACAGGAGGACTCTATCTAATGATTAGGCTTCTGAAGGCAGTTGGTTACACTAGATTTTAGTTAGGGGTATCAGAGTAAAGGGGGCTGAATACAAATGCCCCCCCCCCCCCCACACACACACACACACACACTTTTCACATATTTATTTGTAAAAAAAAAATTGAAAACAATTTATAATTTTCCTTCCACTTCACAATTATGTCACTTTGCTCTATCACGTAAAATCCCAATAAATTACATTTAATTTTTTGTTGCAACATGACAAAATGGGGAAAATTTCAAGGGGTACGAATACTTTTTCAAGGCACTGTACAAGGTAACATCTGGGTTTGTAAAATGCGTTTTGTTCACATTTCTATCCTATGTGGCTATTAAGGAATATATTTAGATATCGTTTTATGAAGATTTTGTTAGAGCTAAATAGAGAAAAAAAAAAAAAAGACACGGGCAAAGACAATCCCGAGTCCATGGGCAGCACTTCCATTACAATCTTCACATTCATAATTCTCAAAAGTCGTCCTGCGAAGAATCGGCGTCTTGTGTGTCTTGTGTGTCTTGTGTGTCTTGTGTGTGTTTCCCGTTACACATGCTGTGTATATAAGAACCGGGGTTTTCTTTCTTTCCCTTCCTCTCTCCTCTCTTATCTCCTATTCACCTCTACTCATTTCCGCTTCCTCCCCTCTCCTCTCCTCTCCTCTACTCCTCCTCACCTCATCTCTGCTTGCCTCTTTTACTCTACCCTTTAGTTTCTTATCTCCTCTTCTCTTCCCTCAATTTTTCCTCCTCTCTTCTCCCACCCTTCCCCTCCTTCTCTCCTGTCTTCTTTTACTCTACCCTTTCTTATCTCCTCTCCTCTTCTCCCCCTCCCCTTCCCCTTCTCTCCCCACCCATCTTCTTCTCTCTTGCTCTCCTCCCCTCTCTTCTCCTCTCCTCTTTTACTCTACCCTTTGTTATGTCCTCTTCTCTCCCCTCCTCTGCCCACCCATCTTCTTCTTCTTCTCTCTCCCCCCCTCTTCTCCTCTTTTACTCTACCCTTTCTTATCTCCTCTTCTCTCCCCTCCCCTTCCCTTCCCCTCCTCTCCCCGCCCATCTTGTTCTCTCTTCCTCCCCTCCCCCCTCTTCTCCTCTCTTCTTTTACTCTACCCTTTCATATCTCCACTTCTCTCCCCTCCTCTTCCCTTCCCCTTCTCTCCCCACCCATCTTCTTCTCTCTTGCTCTCCTCCCCTCTCTTATCCTCTCCTCTTTTACTCTAACCTTTCTTATCTCCCCTTCCCTTCCCCTCCTCTGCCCGCCCATCTTCTTCTCTCTTCATCCCCTCCCCCCCTTCTCCTCTCCTCTCCTCTTTTACTCTACCCTTTCTTATCTCCTCTTCTATCCCCTCCCCTTCTGTTCCCCTCCCCTCCTCTCCCTTGACCATATTCTTCTCTCTTCCTCCCCTCCCCCCTCTTCTCCTCTCCTCTTTTACTCTACCCTTTCTTATCTCCTCTTTTCTCCCCTCACCTTCCCTTCCCTTCCTCTCCTCTCCCTGCCCATCTTCTTCTCACTTCCTCCCCTCCCCCCTCTTCTCCTCTCCTCTCTTTTTTTACTCTACCCTTTCATATCTCCACTTCTCTCCCCTTCCCCTTCTCTCCCCACCCATCTTCTTCTCTCTTGCTCTCCTCCCCTCTCTTCTCCTCTCCTCTTTTACTCTACCCTTTCTTATCTCCTCTTCTCTCCCCTCCGCTTCCCTTCCATGGCCATCCATTGCTCTCTTCCTCCCCTCTCCTCTCTTTTTCCACCTCTCTTTCTTATTCTTTCCCATTCCCTTCACTCTCTGCACTCCTATTTCCTTCTACTCACCTCTCTCCTCCTCCCCTTCCTCTTCTTCTCTACTCATCCCTCTCCTCTTCCCTCCCCTCCTCCTGCCCTCCCCCTCTTTTCTTTTCTCCCCTCTTCTCTCCTCTCCTTTACCAATCTCCTCTCATCTCGGTTTCTCTCCTATGCGCTCTCCACTTCTATTCTATCCTGCTCTTCTTTCTTCTCCTCTCTCCCCTTCCCTTTACAGCCCCCTCTTCTTTCTCTTCTATTCTCTTCTCCCCTCTGCTTTTTTTCTTTCCTTCTCTCTCATCTCCTCCCGCCTCTTCCCTCTTCTCTCCTCTCTTCTTCCCTCTTCTCTCCTCTCCACTTCTCCTTTCATCTTCTTCTCTCCTCTTCAGGCCTTTCCTCCTCTTCTTTTCTCTCCTTTCCCCACCACTTCTCTCCACTCTCTGTCTCCGTGGGCACACTTAATAGATCTAACATCTAACAACTAATCATACCAACAACTAACATTCTGACTTGTATATTTATGTTATCAGAACTTTAGCTGAAGCCTGGAATTTCTAAATGGATAATCTTTGCACTGCCTGTCAGCAGTATAAATAAAGGTCACAATAGCTGCACACATTATCTTCTGCAGATGTGCTAATTAGAAATCCAGACTCCAGTAAATGTTCCACCACATGACCCATAAAGGGCATTTCTCAGTTCCAGACTATTTCTATTTATAAAATGAAACATTTGTTTTATTGCAGTGTGACTATTATGTACAAATCGGGACTGACTAGGGATAATGTAACTGATACATAAAATTGAGGACATGTCCCAGGTACCCTTCGGCAAGGGTCGCCCTTCCCTCATCCACCTCCAGTACTTCCTGTACCCTCCCACATCCGTTCTTTGGGGACAGTGCAACATAAAAACAACCTCCATATAGCAAGAGAGCCGTGAGGATGGAGCCCCTTGTGGATGCTAATACCAGTCTACAACATTGGCCAGGTCTTTCAAGAAGAGGTTTCAGAACTTAGAGCCACTGTTTAGTGTTGATGGGAAATTTGGCTTTTCAGAACCTTTGGTGGCCAAAAAAAGGTGAAAAAAATAATTTCGGGGGGGGGGGGGGTTTTATTTACAGTGTGGGTTTCACCAAACAGGTTGGAGCAACCACTGATGAAACCACAGTCAAAGGTCTAGCCCTTCCCAATAGAAAAACAACCTCCATATAGCAAGAGAGCCGCGAGGATGAAGCCCCTTGTGGATGCTAATACCAGTCTACAACATTGGCCAGGTCTTTCAAGAAGAGGTTTCAGAACTTAGAGCCACTGTTTAGTGTTGATGGGAAATTTGGCTTTTCAGAGCCTTTGGTGGCCAAAAAAAGGTGAAAAAAATAATTTCGGGGGGTTTATTTACAGTGTGGGTTTCACCAAAACAGGTTGGAGCAACCACTGATGAAACCACAGTCAAAGGTCTAGCCCTTCCCAATAGAAAAACAACCTCCATATAGCAAGAGAGCCGTGAGGATGAAGCCCCTTGTGGATGCTAATACCAGTCTACAACATTGGCCAGGTCTTTCAAGAAGAGGTTTCAGAACTTAGAGCCACTGTTTAGTGTTGATGGGAAATTTGGCTTTTCAGAGCCTTTGGTGGCCAAAAAAAGGTGAAAAAAATAATTTCGGGGGGTTTATTTACAGTGTGGGTTTCACCAAAACAGGTTGGAGCAACCACTGATGAAACCACAGTCAAAGGTCTAGCCCTTCCCAACAGAAAAACAACCTGCATATAGCAAGAGAGCTGCGAGGATGGAGCCCCATGTGGATGCTAATACCAGTCTACAACATTGGCCAGGTCTTTCAAGAAGAGGTTTCAGAACTTAGAGCAACTGTTTATTGCTGATGGGAACTTGGTTTTTCTGAACCTTTGGTGGCCAAAAAAAGGTGGAGAAAATAATTTCGGGGGGTTTATTTACAGTGTGGGTTTCACCAAAACAGGTTGGAGCAAACACAGATGAAACCACAGTCAAAGGTCTAGCCCATCCCAATAGAAAAACAACCTCCATATAGCAAGAGAGCCGCGAGGATGAAGCCCCTTGTGGATGCTAATACCAGTCTACAACATTGGCCAGGTCTTTCAAGAAGAGGTTTCAGAACTTAGAGCCACTGTTTAGTGTTGATGGGAAATTTGGCTTTTCAGAACCTTTGGTGGCCAAAAAAAGGTGAAAAAAATAATTTCGGGGGGTTTATTTACAGTGTGGGTTTCACCAAAACAGGTTGGAGCAACCACTGATGAAACCACAGTCAAAGGTCTAGCCCTTCCCAACAGAAAAACAACCTCCATATAGCAAGAGTGCCACGAGGATGGAGCCCCTTGTGGATGCCAGTGCCAGTCTACAACATTGGCCAGGTCTTTCAAGAAGAGGTTTCAGAACATAGAGCCACTGTGTATTGCTGATGGGAACTTGGTTTTTCTGAACTTTTGGTGGCCAAAAAAAGTGGAGAAAATCATTTTGGGGGGTTTATTTGCAGTGGGGAATGTGTGGGTTTCACCTTGAACAGGTTGGAACAAACACTGATGAAACCACAGTCAAAGGTCTAGCCCTTCCCAACGCTACTAAAATTAGTTTTTTGTTCTTGTCTTCGCCTGTCATGGTCAGGAGTCGGTCTCGGAGACCAGTAGCCATAGCAGATAAGGGGTTTTGGGAGCCTGGTCCCCAGCCAGGACTCACCAAGAAAAAGGGGGAGCAAAATTGACTATCTCGGTACAGTGCAAAAAGGGATACAGTTGAATATGTCATGTTCTTGGTGAGTCCTGGCTGGGGACCAGGCTCCCAAAACCCTTTATTTCATTAAGTCTTGGATGAAGGTACAACCCTTGTTCTAACTTATACACTCGTTGATATTGTTTTCAGAGACCATTCATATTTCTCTCTGTAGTCATAGCAGTAGAGAGGCTCCCACCAACCAGCAGGATAAATACATGAGCAGGTCCCCCTGACAGATGATGCAGGCTCACCCGAGGTGCGGGGTCTAAGCTCTAACCGGTGTTCACCAGAGCTCTTAATGGTGGAAATGGGTTTTTCTGCGTGTTAGTACCAGGTTGCGGTCCTCAGAATCACCCCACCAGAAGGTGAGCAAGTCAGGGTGTGATAGCAGATATAGCAGGTAGGGATCAAGCAGAAGCATAGTCAGTAAGAAGCCAAAAGGTCAGGACAAGTGGTAGCAGGTTGGGATCAAGCAGATATGTAGTCAGTAAGAAGCCAAAAGGTCAGGACAAGTGGTAGCAGGTTGGGATCAAGCAGAAGCATAGTCAGTAAGAAGCCAAAGGTCAGGACAAGTGGTAGCAGGTTGGGATCAAGCAGAAGCATAGGCAGTATGAAGCCAAAATGTCAGAACAAGTGGTAGCAGGTTGGGATCAAGCAGAAGCGTAGTCAGTAAGAAGCCAAAGGTCAGGACAATTGGTAGCAGGTTGGGATCAAGCAGAATCATATTTAAGGAACAAGCCAAAGGTAGGTAACGAGCAGTAGCAAAGATACGGAGGGCAGCAGGAGTGACAACAGCGAGATATTGGCTGGAGAGAGGACAATAATCTGTGAAACAGGAAGCGCAAAGGCGTGGCTAAAATAGGAAGCTCATGGGAGGAGCAAGGGGTTCAAGGTTCATCAGAAACAAGGCAGAATCATTGAAGGAATTGTCCAGAGAGCTGTCCAGCCCCCCATGTGGCTCAGCAAGAAGAGATTTTTACCAGACATGGCCGAGGCCGCAGGTTTAGACCTGGGTCCTGACAGTACACCTTTTTGGGTGATATCTATAGAGAGAACAGGAAGCCTCATTTTACTTCTTGTCCCAGTGATTGGTCCCTCACTGAACAGAAAGAAAGGAAAACCCTTCCTAATGGGCAAGAGGCAGCAATATAAACCTTACAGGGCTTCTAAAACTATTGGTTGGTGTTGGGCTGCAGTTATGGTGTCGATGAAAAAATAACGTATAGGATATACCTGGAAGCAAAAGCCAAAGGGTGTGTCCTTCCCAATTGATTTTTTTAAAGGAATGTTGTTCTTAAATTTTCATTAGTTCTGTTAGTAATTAAGGGGTCCGTTAATAAAAATTTGCTCTATTTAAGAAAAAAAAAATGAAAAGCCTCAGCAATCAAACAGCTATACAAATATTCCTCATAACGTGTCTAATATGTGTAATTCTTGTTATTTTCAGGTCCATCTACTGACCACAATGCTGTATTTTCCTGTGATTAGACATGTGCATTTCGTTTCGTTCTGAATCGAAATTCGGACTAATTTTTCATTATTTGGAAATTCGTATGCATCCGAATTTCAAAAGTAACTAATTTAAACGAATCCAAAAAAAAGCGAACAAATTCGAAAACAGTTTCAAATCGAATTTGAAAAAAAAAAAAGATTTTCTAAAATATACAATAAATTAGAATAGAAAATAATAAAGCAATAGAAAATAAATATATATATAGTTTTTTTTATTATTCTGTTCTATTGTTTTTCTATGCTTTTCTTTTCTATTATTTTCTATTCTATAATAGTCTTTTCTATTCAAATTTGAATTCATTCCTTACAAAATTCGAATTTCGGAACATGGCTTCTGAAGTTCGAATTTCGTATACAATGAATTTTAATTTTAATAGAAAAGATTAGAATAGAAAATAATAGAAAAGAATAGACTAGAAAAACAATAGAACAGCATAGAATAAAATATAATATATATATTAAATTTTTTTCTATTCTGTTCTATTGTTTTTCTATGCTATTATTTTGAGTTCTAATCTTTTCTATTCAAATTTGATTTCAGTCTATATGAAATTCGAATTTCGGAAGATGTTATATCTATCTATCTATCTATCTATCTATCTATCTATCTATCTATCTATCTATCTATCTATATATATATATGTATTATATATAATATATTATATATATATATTTTGTAATGTTTGGGGATATCATACTAGCTCCGCGGGACCAAGTGCATAAACCAGTAAAAGGTGAAACCAAAATACTTTTATTTATAATTAAATAAAAAATAAGGCTTTTCTTCAGCATACAAAACGTAAATTAAAGTCCGCTTATCTTCAGCACACAAAAATAAGAAAAGAAAACACCTACAGTTCTGTAGTGGGGTCTTCACCCCAAAGTTTTCAGAGTCCTTACGGAGATCTTTTGCAGCCTCCAAAACAGCAAAACAGCAAGACAGCTCCTCAGACAGGTGTTCATCTCCAACTCCTCCTCATCACCACCTCTCTACTACTTCCTGTCTTATGAGCTGTCTTCTTGGAGGCCTTTAACCCCCTGTGTGCAGAATCCCTGTGGTCAGGGAGGGAGGCTTATTCCCGCCCAAATGTCGCTTCAGAGCCCCCCAAATTCCGGGTCTCAACTATCTCTCTTTAAATATAGAGAGGACCGCGAGTCAGTCCTCTCCTAAAGACTATCCCCAGAATTTCTCACTCATTTTTGGGTGACCCCCTGAAGCCTACCGGGATTCCCTTAAAGGGACCACAACCCGAATACAGGTGCTACATAGCACCCGTCCAGGACCCAACCTTGGCGCTCTGTACAATATATATATTATATTTTTTTCAATTCTGTTCCATTGTTTTCTATGCTATTCTTTTCTATTTTATTCTAAACTTTTCTATTCAAATTTGAATTCATTCTATACGAAATTTGAATTTTGAAAGATGGCTTCTGAAATTCTAATTTTGTATAGAATGAATTTGAATTTGAATAGAAAAGATTAGAATAGAAAATAATAGAAAAGAATAGACTAGAAAAACAATAGAACAGAATATAATATATATATATATATATATATATATATATATATATATATATATATATATATATATATATATTTATATTTATATTTATATATATATATATATATATATATTTAACCACTTAAGCACCGGACCAATTTGCAGCTAAAGGACCAAGCCCCTTTTTGCGATTCGGCACTGCGTAGTTTTAACTGACAATTGCGCGGTCGTGCGACATGGCTCCCAAACAAAATTGGCGTCCTTTTTTTCCCCACAAATAGAGCTTTCTTTTGGTGGTATTTGATCACCTCTGTGGTTTTTATTTTTTGCGCTATAAACAAAAATAGAGAGACAATTTTGAAAAAAAATTTATAATTTTAACTTTTTGCTATAATAAATATCCCCAAAAAATATATAAAAAAACATTTTTTCCTCAGTTTAGGCCGATACGTATTCTTCTACATATTTTTGGTAAAAAAAATCGTAATTAGCGATTATTGATTGATTTGCGCAAAAGTTATAGCATTTACAAAATAGGGGATAGTTTTATAGCATTTTTATATATTTTTTTACCAGTAATGGCGGTGATCAGCGATTTTTATTGTGAATGTGACATTATGGCGGACACATGGGAAATTTTTGACCTATTTTTGGGACCATTGTCATTTATACAGCAATCAGTGCTATTTAAATGCAGTGATTCCTGTGTAAATGACACTGGCAGTGAAGGAGTTAACCACTAGGGGGCAGGGAAGGGTTATGTGTGACGTTATGTGTTTTTTTTTATTGTAGGGGGGCGTTTCCTGACATGTGACGTCACTGATTGTCTTTCCCTATAACAGGGAACAGACGATCAGTGACAGCCACAGTAGGAAGCACGGGGAGAGGTTTGTTTACACAGACCTCTCCTCGTTCTTCAGCTCTGTGACCCGATCGCGGGACACAAGCGGCAATCGCGTTCGCTGGTCCCGTGGCCATGGTCACGGAGCTCAGGACCGGGTCGGGAGCGCTCCCGACCCACGGCTGGGCACTTAAAGAGCAACGTACCGGTACGTGCTTGTGTCCAGCCGTGCCATTCTGACGACGTATATGTGCAGGAGGCAGTCCTTAAGCATATATATATATATATATATATATATATATATAAAACCATCTCCCGAAATTGGGATTTGGTACAGCAGGGGTTGACAAATTTGCTTGGAATCTAGGAGCCAGCTAAAAAAGTTAGGAGCCAGGTCCGTGACAGCGATCTGGACCTGTCCCTGGCCTGACATGGAGACGAGTGAGGGGAAGATAGCCCCCAGCCCTCCACCTGTCTCCAAGTCATTGCCCATAGCTCTTAGAGGGACATGTTGGGTATCAATTTACTCGGCGTAACATTATCTTTCACAATATAAAAAAAAATTGGGCTAACTTTACTGTTGTCTTATTTTTTTTATTAAATAAATTATTTTTCCCCCAAAAAAAGTGCGCAAATATGGTGTGACAGACAGTATTGCAATGACCACCATTTTACTCTCTAGGGTGTTAGAATAATAAAAAAAAAATTATATATATATATATATATATATATATATATATATATATATATATATATATATATATATATATATATATGTATATATATATATATATATATATGTATATATATATATATATATATATATATATATATATATATATATATATATATATATATATATATATAATATAATATAATGTTTAGGGGTTCTAAGTAAAGGGAAGGAGATAGCTCCATTAGCATTGCTGGTTGTAATTCCAACGGCCACCACAAGAGGGCGCCAGATTCCAGAAGGAACCATAGGATCGCAGAAGGCCTCAAAGCCGGAGGCTCAATATCGGCCGCCGGCGGCGCGGCCCGACGCAATCACGCCGGGGGGGTCTACGGAGACAGGATACCCCCAGCTGTGCTGCCCCAGGCGCCAGGTCGCTAATTCTAGTCGCAAATGCGACCTGGCGCCCGGGTTTTGTCGAGCCCTGTGGTACAGAATGAATCTGAATTCTAAAGATTAGAATAGAATACATTATTTTTTTTTTCTATTGTGTTCTATTTTTTTTCTATGCTATTCTTTTCTATTATTTAATTTCTATTAAATTCACTTTCATTCTATTACTTTTTCAAATTCAGTCAAATTTTTTTTTTTGAATGCGGTAGAATTTTTTTCCAAATTTGATAGTTTTTTTCTAATGCGGTCAAATTTTTTCAAATGCGGGCAAATTTTTTCGAATTCGAATACGAAACTAAACGAATACCGAAAGTGAATTTAGTTAAATAACGACTCAAAACTAAACTAAACAAATTTTTTCATCCTGCACATGTCTACCTGTGATACTTCAGAAAAATACTGCATTAAGGCCAATAGATGGAGCTGATGATCATAGGAAATACACATATTAGACACATTACAGGGATTATTTGCAATGTCTGCGCAAATCTTGAGACATTCTCACATAATTTTTTTTCTTTAAATAGACCCTTAAATGTATGTCAGTAGGTTTCTGCAAAACATGCAGATTACACAAAAAAAAATTAAAATACGAAAAGAGCGAAAATCCTAAATATTGAAAGAATGAAAATCCTAAAAATTGAAAGGATGAAAATACGAAAATTTGAAAATCTGGAAGAACAAAAAACATTCTATTTGAATTAAATTATTACGTTTATTTACAATTTGTATAGTTTTTTTATTATTATTATTATTATTTATTAATTATAAATTCTTAATTACTAATACTAATAATAATAATAAAAACTATAATAATAGTTATAAACTATTAAATCATAGGTATTGGAATTTCCTTTCAAATATGGCTGTGAGTGAACGTAACTAATATCAATTTATCCAAATTTTACGAATTATCGAAATAATGAATACCGCATCTATACGAATGGAATGTAACAAATTAAAATTTTCCTGAATTTCTGAATCATCAAAATAATGAATACCACATTTATACGAATGGAACGTAACAAATTCGAATTTTTCCGAATTACCGAAATAAAGAATACCACATCTATACGAATGGAACATAACGAATTTGAATTTTTACAAATTATTTGAATTACCGTAAATAACGAATATTGCATCTATACAAATGGAACGTAATTATTTAAAATTGTTCAGAAACTCTGAATTATCAAAATAACGAATTCCGCATCTATACGAATGGAATGTAATTAATTAGAATTTTTCAGAACTTCCAAATTATCAAAATAACAAATTCCGCATCTATGAATGGAACGTAATGAATTAGAATTTTTCCAAATTTACCAATTACCGAAACAACGAATACCGCATCTATACGAATAGAACATAACAAATTTAAATTTTTCCAATTTTCCGAATTAATGAAATATAAAATACCGCATCTATACGAATGGAATGTAACGAATTAGAATTTTTCCAACTTTCCGAATTGCCATAATAACGAATACCACATCTATACGAATGGAACGTAACAAATTAAAATTTTTCAGAATTTCCGAATAATCGAAATAACAAATACGGCATCTATATGAATGGAACATAATGAATTTGACTTTTTCCAAATTTATTCGAAATAACGAATATTGATCATAACGAATGATCTAAAAAAGTAAAAAATAAATAAATAAATAAATTAAACGAAAACAAAAAAATAAATAAATATTTTTTTGTCAGTGCAGAATGACATATTGGCCTAAATTGATGAAGAAATTCGATTTTTGTTTTCAATTTTTACACTGGATATGTTTTATAGCAGAAATTAAACTTATTTTTTATTTTTTATTGTCGGTCTTTTTTTGTTTAAAGTGCAAAAAATGTATACAAAAATGCAGAGGTGATCAAATACCACCAAAAGAAATCTCTATAAATGGGTTGGTCAGGGAAGGGGGGGGGGGATAATCTTCTGCAGGGCAAGTGGTTCATTTTATAAAGATCTTTTCTAATTAGGCTTAATTTGTGATTGAAATAATTAAAATCCTCCGGGGAATATTTAATTGAAAAATAATGTTTTACGAGGGTGGCAACTGATGCCTTTATATATAATCTCTCCAAAGGAACAATCTGTAAAACGCGCTCACACCACAGATGGATAACTAAAATACATACATTATATTATATATTATAATATATTAATTACAAAGATCCAAAAGATGTATAATAATGAGTTGTGGAGGTCAAGCAATGCACGGATTATTATTATTGACAGACTTCCAGTACAATATACTTATGGACAGGGCCAGGACAAGGGGTGAGCAGGGGGGGAAAGTTGCCCTGGGTACAGTGAAGCAAAGGGGCCAAAAAATGGACGCTGGGTGGTACGCCCAATTCTACAACATGTATTAATAGTGGGGGAGGGGAGGCCCCTCTGGATCCTTGCCCTGGGGCTGGACAACCCTGTCCCGGTACTGCTTATGGACACCCAAAAGACATTTCTCAGCATATGGTACCATTGGATCCAATATTACTAATGCTTGGCTTCTGCCTTCAAGCTTTGCTTTTTTTTTAGAAGCCTATATTTTAGAAGTGATACTTAGAAAAGTCCAGCGTCTTCTTTCCCCTCCTCCAACCCCTCTGTCTCCATGTCCCCCCACCCACCTATCCTCTAGACATGTGCACTGCCGAAAAATGTTTTAATTTTAGTTTAATTCCTTTTTGTTTTTCGGAAATTTGAAAATTCGAAACATTCGTAAATTCAAACATTTGTAAATTTGAAAATTCGGAATTCATAAATTCGTAAATTCGAAAATTCAAAATCTGTAAATTTGTAAATTTGAAAATTTGTAGGTTTGAAAATTCATAAATTCGAAAATTTGAAAAAATTCAAAAAATTTGTAAATTTGAAAATTCGTGAATTAGAAATATCGAAATTGGTAAATTAGAAAATTGAAAAATTTGGAAATTCGTAAATTCTAAAATTTGTAATTTCGTAAATTCGAAAATTTGGAAATGTGAACATTTCTAAAAATGTGTAATTTCGTAAATTCGAAAATTTGGAAATGTGAAAATTTCTAAAAATTTGTAAATTTGAGAATTCGAAAATTAAAAAATTCTGAATTTGTACATTTGTAAATTGGAAAATTGGAAAATTTGGAAATTTGGAATTTTTAAATGCTAAAATTTGTAATTCGTAAATTCAAAAATTTGTAGATTTGAGATATTCAAAAAATTTGAAAATTTGTACATTTGAAAATTCTAAAAATTCTTAAGATTTGTAAATTCATACATTTGTCAATTCGGAAATTCGAAAATGTGAAAAATCGAAATCTGAAAATAATAAATGGGTGTCCCCCCCCACCTATCCCCTAGACATGTGCACTGCCAAAAAATGTGTTCGTTTTAGTTTATTTAGTTTTTCTTTTAGAAATTAAAAAAATTGTAAATTCAAAAATTTGAAAAATTCATTAATTCAAAAATTTGTAAATTCGAAAATTCAGAATTCACAAACTTAGAAATTCGAAAATTTGAAATATGTAAATTCAAAAATTCATAAATATGAACGTTAGAAAAATAAAAAAAATGTAAATTCGAAAATGTGTAAATTCTTAAATTCTTAAATTCGAAAATTTGGACATTCCAAATTCGTAAATTCGAAAATTTGAAAAATCATAAATTTGTAAATTAGGAATTTGTAAATTCTAAAATTTGTAATTCGTAAATTTGAAAATTTTGTAAATTAAAAAAATGTGAAAATTTGTAAATTTGAAAAATTTGAAAGATTCGTAAATTCATCATTTCGGAAATTCGAAAATGTGAAAATTGGAAGTCCAAAAAAAAATGGGTGTCCCCCACCCACCTATGCCCTAGACATGTGCACTGCCAAAAAATTTGTTCATTTTAGTTTAATTAGTTTTTTTTCATTAATTTAAAAATTAGTAAATTAGAAAATTATGAATTCATAAATTTGTTAATTCGAAAATCTTTAAATCTGTAAATTCGTAAATTTGAAAATTCAGAAAAATTTGTAAATTTGAAAACTCGTAAATTCGAAAATTCGAAAATTTGTAAATTCTAAATTTTGTCATTTGTAAATTCTAAATTTTGTAATTTGTAAATTCGAAAAATTTAAAAATTGGAAAATTTGGAAATTTGAAAATTCTTAAATTTAAAAATTCGAAAATGTGAAAATTCAAAATCTGAAAATAATAAATGGGTGCCCCCCACCCACCTATCCCCTAGACATGTGCACTGCCAAAAAATTGGTTAGTTTTATTAGTTTTTTGTTAATTCAAAAATTAGTAAATTTGAAAATTCAGAATTCATAAATTTGTCAATTCGAAAATGTGAAACTTGTAAATTAGTAAATTCGAAAATGTGTAAATTTGAAAATTTGAAAATTTTAAAAAAGTTCAAATTCGAAAATTCATAAATTCAAAAATTTGAAGATTCTTAAATTCGTAAAGTCAAAAATTCAGAATTTCGTAAATTTGAAATTCATAAATTTCGAAAATCGTAAATTCGACATTTGTAAATTCAAAAATTCAAAATCCAGAATTTCGAAAAATCGTCAATTCAGAAATTCAAAAATGCGAAAATTCAAAATCTGAAAATAATAAAGGAAAATAGTAAATTTAGAAAGAACTACATTAAAAAAATCTAAAAATATAAAATAACAACTAACTATTAAATTATAGGCATTGGAATTTCCTTTAAAATTTGGCTGCTTTTGAATGTAACTAATACAAATATATCTGAAGTTACGATCTATGCAAAATAAAGAATGCCACATTTAAACAAATGGAACAAAACTAAATAATAATTAATAATAAGTTTTTATTATTATTTTTATTATTATTATTATTGTTATTTATTTATAATTTGCCATGTTCTATTCGCTTAGATATGGCATTTGTTATTATTAAATATATTATTAAATATGAAATTTTCTTCATTAATTTGTGGCTAAATGTATTCTGCTACATGTCTTCGGTACAAAATATATATATTTTATATATTTTATATATATTATTAACAGCTTTTTTTTGCTTGCAAATGATTGGATGATGGAAGTCAGCAGAGCTTCTGCTCATTTATCAAGCTCTGGAGCAACTGCTCATACAAAGTGCACAACCTATTTGCCTCTAATAAATAGGGATGGGCCGAATGGACCCCTGTTCGGGTCGCACCAGAACTTTCGAACACTGCAAAAGTTTGGACCTGAATTACGAACCCTATTAAAGTCAATGGGACCCGAACGTCAAAAATCAAAAGTGCCCTTTTTGAAGGCTTATATGCAAATAATCGGGCATACAATGGTTAAAGGGGTCCTGGTCTTGCCCTGGGGGACATGTATCAATAAAAAAAAAAAGTTTTTGAAAAACGTAATTTTTAAATGAGCAGTGATTTTTTGATTTTAAAGTGAAAGCATAAAAATGAAAAAATCCTTCCAATAAAGTGCCTGGGGGTCCCCTTAGTCTATCTGTAAAGTAGCAGATTTGTACCATGTCTAGAATCTGCTGCAGCAATAATTGCATTTATAAAGCCCAAAAAAAGAAATTTTCCCTGCAAGCTGCATTTATTTTGCTTAGCAACATCTGGGGAGCCAGTGTGTATGATGAGGCCACAATGTAGTGCTCTGGGAACAAGATTAGATATTTTTTGGACACATTCTGGAGTCACTTTGACTTCGGAGAGAAGTAACCGGTAAGTAAAAATTGGTCTTTGGGTGTCGGTGGCTCCTTCCCACCGTAACGCTATAGAGGTAATCTTGATGAAAGCAAGAATTGGCCTTGCATTGATATGCACCTGTCAAACAGGTGCTGAAAATTTGGTCTTTGGGTGTTAATTGTGCCCATGAAACCTATACCAAAAACATTCTTCCAGATGAAATGATTGAACACCCTCAAAGCTAGGCAGCCTCAAATTCCTGCAGAGATTCCACATCCCAAAAAGACTTAATCGGTGACATCGGCACCAGGGGCTTCATAGCTGGTAATCCAGGACTGATTAATTTTTATAAAAGTCAAACGGTCCACGGAGTCCGTGGACAGAAGTGTTCTATGATCAGTAACGAAACCTCCTGCAGCACTGAATGCCCATTCTGAAAGCACACTGGATTCAGGGCAGCCCAAACACTCAATAGCATATTGGGCAAGTTCTGGCCAGTGGGCTATTCTCTTGACCCAGTAAGTCAGTGGATCGTTGGCTGGAAAGCTCTCCATCTCTGTTTTGGTCCCGAGGTAATCGTCCAACCATGTGATGCAGACGCTGCTGATGGGATGTAGAAGCTGACAGCCCTGGGCCAGCGGGAACTAAAAAAAAATTTGAAATGCCTCATAGACATGTGCAAAAGGAAAAAAATTGTTTAATTTTGTTTCGTTTTAATTCGATAATTCATTAATTTCGTTTAGTTATATTCGTTAACTTCCTTAAATTTGTTTTCGGATTTCGTTTAGTTTTCTACCGAATTCGAAAAATCGGCCACATTCGAAAATATTTCAACCAAATTCGAAAATATTTCTACCGGATTCGAAATGATTTCAACATGATTCAACATTATTTCAACCACATTCGAAAATATTTTGTGACCCGACTTTAGGGCCATGTATCTCGGGGTCACTTGGTGCTAGAAACTCCAAATTTGAATATGTTGTAGTGCTAGTACTATTGTGTTTGCATACCAAATTAAGGGTTTCTAGCTATAAGTGACCCCGAGATATGTGGCCCCAAAATCTGGTCGCAAAATGTCATTCTCTGCTCTAATAACTAATAACATTTTGCAAACCGATTTTGGGGCCACATATCTCGGGGTCACTTATAGCTAGAAACCCCAAATTTGAAGTGTCTAGCACCAAGTGACCCCGAGATACATGGCCCTAAAGTCGGGTCACAAAATATTTTTGAATGCGGTTGAAATAATGTCGAATCATGTTGAAATAATTTCGAATGCGGTTGAAATAATTTCGAATCATGTCGAATTCATTCGAATTAATTCGTTATATTTCTTTCGTATTCGTTGTAATTTGTTATTTTTTTATTCGTACATTCGGATGCATCTGAATGTCCGAAAGATGCAAAATTCGGCCGAATTTCGATCCATTACGAAACAAATTGCACAAGCCTAATGCCTCACTTAATGCTCCTCTCTTGACCAACAGAAGACTCAAAACAACATTTTCCATGACACTGTAACCTACTGGAGTCAGGAAAAACACTCAATAAAATCCTCTTTAACATGTCCTCAAGAGACTTTATCTTCTGCACTCTCTGTGGGGACGGGATGAGTTCTGAGACCTTCCCCTTATAACGGCAGTCAAGGAGAGTTTCCAACCAGTAATCATCCTTCTCCTTTATGCCAGGTATTCTTGGGTCCTTACACAGACTTTGAAGCAGGAAGTTGCCAATGCGCCTCAAATTTGCCGAGGCTTGAGAAGCAGACTTCTCGGGGTCACTCAGGATGACAGCATCTGGAACTTCCTCCTTCCAGCCACGTACTACTCCTAAGGGTCCTGGGGTTGGAAAGCCATCGCTTATAGTTTGTCCCATGTCTTCCTCTTCTTCGAAGCCTATGAAAGTGCCAGAATCCTCCTCCTCATCCTCCTCCACTCTCTCCTCGTGTGTGTTCTGTGACATAGGAATGATCTGTCTGGATAAAGTGGGCCTCCTCTTCCTCCTGCTGCTCTGCCTCCAGTGCCCTGTCCATAATGCCATGCAGAGTCTGCTCCAGCAGCAACACAACAGGGATTTTGTTACTCATGCATGGACTGTCACGGCTCCCCATCCTTGGGGCCACCTCAAATGGTGACAATACAGTGCATGCATACTTAATGATCAGCCATTGGCGTGAGGAAAAAAAGCAGAGGCGACCTGAGCCTGTCGTCATGCTGTACTGGCACACATACTCGTTGATGGTCCTCTGCTGCATGTATACCTGCTGCAGCATTCCCAAAGTTGAGTTCCACCTGGTGGACATGTCACAAATCAGGCAGTTTACGGGCAGGTGGAATTCCCACTGAATTTCAGCCGATCCAGCACTGGCGGTGTATGACCGCCTGAAATGGCTACAGACTCTTCTGGCCTGCTTTAGTACATCTTGCAACCTTGGGTACGTACTTAGGAAACACTGCACCACCAAATTGAGGACATGTGCCAGGCATGGCACATGTGTAAACTTTCCCTGTCTAAGGGCGGACAGGAGATTTGAGCCATTATCGGACATTTCTGGCTCCAGCTGGCATGGTGTGAACCACCTCTGGGCCTGTCCCTGCAGAGCTGAAAGAATCTCTGCTCCGGTGTAGTTCCTGTCCCCTAAACACACCAGCTGAAGCACTGCAAGGCACCTTTTAGCCTGACTCTGGGATCAATCCTTTGAATGCTTAGGGGGTACCTAATGTTCATAGGACAATTCTGCAGAGGAGGGCATGGAGGTGGCGGAGGAGGGGGTAGAGCTCACAGGTCTGGCATCATCACCACCAGCTGTATGTAGACGTGGGGGCACAACAAGCTGCAGCACTGAGCCCTGTCCTGCAGCATTTCGAGTTGTAAGCAGCGTTACCCAGTGTGCCGTGAACGAAATATATCATCCCTGCCCATGCTTGCTGGACCACGGGTCAGCAGTAAGGTGGATTTGTATGGCTGACTGCCTTGCCCAATGATGCCAGAACATTCCCTTCCACGTGATGGTAGAGAGATGGAATGGCCTTACATGAAAAGTAGTAGCAACTGAGAACCTGCCATTGTGGTACAGAACATTGTGTGAATTCACAGAAGGGGCAGAATCCCCCAGGCTGAAACGCAGAAGTTGGAGAGCCAACAGCTTTGACAAGCTTGTATTCAGATGCTGGGCATGAGGGTGGCAGGGACTGTATGGGGCAGAGAAATTTGCTGGCTACAGTCTACAGCTGGTGGTGTGCTGCTGGCAGATGTGCTGCTAGGACCTGAGACACCCTGTGCTATACCATCATCCCTGTCAGTGGAGGCTGCTGAAAGGTAATGACTCGGTATCGCAGGGGCAGATTAAAGTGGGTAACGAGGAGGAAGAGGGACAGATTTGTGCCCCTTTTGTATGTCTTTTAGGTGCTCTTGCCAACAGGTTGGACGTTAAATGCCTTTTGCCAAGTTTGATGTGCCTGAGACACAGTTTGAAAATAGCAACAGATGTGCTGAAAAAGGCCCAGACAGCTGAGCTTTGGGGAGTGGGCCGGGAGATAACAGCTGCAGAATGCGATGGAATAAGGTGGCTGCTCACTACTCTTTCTTGATGTTGGCCTCCTTGGGGTTGTGCCGCCTCACCTTCACTTTTCTCCTCTGCTCTACCTGGCCCCCAAGTTGCACCAGTGACCTCATCATCATCATCATCATCATCTCCATCTCCTCCATCTTCACCACTGGAAACAACTTGGCAATACTCTGTGGCTTGGGGAACATGAATACCAATTTGTCTACCAGTGTTCCTCCCTCTCTCTAGGCTCATATTCCTGTCATTCTCAACTTCAGAACCAACATCTGAATCCAGTAATGGCTGGGCATCATCAAGGAGCAAGTGGCTGACGCTGTGGTCAAATAACTCAGCTGACTCCTCAATGGCTGATGTTGGGGCTATGGCAGGAATAGATGTGGACAAGGAGGCAGGTTTATCCACTCTTGCAAGTGCAGAGGACTGCACACTTGTCTCTGTTGCGTGACAGAGGATGAGGAGGATGAGGAAGGTTTAGTAAGCCAGTCCACCACCTCCTCTGCATGCTGTGGCTGGATAGCATGGGCAAACTCACTAAACAGAGAAAATTATGCCCTGCCTGAGGACTGACCACCACGCCCACCTTTGCCTGTGGACACATTTGTTGCTGGCCCCCTTACAGTGCCAAGGGAATGTCTGCCTCTCCTTGTTGTCCTCCCAGACATTATTGGGAAGGAGGGGGCGGTGCTTATAAGCAAATGTAAAGAAGAAGATGAAATCTGTACCTAGATGCACTTTAATCAATGTTAATAGGTATTTGGTGCACTTTAATTTGAGTACTCACACTGCGCAGACACACTCCACGGATACACTATAATATACTGCAATATAATTTGCCAAACATACAGTGATGCACAGAACTATATGTCGTTAAACTGGCAGCAATGCACACAAAAACGATGGCGTTAAACTAGCAGTAACGCACACAAAATGATATGGCGCTAAACTGTCAGTAGTGCACACAGAACTATATGGCGTTAAACTGGCAGTAATGCATAAAATAATATGGCGTTCAGCTGGCAGTAACGCACACAGAACTATATGGCGTTAAACTGGCAGTAACACACACAAACTATATGACGTTAAACTGACAGTAACGCATGCAAAACTATATGGCGTTAAACTGCCAGTAATGCATACAGAAGCAAAAGGCAGTAATGCCCAAAACAATATGCTGTTAAACTGGCAGTAATGCACGCAAAACTATATGGCGTTAAACTGGCAGTAACGCACACTAAAGATATGACATTAAACTGGCAGTAACGCACACAAAACTATATGGCGTTAAACTGGCAGTAAGCACACAGAAGTAAATGTCGTTAAACTGGCAGTAACACATAAAACTGTATGGCGTTAAACTGGCAGTAACACACACGCTAAACTATATGGCGTTAAACTGGCAGTACGCACACAGATGTGAATAGCATTAAACTGACAGTAATGCACACAGAACTATATGGCATTAAAGTGGTAGTAATGCACGCAAAACTATATGGTGTTAAACTGGCAGTAATGCACGTATAACTATATAGTGTTAAACTGAGAGTAACTCACACAGAACTGTTTGGCGTTAAACTGGCAGTAACGCACTCAAAACTATATGGCGTTAAACTGGCAGTAACGCACACAGAAGGACATTCATGCTAATATGTGAAGGTGGGGGCCTCAAAAACATTTTGGGGGGAATTTTATGTGCTAGGGTGTAACTTTATTTTTTTGTTTAACACTTGACCTCTGGAAGACTTACCCCCTTCATAACCAGGGCATTTTTTGCGATACGGCACTGCGTTAATTGCGCGGTCATGCAACGCTGTACATTAATTAAATGTATGTCCCTTTTTCCCACAATTCGAGCTTTCTTTTGGTGGTATTTGATCACCATTGCATTTTTATTTTTATATAAACCAAAAAATACCGACAATTTTGATTTTTTTTTACTTTCTGTTATAAAACACATCTAATTTCTTCATCAATTTAGGCCAATATTTATTCTGCTACATATTTGTTGTAGAAAAAGTCCCAATAAGCGTATATAGATTAGTTTGTGAAAAAGTTATAGCGCCTACAAACTATGGTATATATTCTGGAATTTTTATTTATTTTATGTTTTTTACTAGTAATGGCATCAATCAGCGACTTATAGCGGGACTGCGATACCGTGGCAGACAATCGGACACTACCTGACTCTTGAGCCTTTAGGCTGGTACATCGTGTGTACGGGCCTAAAGGCTCATACACACGATCGGACTTTTTGACAACAAACATGCAAATGAGCTGTTTTAAGGCAATATCCGACCGTGTGTACTCTCCATCGGAAAAAACTTTTTCGGTTTTCCTCTGACTTTTGTTGGCTGTGCGAACGGACAAAAGTCAGATGGAGCAAAGTCCGATCGTGTGTACAGAAAACCATAGGACTTTTGTACAAAGTACAAACACGCATGCTCAGAATCAATACAAAAGATCAGAGAACAATACGAAAGTTTACCAAAGGTAAAGAGCAGAAAAAACATGTGATTTGGTGAAAGTTGGCTGAAAAAGGTGCAGCAGCCAATCAAAGCACAGCCAAGGTGGCGGGGGTATGTGTGTTGCCTCCCTACCCCAGCACGCAGATCACATACTAGGTAAGTGATCCAGTGCAGAGCGGCCGCCCTGTCACAGTATATCTACTGGGTGGTCCACAAGTGTTTTTTTTTCGTCACATAGGAGACAAAAGTCCCCTATGTGTTACTTGTTGACTTGTTGACCTCCAATGTCTCCTCTGGGCTCCACTAAAGCCAGGGACTCCCTGTGGGGGTCTGTCAGTGGAGGGAGGGGGTCAGGGCAGGACTTAGGGTGGTGGGGGTCCCTTGGCTTGAGTCATTTTCAGGCCCTACCTTCTATACATTAATTTAAATAGAACAAAATGATACATACACAAGCTATGTATTAGAGCTACACAATTCTGGCTACTCACAAAAGTAGATAATATATAAGCGTATAAGTGGGGGATACTGTACTGGTATTCGCCCTGGGTCCACGATGTAAGCGATCATTCTCAGAGGCACCGCAGGAGGATGATGAGAAGCGGTGGTGGTGGTAACTCTTCTCCGTGCTGTGTATGTGCTGTGTATGTCTCCAGCGTAGTGTAGGCGCTGCATGCCGTGCAGTATTGATGGGGTTCATGAACCAGAAGACAGAGGCCCGAAAGTGCATTCCAAGGTGGAACGCAGACAACGCGGACCGGAAGGTACATCGTGGCCAATGAGATGACGCGTTTCACAGCATCCGCTGTTTCATGCGATCTAGCTGACCATTCACAAGGTCAGATATATATATACACGCATGCTTAAGGGAAGTGGCCGGATGTGTGGAAACAACCATATACACAGTAAACAATGTAATAATTAAAAATGAACTGGGAGATTAATAAAAGCAATAAAAATGGATAAAATGATAATTAAATTGTAACAAATATGAGGATATTTAAAACGTAAATGGACGGACCCCTATTGGGCAGGCCCCATGGGCTTGAGCCCAGTCAAGCCCAATGGTAAGTCCGGCCCTGGAGGGGGTAGTATTTGAGGGGGTTGGGGGACTGTCAGTGGAGGGAGGGGGTGGTATTTGGGAGGTTTGGGGGTCTGTAAGCAGAGGGAGGGGGCAGTATTTGGGGGTCTGTCCTTGGAGGGAGAAGGTGGTATTTGAGGGGGTGGGGGTCTGTCAGTGGAGGGAGGGGGTTGTATTTGGGGGTCTGTCAGTGGAGAGAGGGGGCGGTATTTGGGAGGGTTGAGGTCGTTCTGTGGAGGGAAGGGTGGTATTTGGGGGTCTGTCAGTGGAGGGAGGGGGTGGTATTTGGGAGGGTTGGGGTTCTGTCAGTGGAGGAAGGGGTGGCATTTTGAAGGGTTGGGGTCTGTCAGTGGGGGGAGGGGTGGTATTTGAGGGGGTTGAGGGTCTGTCAGTGGAGAAAGGGTTGTATTTTGGAGGATTGTGGTCTGTCAGTATGTGTGAGGGGTGGTATTTGAGGGGATTGGGGGTCTGTCAGTGGAGGGAGGGGGTGGTATTTGGGAGGTTTGGGGGTCTGTAAGCAGAGGGAGGGGGCAGTATTTGGGGGTCTGTCCTTGGAGGGAGAAGGTGGTATTTGAGGGGGTGGGGGTCTGTCAGTGGAGGGAGGGGGTTGTATTTGGGGGTCTGTCAGTGGAGAGAGGGGGCGGTATTTGGGAGGGTTGAGGTCGTTCTGTGGAGGAAAGGGTGGTATTTGGGGGTCTGTCAGTGGAGGGAGGGGGTGGTATTTGGGAGGGTTGGGGTTCTGTCAGTGGAGGAAGGGGTGGCATTTTGAAGGGTTGGGGTCTGTCAGTGGGGGGAGGGGTGGTATTTGAGGGGGTTGAGGGTCTGTCAGTGGAGAAAGGGTTGTATTTTGGAGGATTGTGGTCTGTCAGTATGTGTGAGGGGTGGTATTTGAGGGGATTGGGGGTCTGTCAGTGGGGAGAGG
Source organism: Lithobates pipiens (assembly GCF_037356315.1). Taxonomy (NCBI): domain Eukaryota; kingdom Metazoa; phylum Chordata; class Amphibia; order Anura; family Ranidae; genus Lithobates; species Lithobates pipiens. Next base: position 340,313,635 of record NW_027507784.1, read on the forward strand.
GATGCCAATGATTGAGCCCCCCCTCCCCTACTACCAATCCCTGGTCCCACTGACAGACCCCTACACCCTCCACTACTCTTCCCCCCAATCTTCAGGCCTAAAATGATTTTTTAAATGTGTTAAAAAAAACACACAAAACCGTCTCTGGCAGTGAAAGGGTTAAAGGAGAAGTTAACCTTCGGGAACATATTACATGTTCCACCAATAAGATTTTTTGGTGAAAAAAAAACTTTTTTTTAGCTCCTAGAGTCAAAGCAAATTCGTCAAGCCCTGTCCCTATGCACCCACATTTAAGGTTTTACCCAAAAATTTTGTAATTTACTGGGTTTGTTTGCCCTAAAATTCACTTTAGTGTATTGTTTACTAAAATGTTGCGTTTCCTAGACCTTTGCAGTAATATTGTATGATATAAAATTTTTAACTACCACTCTTTTTTTCTCTAGGGCAGGGGTAGGGAACCTCGGCTCTCCAGTTGTTTTGAAACTACAAATCCCATCATGCCTCTGCCTCTAGGAGTCATTCCTGTGATTGTTAGGGTCTTGCAATGTTAATGGGACAGCTGGAGAGCCGAGGTTCCCTACCCCTGCTCTAGGGTGTCTGTTCTGAGAAAATATGTAATGTTTGGGGGTTTTATGTAATCTTCAGGCCTAAAATAATTTTTTTTAAATGTGCAGAAAATGCAAAAACTACTCTGGCAGCGAAAGGGTTAAAGTTAATTAAAAGCAAAATCTAGATCTACTATACTGGATAGGTATATATATATATATATATATATATATATATATATATATATATATATATATATATATATATATATATATAATGTATGTATATATATAGTATAACAAAGGTATGATGCAACAACTCCGCTTTGCTTGTCAACGCGTTTCACAATTTAGTAGCTTCCTCAGGACATGCTGGGTAGGTGCTGATAAGTCTCCAAACCAGGTATAAGGGGACTCCACACATATCTAGACTCTGGATCCGCCCCTTAAGCAACCCCCACATGAAAAGGAGGGGAAAAGAAAGTCCAGTCTCCAATAGGACCCCAATCGCCGATGGTTCTAATGAGAGTAGGCTGGTGTAGATAATTTGGAACACAGAACAGAGAGATAGAGGGCCACTTGATTCAGCCACTGAGAATCAGATGTGAATATCAGAGATGTTATATTATGTGTTCACCAATTAAGATTAGCACTCATCAAAAGTAGGGAAGCCTCGCAGCAAAGTATGGAGTATTCCTCATTTGGGGATTTGCTGGTAGAGCTAAACCTAAAATCCTAAATAGGGTGAAGTCCCCTTTTCTCCTAAAGCTGGATAACACAAGTCCCTCGCCGATTCCCACAAAGTCCGCCTTTTTTTGAGAGAGCCTTCAACTCTCTCAATCCTTACATTTTATAAAGACACCTCGATAAAAGTTTGTCAATAGAGCAAGCTGAGTCTTCTCTGTAAGAAACATTAGAAAACATTGCGGTTACGCTGCGTTCCATTAGCACCTGTTTAGAGACATTTTGTAGCTCGAGTAAAGCGGTGTTATAGTGTTAACGACGGCGGTGTCACTTGATAGACAAACATGAATTTGGAGTTTATTAATTTCCCCCATTGCTGTTTACTTCAATAGATAAAACTTTATCCGAGGTATTAATAATGAATGTAATTATGCGGAATATTCTACATAACAAGCCTTAGGTGCTGAATAATTAGCATTGTTTAATTAAAGTATCTCTGTCTTTGTGTATAAATATCAGTGTGCGATTTTCTATTAACATTTATTTTGTCACAAAACAAGAAATTAATGGAAGGTTTTCAGCATGATGATTTCTTTTTAAGTTTTACATAAAATTAAACTTGGGTTTATTAAAGCTCAACTCCAGTTGTACCGGTGTTGTGTTGGAATACTGTCCTCCGTCTGTCTTGCGCAGTACGGAGAACAAGGAGATTCAAAAAGTCTCCGAAGATGAACGGAGTCCAGGTTCAAGCCCCACCATCCAAGTGGACATAGAGTTAGAATAAAAAATTGCAGAGCGAAGCAAGGCCGTGACTGAAGCATGGTGATCGAATCGAGCCCGTCAGCTACTGAGTGCTACCGTATGCCCACTTGGGTGGTGGGGCTTGAACCTGGACTCAGTGCACAGGCGCCGTTCTTCTTCGGAGACTTTCGGAATCTCCTTGTCCTCCGTACTGCGCAAGCGCTGCGCCTCCGCAGTATGGGGCGGACACTATCCGATGGGGGGACAGTTTTTAGCAGAACACCGGCACATCTCCAAGGGCTTACATACATGGGTCACAGGGGTCGCTACTGCAACCCAGCCCAAAGATCCAGGGGTCCGTGTGCCCCCCGTACTCCTGGATAGGAGGGCAGTGGGAGTGGTGGCATGTAGAGGAACTCATGCTTCCATGTAGCCACTGAATGCCCGCTTCTCCACCTCTCAATCCCACAGACATTCAGCGGCTTCAGTAGGGAAATTAAGGGCTTTGGTTCCTCCACAGGCAGCTCCCGCCATACCTATCCCTGTCCTGCTGCCCCGGGCCCCTGTGTGCTCCCCTGACATCACATGTGGGTGTTACCTGTGGTGATCTGCGTGCAAAATATTGTTTGCCTAGGAATGCCCACTCCTCCATACTGACATCCACCCATGAAGGCTTTTTGGACACCATTAGTGCAATATATGGAAACCATGGCTTCAATGGACTAGGACTTGGGACACAACAAGGCAGGTAATGGAGAGAAGGGACTAAAGTAATCAAAAAGCCCTCCAACCAGAAAAAGTGTGTAGCTCAGACCAAACTTTACAGAGCAGACTAATGTCTAATTCCATCACATATCCCAAAATGGGTCTGGCCTTTTTGGTCACAACCAGGGCAATTTTCGTTACTAGGCTGCAAGGCCTAGCCAATGCATCTTTATTTATTTATTTTTCTGTCACGTTTTGTCACTTTGTGCTTTTGTCCATGTTCCTTTCACTAGGATGGAGGTGTGGGTCCTCAGTAGGGATGAGCCGAACGCCCCCCGGTTCAGCTCCCAGCAGGACATGCGAACAAGCAAAGAATGTGTTTGAACACGCAAACACCGTCTATGGGACACGAGCGTGAAAAATCATTTTAAAGGCTTATATGCAAGAAATTGCTATAACAAGTGTTTGGGAGCCCGGGTCCTGCCCCAGGGGACATGTATAAATGCAAAAAAAGTTTTAAAAATTGAAGTTTTTTCAGAAGCAGTGATTTTAATAATGCTTAAAGTGGTTGTAAACCCTTACAAACCACTTTGACCTACAGGTAAGCCTAGATTAAGGCTTACCTGTAGGTCCAAGCAATATCTCCTAAACCTATATGGTTTAGGAGATATTTGCCCGAAAACGGGCACCGCTGTCTACGGCGCATGCGCCATAGACAGCGGCGCGCAAGGGGAACTGAGCGCGGCATTCTCCGCGACGGAGCTGCCGCGCGTGTCGGCTCCCGTGCGCATTCGCGGGAGTGACGTCATCGCGGCTTCGCCGAATGACAGCGGCGGAGCTGCGAGACCCCACCAACAAGATGGATGCGGCGGACTACAGGGGACAGCGGCGACTTCGCTGGCTCCTGTGTCAGGTAAGTGACACACAATGGGCTACTATGCGATGCATAGTAGTCCATTATGCTTTGCCTTTGCAGGGAATGAAAGAGGAAGTAAACTCATCAGGGTTTACTTCCTCTTTAAAGTGAAACAATAACAATGGAATATTCCATTATTCCATTATCATCCTCCCCAGTCCATTACCAGGCCCTTTGGGTCTGGTATGGATATTAAGCCAAATTAAAAAAAAAGATGGCGTGGGGATCCCCCAGGCACTATATACTCTGAACAGCAGTATATATACTATACAGCCTGCCCTATATACTCTACAGAAAATTGGGTCTTAGGTGTTGGTGATACCAGAACACTGTAAGCTCTCACAGTTACTCTTGCTGGGCTCAGGAACAGGCCCTGCTGTGAAGTATTATATCAAGAATTGTAATTACATGCCCCTGTTAAACAGGGGTAGAAAAATTGGGCCTTGGGTGGTGGTGCCACAACACTGTAACCCCTCACAGATACTCTTGTTGGGCGCAGGAATGGGCCCTGCGTTGAAATATTATATCAAACAGTGCAATTACATGCCCCTGTTACATACCATCCAATATTTTGAGATGGGAATGAGGGACACCTACTAGCAAACATATGTATGCATAGGACATGCCCCCTGCCATGCCCCCTTAAAGGGGAAATAACAAAAAAGGATTAATTAAATCCACAAGTGTTTTTTTTAACCACTATTATTCTTTTATATTGGCTTTTAAAATTGAAAAATACAACAATTTAGAATTTGGATGAAAGGTTTAGCACTGACAAACACTTTTTGAAATATAAAAAGTGCATTTTATATACAACTATATAGATCTAACCAAAATGAGGAACAAATGAGGAGGAAAAAGGGGCAGAGAGACATTCCTCCAAATCAGGGGCAGTCCCTTGAAATCAGGGACAGTTGGAAGCTATGCTGTTAAACAGGGGCAGAAAAATTGGGCCTTGGGTGGTGGTGGTGCCCCAACACTATAACCCCTCAAAGATACTCTTGTTTGGCGCAGGAATGAGCCCTGCTTTGAAATATTATATCAAAAATTGTAATTACGTACCCCTGTTAAACAGGGGCAGAAAAATTGGGCCTTGGGTGGTGCTGGTGGTGGTGCCCTAAACCAAAAAAATAGTTGGAAGCAAGCATCATAAAGATTGAGGAGGAATAGGATAGTCAGAATAGGCAGTCTTCAAGGAATCCCACATCCATAGAAAATTCTATCAGTTACATTAGCATCAGGTGCTTGATAGCTGCTGATCCAAGACCGATTCATTTTTATGAATGTGAGCCTATCAACGGAGTCTGTGGACAGGCACACTCTTTTGATCCATTACAAACTCTCCAGCAGCACTGAATGTGTGTTCAGAAAGCACGCTGGATACAGGACAGGCCAGTAGCTAAATTGCATATTGAGCAAGTTCTGACCAGTGGTGTATCCTCAAGACCCAGTGGATTCTCTGTTGTAAAGGTCTCCAAGTCTGCTCTTGCGTCTAGATATTCCTGCACCATGTAATGCAGACGCTGGGGCTGGTTGCTTGAACTGATCAGACCTTGGCGCTGAGGACTGAAAAATTGTTTAAAGGCATCGGTCAGCCGGCCACCTTCTCCACCGCTCTTCCTCTGACTGAACAAAGCCTCAGCAACATGTTGTCCAGCACCAGGAAATTTTAACCTCACAGGGTCTGGAAATGCACTGCCTAAACCTTTCTGCAAGGCCTCCTGAAGATGTTTCATCCTCTGGTCCCTCTGCAAAGGCAGGATGAGTTCTGTAACCTTACCCTTGTAACATGGATCAAGAAGGGTTGCCAGCGAGTAATGATCCCTCTGCTTGATACTACGAATACTAGGGTACTTTCGCAGGCTTTGCAGAATCAGGGAGGCCATGCAGCGTAAGCTTGCAGAGGCATTCAATCCTGAGTCCTTTGAGTCACTAAGGATCACATGATCCGTAACTACCTCCTCCCAGCCACGTACAACTCCTTGGGTTTCTGGGGACTGAAAACCATTCCTTGAAGACTGCTGCTGAGTGTTCTCCTGCTGACACAATCCTCCTCCTCTTCTTCCTGTGTGTTTGGGGGGCCCGCAGGAATGCTATCTGGATAAAGGGGGCCTTGAAAGGCAAGGAAGTCCTCCTCTTCCTCCCGCTGGTATGCCTCAAGTGCCCTGTCCATGATTCCATGAAGCGTGTGCTCCAACAGGAAGACTAGAGGAACAGTATAACTGATGCATGCATTGTCGCTGCTCACCATCCTTGTGGCCTCCTCAAATGGTGACAGGACAGTGCATACATCCTTGATCAGCAGCCACTGGTGTGGCAAAAAGCAGCCAAGCTCCCCTGACCCTGTCCTAGTGCCATACTTGCACAGGTACTCATTGATGGCCCTCTGTCGCTGCAGCATTAACAACGTTGAGTTCCACCTGGTAGGCATGTCACAAATTAGGCAGTTGGTGGGCAGGTTGCATTCCCTTTGAATGTCAGCCAGCCAAGCACTGGCATTGTATGACCGGCAAAAATGACCACAGACCTTTCTGGCCTGCCTCAGGAGATCCTGTAAGCCTGGGTACCTGCTCAAGAACCGCTGCACCACCAAATTCAGGACATGTGCCAAACATGGAACATGGGTTAAGTGTCCCTGTTGGAGGGCAGAGAGAAGGTTGGTGCCATTGTCGCATACAACCATTCCTGTCTGAATCTGGCATGGTGTCAACCATCTCTGAGCCTGCTCCCTGCAGAGCTGACAGAATTTCTTCCCCAGTGTGGCTCCTGTCTCCTAAGCAGACCCACTCAAGCACCACATGGAATATTTTAGCCTGACTGCTTTGCATAGCTCCTTGAACGCTTACAGAGCACCACTGGTTCAGAGGACAAATCTGCAGAAGAGGCCATAGAGGAAGAAGAAGAGGAGGGGGTGGAGGAGAGAGCTGTGGCAGAATCACCACTAGCATTTTAGAGGCATGGTGGCAGAACAAGCTGCAACAACACTGAACCCTGTCCTGCAACCTTCCCAGCTGCCAGCAGAGCTACCCAGTGCGCCGTGAAGGAAAGCTAATGTCCCTGCCCATGCCTGCTGGACCATGAGTCAGCGGTAATATGCACCTTACTGCTGACCACCCTATCCAACGAGGCCAACATTGCCTTCCACATGCAGTTAGAGAGCTGGAATGTTCTTCTGTGAAAAGAAATGCCATTTTGGAACCTGCCACTGAGGTACAGTACATTCCACAAAATAACAAAAGGGGGCAGAGTCTACCAGCTGAAAAGGCAGAAGTTGCAGTGCTAGCAATTTGGCCAAGCTAGAATTTAGACGCTGAGCATGTGGATGACTGGGACTGAATTTCTTTTTATGGGGTAGGGAAATTTGCTTGCTAAAATCAGATGGTGGTGTACTGCTAGCAGATTGGCTAAAAGTACTTGGGACACCTATTGCTATTCCTTCATTCCTTTCAGTGCAGGTTTTTGAGAGGACTGGAGGTATAGTAGAGTTGGAGATCCCAGATGAGGAGCAAGGAGAAGTCCACCTTTTTCTTTGATGTGGGTTTTTTTTTTTTAACAAAAGTTGATGTGGGTCTTTTAAATGCTGTTGCCAACGGACTGCATGACAGGTCGTTATATGTCTGGTCAAGCATGTGGTGCCCAAGCGGCTGCTGTTCTGGTCACGACTGATTCAGACATAGATTTCAAACATCAAAGGTGCGTTCTGCTGCACACGTGTCAAAAAAGGCCCACACCAAGGAACTTTTAAAAGTCAGTGGGCAGTCAGCAGCGCCCTGCACCTGCGGAGCTCTGCATTGTAATTCTGCCCCCTAAAGGACATCCTGTCTCATTGGAGTTGTGCCACCTCCTCTCTTCTCTCCAAGCAACCAAGTACAGTCAGTGACCTCATCATCCCCTCACTCCTCATCACTGGAGAAAACGTGGCAGTATGCCAAGATCCCATGAAGAAGTCGGAGTTGACGAAACATGTCGGGGCATGGCTGTACGGCAACTATTTGAGACATTTGACCTTCTGCTGCTTTCGGTTGTGACGGGGTTCTGATACGAACGAACGAGTGAGCGAGTGGAGGGTAAGAGGCAAGAGCTGTATCTCGGGTCTGCCGTGACCACAGTACACCGCTATAGCTCAGTTATTGGAATGTTCCCCGAGTGCTGTTATAAGATTGAAGTGATGTGATTGCAATAATTGAGGAGTTAATTTGTTGTTTTAATAAATGATTTTTCGGTATCACACTATTGGAGGCACTTTTTTATTTTCATGTTTACATGTGGAAACGTCCTCTTCTTCTGGTGAACACTGCTGGAATTTGAAAAGTGTGATCAACCCTGGTGGGTTTGAAAAAGCATTTATGCCGAGCATGAGAGTGCAAGGCAAATTCTTATGGTGAGTGCGGTTTTAAAGGGTTTTAAAGGGAATGGATCACAATCAAAAATCAGTGTGGTTGAAGGAAACTTATAAGTGTAAGCCCTTGTACACACGGTCGGACATTCCGATGGAAAATGTCCGATCGGACCGCGTTGTCGGATAATCTGACCGTGTGTGGGCTCCATCGCACTGTTTCCGTCGGAATATCCGACAAAGTTTTAGAGCTGGGCAATAAAATTTTCCGATAACATGATCCGATCGGACTTTGTCCTATCATGTGTAGAGAATTCCGATCGGACAAAGTGCCACGCATGCTCAGATCAAATTCCTAGACCAAAGCTATTGGCTACTAGCCTGAACGTAGTCCCGTCGTAATGAAATAACGTCATCATGTTATGAACGATCGGATTTTCCGACAACTTTATCCCACCGTGTGTATGCAACACAAGTTTCGGATAAAATCCGACGGATTTTGTTGTCAGAATGTCCGACCGTGTGTACAAGGGCTAAAAGAAGATTTTTCCTCATTAATTGAATCACATGGAACATATTACTTTGCATGGACTTCATTAGTACATTTCACGTGTGCATTCCTTTGTTATATATACAAAGTAATTAATGTTTTGGATACACAGGTTTATTCAATTTAATTCATATGGTGTTAGATTTGGTGTCACTGTATAAATTTTTTTGTGAACACAGTGCCACTATTTTTCTTAATTAAAATATGCTCTTAACCACTTGGTTCCCACACTACGTCTATTGACGTCATGGGGTTCCGGTGGTTATATCTAAATGATGCCTGAGGCCACAGACATCATTCAGATATTCCCGTTTTCAGCCGGCGATTCCCTACACCATAAGAATGATCATAGCGGCTGTTCCGCCGCTTGATCGTTCTTACGGCGGCGGAAGGGGACGAACCCCCCCTCCCGCCGCCCTCCTGTGCTTCTACCGACTCGCTGTTTCCATCGGTGAGTCGGTCACAGGATCCGCCAGCCCCAGCAAGTAATCATAGAGATTTCCGGTGGACTGGATTGTCCCCGGAGTCTCTATGATCGTTCGGAGGCCGGGCGCGATGTTATGACGTCACGCCCGGCCTCGGTATTCAAATTAACGGCGCCGATCTGGCTAGGAAGCCAGGATAATTTTTTGTTCTTTTTTATTCTTCCCAGCCTAGAGGTGAGATATGGGGTCTTATTGACCCCCATATATCACTGTAAATAGGTCCGATCGTGCCATATTCCTATTACAAGGCATGTTTACATTCCTTGTAATAGGAATAAAAGTCATCAATTTTTATTTTTTTTTTTAAGTGTAAAACTAAAAAATAAAAAATAAAATTAACAATAAAAAAAAAAAAATTTAAAGCGCCCCTGTCCCGTGAGCTCGAACACAGAAGCGAACGCATACGTAAGTCCCGCCCACATATGAAAACGGTGTTCAAACCACACATGTGAGGTATCGCCGCGAACGTTAGAGCGAGAGCAATAATTCTAGCCCTAGACCTCCTCTGTAATCTAAAATATGTAACCAGTAAAAAAATTTAAAGCGTCGCCTATGGGGATTTTTAAATACCAAAGTTTGGCGCCATTCCACGAGCGCGTGCAATTTTGAAGCGTGACATGTTGGGTATCTATTTACTCGGCGTATCTTCATCTATCACATTATGCAAAAAAATTGGGCTAACTTTACTGTTTTTTTTTTTTTAAAGCATGAAACTTTTTCTGAAAAAAATGCGTTCGAAAAATTGCTGCGCAAATACCGTGCGAGATAAAAAGTTGCAATGACCGTCATTGTATTCTCTAGGGTCTTTGCTAAAAAAACATATATAATGTTTGGGGGTTCTATGTAATTTTCTAGCAAAAAAATTAGGAATTTACGTAGGAGAGAAATGTCAGAATTGGCCTGGATGCGAAGTGGTTAATCAATTCATATTATAAGTGGCAGCTTTAGGAGATATTACCAGGGTATATGAGCGCAGTGGTGGCACATTGAGTTCAGGTGCGTGGAACTTGCTGACCGTTGTTTGTGTGTTATATATGTTTTGTATATTATTATGTTCATTACATGTATTTGTATACAAATCATTTAAAAAAATACATACATTTTATACTATTTTTTTTTATTATTAGTAGTAGTATTATTATTAGTATTTTTATTAATCCATGTTAGTAATAGTAATGTTTAATAAAATAATTTAATAAAATAAATATACATTGATGAACTAAAATTTAAATGTTGAATAGGGCAGAGATGGGGGGGGAAAAAAAAAAAAACAACAATGCTGTTTTTCCTGGTCACGGTAACTCAGCATCTTCAAAGAAGTTTGAGTTGAATTGAGGTGACCACAGCTTGAAAGGGAATATAGTTTTGCTGTCCTCGGACGCTGAGCGTTCCCTGACTTATATAAGATAAAGACAAGCATAGAGGCTGAGATATAATGCGCGGAGACAGCAAGGCCATAAAGACGTATGTGCTCTGTAAAGACGTAGAAAGCACAGACACCATTTCATTTGTGATGCGGAAGTAAACATCGCCGAATTCTCTTCTTCGTTGGTAAAGTCTTCAAAGTCAAAGAGAAGGAAAGCTCCATCCTTGGACTGCTTTTACCTTTAAACTCACTGAATGTTTTATGGCGAGCCATTTACTCATAGCGCGGCGGAGGCTTCGGCGGAGGCACGGTTCTGTAAAGCCGGTGATTGACGGCTGACCTTCCTCTGTGTCTTTAAATATGAAAAACATATTTTAGATAAAAGTGGAGGGTCATTAATTATACATCGGCTAATGTTCCACCTGTCGGAAAGGAGCGGCAAATGTGGCTAAAATTGAAGGCTGAAACATCTGAGACCGGCATTAACCCATTAAAGCGTAACTAAACCTAAGAAGAAAACTGTAATATATTGCAGCTTACTGGTCCTTGGATATAGTGGCTGCATTAGTTGTCTTTTTTCAGGCCTAATTTCTTATCTAGTGATCTTGCCAGTTACTCACTTCTTGTTCTAGGGTGACTATGCCCACCCATTGTACTGTATTCATGGAGGAGCCCTAGAACGGGGGTACAGAACACCTTACGCTCCTCTAACATAATGAGGGAAGTATTCTCAAGTACGAAATGCCAGCAGCCATTAGGGGTGCAACGGATCAAAAAACTCACGGACCGTCTCCAAAACACATTTGGTCTCCCCCTATCTAATCATACATTGCATTATCTCGGGATTCACCTTGCTCCTACACTGAAAGACACATATAATGCTAATATTCCGGTTGCCTTCTCTGCAGTTAGGAGGTGGCTGAAACTGTGGTCCACATACCATATCCCCTTAATGGGCAGGGTGGTGGCTGTTAAAATGTCTATTTTACCTAAATTACTTTATTTTTTTAGAGCCCTCCTCCTGTATATCCCACGCCAATCCCTTACGCTGTTACAACGAGACATTAACGCCTTTATATGGCAAAATAAAAGGCCCAGGTTTGGGAAGCCCCTGTTGCATCAACCTCTGCCTCAGGGTGGACTGGGTTTACCAGATATTTGGTTGTATTACCTGGCAGCTAGGTTAGCCCAAACAGCTCAATGGCACGCCCCTAATCTTGGGGTGCCGTGGTTGAAATTTGAGACCCAGTCCATACGCCCGTACTTTCTCCCGGGTATCCTGTGGCAGGAGGGGATGAGACCAGGGATTCTTGCCCCCCTAAATACTATTGTCGGTCGCTCCTTTTTTCTTTGGTCACTCTATCATTCTAAATTTAGATTACGCCCAAGCAGACCCCGTTTGGCTTCCTTCCTGGGGGATAAGAGATTTCCCCTGGCCTTTGAGTCCCCCGGCTCCTTTAGCTGGTGGGTTCAAAAATCGTTGGTCACCCTACGGGCTCTCTGCAATGATAGCATGCGCTTTACCTCTTTCTCACAACTTCAAACGAGATACGAGATACCGAGGGGGGAGTTCTTTAAATTCCTCCAAATCCGCCACTTTTTTCAAACACACTATAGCGTAACTCGAGCTCACACTAATACACAATTTGAAGCTATATGCTTTCGGCACTCTAGGGACAGAGGTATTATTTCCACCATATACAAATATCTCATGGAGACTCGACTACCAGAGAAATCTAGAGCCATGGGATTGTGGGAAGCTGATCTGGCCACCGAATTCTCCCTGGGGAGTGGCGAGGCATGCTCCTGAATATGCATAGATGTTCCCGCTCAATGGCGATTAAAGACACTGTGGTGAAACTACACACACGATGGTACCTCACCCCAGAGAGGGTTCATAAGTTTTATCCTTCGGTCCCCGACCTGTGCTTTAGGGGCTGTCCTGAGCCTGGCACCTTGCTCCATACATTTTGGAGCTGTCCCCTACTTCAACCCATCTGGGATCAGGTTTCGGCCTTGGTAGCCACCATCGTAGGGTCTAACGTTGAACTGACGGCTACACACTGCTTATTATTTGCCTCAATCCCGGGGACTACCCGATCCTCCCAAAGGTTAATTCATACATTATTTAGCGCCATCCAATGGGCGGTGGCACTTCATTGGCGCACACCCTCGATTCCCTGGTCTCCGGTTCTTCGGAGGATGGACTCTATCCGTCTCATGGAGCGGATCCACCATACACTCCTGGACTCTATGAACATACACACCGCCAAATGGGCCAAGTGGCCTATCAGTACAAGGCCTGAGGGGATGATACCTCCTCCCCCCCTCCCTCGGGAGGACCTCTGAATGTAAGTTGGTCCTGAACCCCTTTCCTGGGGCATAACAGTCTCCCTGGCCTTGATCTTGCAGCCTACTCCACCAGGCCTTTGCGAATTTTCAAACATTCGGTGTTTGGCGGCTACTAGCTGCTACAGGGCTGAAGTAGAACATTAATGGTTTTTCTTTTTGATGATACGGTCAGTTGTTATTAGAAAATTAGTTCGTTGTTTTGTTAACTAACACAGATAACTCAAATGACTTAGCACAGTGTCTTTAGATATGTTAAGCACGAACTCAATGCAGAATATCTATAACAGACAAGAAATTTATTTTGTTTTTTTTATTTATTTTTTTGATACTGTATTTTCTCACCACGTTTGTGATTTGCTATAATATTGTACACTGCTGCTGCAATATATATATGTGCATTACTGTGTATATTGTTTCTCACCCAATAAAAACGTTTGTATTAAAAAAAAAACTCACGGATCGGATAGTTCCTCAGATCAAAGTCACGGATCGGATAATTTTTCGGATCAGCAAATAATAATTGAATTTGCGAAAGCCTGTGAAAATTCCACCACCATATATTCCCTTCTGTAATATCCACAATCTCCCCCACTGTAATGGACATCTCCCCCACTGTAATATCCACGTCATCTCCCCCACTCTAATGGACATCTCCCCCCACTGTAATATTGGTTGAGTATGGCTGGGTACGGCTGAGCATGGCTGGGTATGGCTGGGTATTGCCGAGTATGGCTGGGTATTGCCGAGTATGGCTGGGTATTACAGAGTATTGCAGAGTATGGTTGGGTATTGCAGAGTATGGCTGGGTATCACCGGATATGGCAGAGTATGGCTGGGTATGGCAGAGTATGGCAGAGTATTGGCAGAGTATGGCAGAGTATTGGCAGGGTATTGCAGAGTATTGGCAGGGTATTGCAGAGTATGGCAGAGTATGGCTGGGTATGGCAGAGAATTGGCAGGGTATTGGCAGGGTATTGGCAGAGTATGGAGGGATGGCTGAGCATGGATGGATGTGACTGCAATTGTCACAGAGCAGCTCTGTGAGCACTACAGATCCAGCCCACAGCGCTGCCTCCATCCGATCTCTCCCCTCCACTGTACAGATCAGTACACAGAGGGGAGAGAGGAACTGCCGTCATGACATGGCGCCGGTTTGTTTACAAGTGATCGCTCCATCATTTGACGGAGCGATCACATTGTAAACGGCCGCCGGGTGTACCAAGATGGCCGCCGCTCTTCCTAAGGCCGAGGCAGCGGAGCGCTCCACGGATCGCAGGGTGTGCCGATCCGAACAGGTTGACCCATTCGGATCACAGATCGGTGATGATCCGTTGCACCCCTAGCAGCCATTGATCAGAGGGACAGTAGAGACTCCAATCTAAACAAGCCCTTGGGATTTTCATATTACAGTGGTGTGAAAAAGTGTTTGCCCCCTTCCTCATTTCCTGTTCCTTTGCATGTTTGTCACACTTAAGTGTTTCGGAACATCAAACCAATTTAAACAATAGTCAAGGACAACACAAGTAAACACAAAATGCAATTTGTAAATGAAGGTGTTTATTATTAAAGGTGAATAAAAATCCAAACCATCATGGCCCTGTGTGAAAAAGTGATTGCCCCCTAAACCTAATAACTGGTTGGGCCACCCTTAGCAGCAACAACTGCAACCAAGCGTTTTGCGATAACGTGCAATGAGGCTTTTACAGCGTCCTGGAGGAATTTTTGCCCACTCATCTTTGCAGAATTGTCCTAATTCAGTTACGGTACATTAGAGGGTTTTGGAGCATGAACAGCCTTTTTAAGGTCATACCACAACATCTCAATAGGATTCAGGTCAGGACTTTGGCTAGGCCACTCCAAAGTCTTCATTTTGTTTTTCTTCAGCCATTCGGTGGTGGATTGCTGGTGTGTTTAGGATCATTGTCCTGCTGCAGAACCCAAGTTCGTTTCAGCTTGAGTACACGAACAGATGGTCGGACATTCTCCTTCAGGATCTCTTGGTAGACAGCAGAATTCATAGTTCCTTTTATCACGGCAAGTCTTCCAGGTCCTGAAGCAGCAAAACAGCCCCAGACCATCACACTACCACCACCATATTTTACTGTTGGTATAATGTTCTTTTTATGAAATGCAGTGTTCCTTATACGCCAGATATACTTGGACACACACCTTCCAAAGAGTTCCACTTTTGTCTCATCGGTCCACAGAATGTTGTCCCAAAAGTCTTGGGGATCATCAAGATGTGTTGTGGAGAAATTGAGACGAGCTTTGATGTTCTTTTTGCTCAGCTGTGGTTTTTCCTTGGAACTCTGCCATGCAGGCCATTTTTGCCCAGTCTTTTCCTGATGGTGGAGGCATGAACGCTGACCTTAACTGAGGCAAGTGAGGCCTGCAGTTCCTTGGACGTTGTTGTGGGGTCTTTTGTGACCTCTTGGATGAGTCGTCGCTGCGCTCCTGGGGTAATTTTGGGCTGCCGGCCACTCCTGGGAAGGTTCACCACTGTTCCATGTCTTCGCCATTTGTGGATAATGGCTCTCACTGTGGTTCGCTGGATTCCCAAAGCTTTGGAAATGGCTTTATAACCCTTTCCAGACTGATAGATCTCAATTACTTTCTTTCTCAATTGTTCCTGAATTTCTTTGGGTCTCAGCATGATGTGTAGCTTTTAAGGATCTTCTGGTGGACCTTACTGTGTCAAGCAGCTCCTATTTAAGTGATGCCTTGATTGTGAACAGGTGTGGCAATAATCAGGCCTGGGTGTGGCTAGAGAAATTGAACTCAGGTGTGGACAACCACAGTTATAGTATGTTTTAACAAGGGGGGCAATCACTTTTTCACACAGGGCCATGATAGTTTGGATTTTTTTTTCACCTTTAATAATAAACACCTTCATTTACAAATTGCATTTTGTGTTTACTTGTGTTGTCCTTGACTATTGTTTAAATTGGTTTGATGTTCCGAAACACTTAAGTGTGACAAACATGCAAAGGAACAGGAAATGAGGAAGGGGGCAAACACTTTTTCACACCACTGTATGTTTACTTCTATGATTAAGTGTCAGGACCTAGATCACTCACTGGGGGCAGTGTGCTGAGAGGTTATAGTTCTGGTGTCCACCAGCAGGTGTCTTATGCCCTGTACACACGGTTGGACTTTCCGAAGGAAAATGTCCGATCGGAGCGTGTTGTCGGAAATTCTGACCATGTGTAGGCTCCATCGGAACTATTTCCATCTGAATTTCAGACACACAAAGTTTGAGATCTGGATACAAAATTTTCCAACAACAAAATCTGATCGCATAAATTCCGAGCGTGTGTAGACAATTCCGATGCACAAAGTGCCACGCATGTTCAGAATAAATTACGAGACGAAAGCTATTGGCTACTGGCTATTGAACTTCCTCTTTATAGTCCCATTGTACGTGTTGTACATCACCATGTTCTTGACGATCGGAATTTCCGACAACTTTGTGCGACCGTGTGTATGCAAGACAAGTTTGAGCCAACATCTGTCGGAAAAAATCCGATGGATTTTGTTGTCGGAATGTCCGATCATGTGTGCGCGGCATTAGAGTTGCCACCCCTTTAAACCCAAATAAATATGAATTACCCAGGTTCTGTGGCTGTTTAAGGTGGCAATTAAACTCACTTGTTGCCTTATCTGCATTTATATAGCCTCAGAACCTGTGTAATTCGTAATGGGTTTAAAGGGATGAGGTGGCAACCCTAAGGTGTCTCCCAGCAGCCAGCAGATTCCAATAATCTGTCTCCATCTGATGCTGGCTGCTAGAAGGGTATTTAGTCCCTCTTCTACTATCACACATTGCTTCAGTGTTTTGCTTTGCTAGCCAAATACTGCTTGCAAATTATCCCGCTCCTGATCTTGTTCTTGCCCGGCATCCTGCTGCGTTATATCTACTTTCCTTGTTCCTGATTCCAGTCCTGGTTCCAACCCTCCCCCTTGCATCTCTGGTATTATCCTGATTATCCCTGTTCACCATTTTTGTATACACTATATTACCAAAGGTACTGGGACACCTGCCTTTACATGGACATGAAGTTTAATGGCATCCCAGTCTTAGTCCGTAGGGTTCAGTATTGAGTTGGCCCACCCTTTGCAGCTATAACAGCTTCAACTCTTCTGGGAAGGCCGTCCACAAGGTTTAGGAGGGTGTCTATGGGAATGTTTTCACCATTCTTCCCGAAATGCATTTGTGAGGTCAGGCACTGATGTAGACGAAAAGGCCGGGTTCGCAGTCTCCGCTCTAATTCCTCCCAAAGGTGTTCTATCTATATTTATGGATCTTGCTTTATGTACTGATGTGCAGTCATGTTGGAACGGGAAGGGGCCATCCCCAAACTGTTCCCCCAAAGTTGGGAGGATGAAATTGTCCAAAATGTCTTGGTATGCTGACGCCTTAAGAGGTTCCTGCACTGGAACTAAGGGGCCAAGTCTAAGCCCTGAAAAACAACCCCCCACCTTAATCCCCCATCCACCAAATTATTTGGACTAGTGCACAAAGCAAGGTTCATAAAGACATGGATGAGAGAGCTTGGGGTGGAGGAACTTGACTGACCTCAACCCAAAAGAACACCTTTGGGATGAATTAGAGCAGAGACTGCGAGCCAGGACTTCTCGTCCAACATCAGTGCCTGACCATACCTCCTCTGGAATAATGGTCAAACATTCCCATAGACACCCTCCTAAACCTCGTGGACGGCCTTTCCAGAAGAGGTGAAGCTGTTATAGCTGCAAAGGGCGGAGCCAACCTAATATTGAACCCTTTGGACTAAGACTGGGATGCCATTAAAGTTCATGTGCGTGTAAAGACAGGTGTCCCAATACTTTTGGTAATATAGTGTATATTCAGTATAGTCAGTTAGTTAGGCTTCCTGTTACTTAGCTTGCTAGTTAGGCATTTTGATTAGTTGGTTCACTTGTATCTTCACATTTGCTGTCTTTCCTGTTTGCCGATGTTTGGGTGCATTTTGGTTTCACTGTAAATATATCTTACTTAAAGCAAATACAGTCTAGTCTCAGTTTCTTATTCTAGGCACGCAGATCTGGCCATCCCAGCTGCTGATTCCTGACATGAAGCCTATGATGGGTTGAAACGCGTTAGCGACGGAGGCCCCTGCCTGATGGTACTGAATGTATCCTACAGCCCAGGAGTATGTGGATTTGTATATTGTTACTGGTGTTTACATATACTGTACTTTAAGTCCCAAGTGGCATCTTAAAGTTTTGGTACACATTTTAAGAAACATTTCTTCTTGAGAGATAAGGCAACAAATTGGGGAAAATGATGTAAACGTAACACTACCTTCCAGTAGAGGATGCTGGTAATAGCTGGTTCTTCCCTAATAGTACGGAGACTGCCCACCACCACAAGCACCAGTCCAACCACACAGGCTCCAACTCAGTCTACAGGATGTCTTTTTAAGATTTGTTTGCTTGAAGAACTTTAAACAGGAGAGGGGTTAGGGCATAGGGTGGTCCTCCAACTGACACCAGTGATGGGACACTATTCCTCCCACTGATACCATCGATGGGGCACTATTCATCCCACTGATACCATCGATGGGGCACTATTCCTCCCACTTATACCAATGATTGGGCACTATTTTTCCTACTGATACCAATGATGAGACACTATTCCTCCCTCTTATACCAATGATTGGGCACTATTTTTCCTACTGATACCAATGATGGGGCACCATTCCTCCCACCGATACCATTGCTGGGGCACCATCCCTCCCATTGATACCAATGATGAGGCACTATTCCTCCCACTGATACCATTAATGGGGCACCGTTCCTCTGACTGAAAGCAATGATAGGGCAATATTCCTCCCACTAATACCAATGATGGGGCACCATTCCCCCCACTGATATCAATGATGGGGCACTATTCCTCCCATTGACACCTAAGATGGGGCACTATTCCTCCCACTGATATAAATGATGGGGAACTATTCCTCCCACTGATAATGTTGGAGTACCATTCCTCCAATTGATATCAGTGATGGGGCGCTATTCCTCTTACTGACACCAATGATGGGGCACTATTCCTCCCACTGATAGCAATGATGAGGCACTATTCCTCCCACTGATACCAATGATGAGGCACTACAGTGGGGATCGAATGTTTGGGCACCCCAGGTAAAAATGTGTATTAATGTGCATAACAAAGCCAAGGAAAGATGGAAAAACCTTCATTTACACTTCCAAAATCACAGAAAACAAAAAAATGGCATCTGCAAAAGTTTGGGCACCCTGCAGAGTTAATATCTTGTACTGCCCCCTTTGGCAAGTATCACAGCTTGTAAACGCTTTTTGTAGCCAGCCAAGAGTCTTTCAATTCTTGTTTGAGGTATCTTTGCCCATTCTTCCTTACAAAAGTGTTCCAGTTCTTTGAGATTTCTGGGCTGTCCGTCACGCACTTCTCTTTTAAGGTCTATGGTTAGATTTTCAATAATGTTGAGGTCAGGAGATTGTGAAGGCCACGGCAAAACCTTCAGTTTACACCTCTTGATGTAATCCCCCGTGGATTTTGAGGTGTGTTTAGGTTTAGGATCCCCACTGTATTCCTCCCACTGATACCAATGATGGGGCACTATTCCCCCCACTGATATCAATGACGGGGCACTATTTCTCCCCACTTATACCAATGATTGGGCACTATTTCTCCTACTGATACCAATGATGAGGCACTATTCCTCCCACTGATATCAATGACGGGTCACTATTCCTCCACTGATATCAATGATGGGGCACTATTTCTCCCCACTTATACCAAAGCTTGGGCACTATTCCTCCCACTGATACCAATGATGGGGCACCACACATCCCACTGATACCAATGTTGGGGCACCACTCCTCCCACTGATACCAATGATGGGGCACTATTCCTCCCACTGACACCAATTCCTCCCAATGACACCAATGATGGGGCACTATTCCTCCCACTACTACCGATGATGGGGAACTATCTCTCTTATATTTTCTTCTCCCACTGGCCACAATGTAACCCCCCTAAAGTCTGAAGGACAGTAAACTGACCCTTTGTTTAGAGCGTTTGGAGACCCCTGATTTAGAGGGTTGTTTACATACTGTTTGCCGTATAGGTAAGTGTGATGATCAGAAGTCCAGATTCTTTTGGCCATTTAGACCCCTTTCACACCACACCGCCCATAGCGTGGGCGGTAAAACGCCGCTATTTTTATGATTTGCGGCGGATTTGCGGCGCATTTCGGCCGCTAGCGGGGCGCTTTTACCCCTCTGCTAGCGGCCAAGAAAGGGTTAAAACCGCCGGTATTACATCGCTGCCCCATTGATTTCAATGGGGAGCAGCGGTGGAGGAGCGGTAAACACACCGCTCCTTCACCGCTCCAAAGAAACTGCTGGCAGGACTTTTCCCTGACGTCCTGCCAGCGCACCGCTCCAGTGTGAAAGCCCTCGGGTCTTTCACACTACAAACAATGGTGCAGCTTCTTTAGGGCGGATTGCAGGCGCTATTTCTAATGCTATAGCGCCTGCAAAAACGCCCTGGTGTGAAAGGGGTGTAAGTGTACGTCTCTTATTGTTCGTGTTTGAGAAGCCCGAAATTTTACATTTTTCCTACCATTTTCCTTGTCACAGATCTGTCTGGGGTAAATGAAGCCATCTCTCTCTCTATGTGTATCGGTAAGTGCAGGTGTTTCTTTTTCTCTTCTGTCTGGATAAAATCTGCCTAGAGAGCAGGAAAAATAACAATTTTCTATTATTATTATATTTTTTCTAATAGCATTTGACAGTAATTTGAAGGTGAGAAACTTGACAAGTCAAAAACTAGGCGGACGGATGTAGGGCATTTAGACGGAACGTCTAGGAGAACCTCCTAATGAGCGGAGATTCGTATCTGAGAGTTCAATGCATCAGGAGATGTTCCAATTAATGGCGATCATGGAAGGAAAAACGAAACTTTATGCTGTGTGCAACTTTCCATTTCCACTTCATTAGTATTGTTTTAGAAAGTTCTGTGTCTGAGACTGAAAGAGATTTATTTAATTCCTTAAGAAGGGCCTTCACCATAGGAACAAAAAGTCACAAGTCCCCAGCTACAAGTACTGTAGCCGCTGACTCTTAATAAAAGGACACCCACCGGTCCATGGGTTCCAGCACTGTCCTCAGCCAAGCTACGGGTCTTCACCGGTCTTCAGGTCCCCGGTGCCGGCATCTTTATTGTGAGACGCCGGCTGTGACTCCTTTGCGGCTTCAAAGGAGGATTTCCACTGCGCATGTGAGAGCCACGCCACTCTTCGTGAATGGTCCCCGCAGCCTTCTGAAGGTGATAGAGAAGAGAGAGGAGGCAGAAAAGCAGAACTTCCCTTTTTTGGGTGAAGTTCCATTTTCAGGTCGTTATAAAACGTTCAAATGAAAAATTAGCAAAGCATATCCTTCTGGTATGTGCTTGCCTTAATCCAAACATTGAGTGTGATTTCTGTCTGCTCTCTCCTTCCCCTGACAAACTATGCCGACCCAAAGCAATCCTACCCTGTTTCCCCCCCCCCAAAATAAGACCTAGCGTGATTGTTGGTGATGGCTGCAATATAAGTCCTACCCCCCAAATAAGCCCTAGTTAAAGTCCTTGTATGTCTTATTTTCAGGGTAGGGCTTATTTTCGGGGGAAACAGGGTAGGGCTTATTTGGGGGAGGTAGGGCTTATATTGCAGCCATCGCTGACAATCACGCTAGGTCTTATTTTCACGGAAACAGGGTAGAAGGAGGCCTTGCTGCCCCACCTTCAGCACATAGTAGGTGATTGACAGCCTCAGCTGTGCATGTTTCCTTATGAGACTGTGTAGAAGGGGTGAGTCCATTCCCTCCACTCAGCTCTCAGATTACACTCAGTTCCTAGCTCTATGCTGTGCAGTGCGTGACATCAGACACCAAGTCTATGCCAACATCAAACAATCCCAGGAGACGCCCCCCCCCCCCCCCCCCTTCCAGCACACAGCAGGTAATTGAAGGCCTCAGCTATGTATGTTTCCCTATGAGACTGTGTAGAGGGAATTTGTTCATTCGCTCCGCACAGGTCCCAAATTACACTCAGCTCCTAGCTCTATGGTGTGCAGTGTGTGATGTCAGATCCCCACCCCCTCCCTTCCGAAGCTAAGAAATGCTGTGTAAATTCTGCATTTTGAAGGACTGTAGAGGAGAGGGACTTGCAGAAAAACAGGTGCAACTTATGTAGGAATGTAGGAAGATTTATTCTATTTTTGTGTATCACCTGAGGCCAGTCACTTCACTATACAATCACTATAACTGGTCTCCACAAGACCCTGCATTCACTATATCTGCTCTCCCCAGGAGCCTGCATTCACTATATCTGATCTCCCCATGAGCCTGCAGTCACTATATCTGGTCTCTCCGGGAGCCTGCATTCACTATATCTGGTCTCCCCAGGAGCCTGCATTCACTATATCTGGTCTCCCCAGGAGCCTGCAGTCACTATATCTGCTCTCCCCAGGAGCCTGCATTCACTATATCTGGTCTCCCCAGGAGCCTGCAGTCACTATATCTGCTCTCCCCAGGAGCCTGCATTCACTATATCTGGTCTCCCCAGGAGCCTGCAGTCACTATATCTGGTCTCCCCAGGAGTCTGCATTCACTATATCTGGTCTCCCCAGGAGCCTGCATTCACTATATCTGGTCTCCCCAGGAGCCTGCATTCACTATATCTGGTCTCCCCAGGAGCCTGCAGTCACTATATCTGCTCTCCCCAGGAGCCTGCATTCACTATATCTGGTCTCCCCAGGAGCCTGCAGTCACTATATCTGCTCTCCCCAGGAGCCTGCATTCACTATATCTGGTCTCCCCAGGAGCCTGCAGTCACTATATCTGGTCTCCCCAGGAGTCTGCATTCACTATATCTGGTCTCCCCAGGAGCCTGCATTCACTATATCTGGTCTCCCCAGGAGCCTGCATTCAACATTATCTGGTCTCCCTAGGACTCTGCATTCACTATATCTGGTCTCCCCAGGAGCCTGCATTCAACATTATCTGGTCTCCCTAGGACTCTGCAGTCACTATATCTGCTCTCCCCAGGAGCCTGCATTCACTATATCTGCTCTCCCCAGGCGCCTGCATTCACTATATCTGGTCTCCCCAGGAGCCTGCATTCACTAAATCTGGTCTACCCAGGACTCTGCAGTCACTATATCTGATCTCCCACAGTACACAGAACGTGGAAATGCAATTATTTTAGTAAATATAAACTGCTAAATACTTTTTTCTCATCGGCAGTATATAGTCCTGTGACTTCTATCAGTGACTGGGTAAAGCGTGTAGGAGGAGTTTTCCTTCTCCTCTGACTGTCCTATGAGGCTGCATGACCCCTGACCCTCTGTCTGGTCAGTGTTGATTGGCCCTGTGCTGATCACCTGCACCCTCCCAAGAAGAAAAAAAGTCTCTAGCAATAAACATAAAACTAAGCATGTGCAGAGTGCCCCCAAGGCTCTGTTCTATCAGGAGATGGTTTGGGGACTGTGGAAGAAGGCGAGGATCAGAGAAGACAGGATCAAACTGACTTTTCTACACAACGGAGAAGATTAACCCCTTAGGCTCTACAGTTAGTACAACAAGCATGCTTTATTACTGCATATACAGACTGATTTTACTGTTGTGGGTTTAGTAACACTTTAAATTAGGGTCCCCCATCATTGTCCCCCTTACATCAGTGTCCCCATCATATGAACCCCTAATAATAATATAAGAACCTACGGGTTCAGAGCTGCCCCGAGGCTGATCTAAAAAAATTCAAATAACTGCAAATTTTCTTGAAAATTCTTCTAGATGTCTTTCAACCCCCCCCCCCCCCCACCCTCCTCCCCCAATGTGCCGTCACTTAACCGGATTAAGCCATTGAATGCACAAAGTTGGGAATCTAACTTTAGAAAATTGAGCCAGACATATTTCAGAAACACCATCCCCCACCCCGAGCTGAGATTTAAAATTGTTTGTTACAGCAGAAAAAAAAAAAAAAAAAAGGGCTTAAATGAAATCTCTGACAAGCGAAAGCGGCAATTTATGTTGTCTAATCGATGTCTCCATATGGTAACATGACAGCTTTTTAGCAGAAACGTTGTTTTGAAATATGATGAAAGTAGGAACGAACTGTAAAAATGTTCGTTTTAAATACTTCTTTTTTTTTTTTTTTTTTTTTTTTTTATTAAGTTTCTGTTTAAAAAAAAAAAAAAACAACAAAAAAAATAAAAAAATACCTCCACTATTTAGCATGGAAGACGAAAATGTGAGTCGGGGAGACGGCACCCCAACCGCGAAATGTTATATAAAATGTCTTTTGTTAGTAAATGAAATAAGAATGAAATGTGAATCTCCTGAAAATCCCTTTCCCCCCCGTTACAAAATGGTCCTTTTTATCAGATTCGTTCCACTCCTGGAAGGTCAAAGTATGGGGGAGGTTTTGGTGACAGTAGGGGCGCTTTAAAAAAAAAAAAAAAAAAAAAAAGGGGAAACCTCATATTTTAGACATTACCTTAGATAAGTGAAAAATGCTACAATAACACTCATACGTGATTGGGGTGATATAACAACCCTCTAAACACACAGTAATTAACAAAAAACAAAACAAAAAAAACAATTGCAAAAATAATTAACTAAAAAGTCCCAATTAGATACTGGAGCACAACATATAACCAAAGTCTATGCAGTGATTAACCGCTTCCCGACCAGCGCACGACGATGTACGTCGACAGAATGGCACGGGCAGGCATATTGGCGTACAGGTACGTCCAATCTTCAATGCCGCCCTGCCATCGGGAGCGCGCCGCCGGCGGCGCGCTCCCGCGCTGGTCGGGACCCCCGTGAGTCCAGTCACGGGACCCGCGGACTCGATCGCCACGGGCATCCCCGTGATCGTCTCACGGAGCGGCTGAATGGAGGAAATGCCGTGTAAACAGCAATTCTCCATTCTGCCTAGCAACTAGTGACGCTGATCTCTGCTCCATGTGATTGGAGCAGAGATCAGTGTTCACTAAATTAAAGCCCAACCCCCCCCACAGTTAGTAACACACCCCTAGGAACACTTAACCCCTACACTGCCACCCACTGGTTAACCCCTTCACTGCCAGTGTCATTTACACAGGAATCACTGCATTTATATAGCAGTGATTACTGTATAGATGACAATGGTCCCAAAAATGTGTCAAAAATGTCCGATGGGTCCCCCACAATGTCGCAGTCACAATAAAAATCGCTGATCGCCGCCATTACTAGTAAAAAAAAAAAAATAATAAAAAATTATTAATAAAAATGCTATAAAACTACCCCTATTTTGTAAATGCTATAACTTTTGCGCAAACCAATCAATAATCGCTTATTGCGATTTTTTTTTACTAAAAATATGTAGAAGAATACGTATCGGCCTAAACTGAGGGAAAAAAATGTTTTTTTTATATATTTTTGGGGGATATTTATTATAACAAAAAGTAAAAAATAATGCGTTTTTTTTTCAAAATTGTCGCTCTATTTTTGTTTATAGCGCAAAAAATAAAAACCGCAGAGGTGATCAAATATCACCAAAAGAAAGCTCTATTTGTGGGAAAAAAAGGACGTCAATTTTGTTTGGGAGCCACGTCGCACGACCGCGCAATTGTCAGTTAAAGCGACGCAGTGCCGAATCGCAAAAAGTGGTCTGGTCTTTGACCAGCAAAATGGTCCGGTCTGTAAGTGGTTAAACACCCTTCCTGCCCAGACCAATTTTCAGCTTTTGGTGCTCTCACACTTTGAATGACAATTACTCAGTCATGCAACACTGTACCCAAACAAATTTTTTGTCCTTTTTTTCCCACAAATAGAGCTTTCTTTTGGTGGTATTTGATCACCTCTGGGGTTTTTATTTTTTGCGCTACAAATGAAAAAAGACCGAAAAAAATGCATATTTCTTTGTTTCTGTGACAAAATTATGCAAATTTTAAATTTTTCTTCATAAATTTTGGCCACAATTTATACGGCTACATATCTTTGGTAAAAATAACAAATTAGTGGATATTATTTGGTCTTTGTGAAAGTTAGAGAGTCTACAAGTTGTGGTTCAAATCGCACAAAATTGATCACATCTGATGTACTCACTTCTTGCGACCCGAACAAGTCAGGAAAGTACAAATACCCCCCAAATGACCCCTTTTTGGAAAGTAGACATTCCAAGGTATTTAGTAATGCCGCGTACACACGACCAGACTTATGTCCGACAGACTTCCGAAGGAGTTCTGCCGGAGTTCTGCCGGAGTTCCGACAGAGTTCTGACGGACTTTTCGAATGAGCGGACTTGGCCACACACAATCACACTAAACTCCGACGGATTCGAACGTGATGACGTACGACTGGACTCGAATAAGGAAGTTCATAGCCAGTAGCCAATAGCTGCCCTAGCGTCGGTTTTAGTCCGTCGGAATAGCATACACACGAGCGGATTTTTCGGTAGGAACTGGGTCCGGCGGAGTTCCGTCGGAAAAATTTGAAGCATGTTTCATTTTCTAAAGTCTGTCAGACTTTTGCGAATCAAAAGTCTGTTGCAGCCCACACACGATCGAAAAGTCTGACGGAATCATTCCGTCAGACTTTGGATGTTGAAAAGTCCGCTCATGTGTACGGGGCTTAAGAGGCATGGTGAGCTTTTTGATGTTGTCATTTTTTCCCAAAATTTTTTCCCAAAAGTTTTTTTCTTTTTTTTTTCTTTTTTTCCACAAAATTGTCATTGTAATAGGTTATTTCTCTCACATGGCATGTGTATACCACAAATGACACCCCAAAAAAAATCTGCTACTCCTCCTGAGTATTACAATACCACATGTGTGGGACTTTTTCACAGCCTGGCCACATAGAGAGGCCCAACATGCAGGGAGCGCCGTCACATGTTCTAGGAGCATAAATTACACATCTAACTTGTTGACTACCTATTACACTTTTGAAGGCCCTGGAGCACCAGGACAATGACACGTGGCACTGATGACAGATGGCACTGATACGTGGCACTGATGACACTTATACGTGGCACTGATGACAAGTGGCACTGATGACAGATGGCACTAATATGTGGCACTGATGAAAGATGGCACTTATACGTGGCACTGATGACAGATGGCACGTATACGTGGCACTGATGACACGTGGCACTAATACGTGGCACTGATGGCAGATGGCACTAATACGTGGCACTAATACGTGGCACCGATGACTGATGGCACTGATAAGTGGCATTGATGATACGTGACACTGACAACAGGTGGCACGTGACACTGACAGGTGGCACTGATGACAAATGGCACTGATACGTGGCACTGATGACAGATGGCACTAATATGTGGCACTGATGACAGATGGCACTATGTGGCACTGATGACACGTGGCACTGATGACAGATGGCACTTATACATGGCACTGATGACAGATGGCACTGGGGACAAATGGCACTGACAACAGGTGGCACTGGGGACAGATAGCACTAACAGATGGCACTGGGGACAGATAGCACTAACAGGTGGCACTGGGGGCAGGTGGCACTGGGGAGGATGGCACTGGGGCGGATGGCACTGGGGGAGGGTGGCACTGGGGCGGATGGCACTGGGGGAGGATGGCACTGGGGCGGATGGCACTGGGGGAGGATGGCACTGGGGCGGATGGCACTGGGGGAGGATGGCACTGGGGGAGGATGGCACTAGGGCAGATGGCACTTTTTTTACTTTTTTTTTGTTTTAACTTACGGCCGCTGCAGCCGTTCATCTCTCCCTTCTCACACTCTGTCTGTGTGAGGAGGGAGAGCGGCGCTGAGAGATGATCTCATATGTTTACATATGAGATCATCTCTCATTGGACACGCCGTTCGCGCTGTAAACGGCCGCTGTGATTGGTCTTTACAGCGATCTGTGACTGGCTGTGTCCGAGGACGGACTCCCGGCAGTTAGCGTCTGCTCTGTAGCCGTCTTTCGGCTATAGGGCGGGTGCGAAGCGGTTAAATAAACAGTATTATGCTATGGATATTGTTTGCTCTTTCTTCATGCCCCGTCTGAGCCTATGAGGAGGAAGGTGTGTTTTCCATAGAGACCGTATCATATTCCATGTGAGCAGGTTTATACCTGCACAAGCTCGGCCGACTATCTTTTTAATTAAAGTAGTCAATACAATCTGGTAAGGAGACTACTGCATCTTCACGATTGGGTGTCTTCGTGCTCAAATTTGTGGTGAAGGGATTTCTCACTAATTTCAGAAGATCTCATTATATTTTTTTTTAAGCGCCCCTACTGTCACCAAATCTCAGCGAATTAAGTTTCTTATTATAGATCTTTTTTAGGGAGCAGCTATAAAAGTATCACATTATTAGTTTGATAATTAGAGTATTCAAAATTTGTATCACAAAGTATTTTAGTAAGTGGCGCGGAGTTTATTCCTAGCTGGTATCAGCTGCATGTACACATGGGGGAGGTTTTGTCCTCTAACTTTAAATGAAAAAAAACAGAATACAGAGAGGACCAAAAAAATTAAAAATAAGGAAAAGTTTGCCCCGTACACACGATCGGAAATCCCCCCAGCAAAAGAAAGATGTGAGCTTTTTGGTCGGAAATCCTGACCGTGTATATGCTCCATCGGACTTTTGCTCCATCTGACTTTTGCTGATAACAGAACCACCGCACGGCCATCATTCTGCTATAGGCCGGGGTGGGAAGTGGTTAAAAATATGTGTATTAATTACTAACAGGTGTTATTATGGGTAACAAACATATGTATATTAACAATTCTATGGAAGTTGGTTTGTCTTTAACCGATTGCCGACAAGACGCCACAGTTTTACTGCAGGTTGGCTCGGCTGCGCGAAGCGCCGTACCGGTACGGCGGTCCCTTTAATGGCTATAGCAGGCGTCCAAATACTTTTGGGTGGAGCCGATGCACGTGGCCCGGAGGCCGCGATATCCGCCGGCCACCCACGATCACTCCACAGAGAGGCAGATCGGGGCTCTCCTCGCCCCACACTCTATCAGTGAGTCCGAGCCGATTACCGGCATCTCCGTGTTTACATGTGACCGGCTGTGATTGGACACAGCCAATCACATGGTTAACCACTTGCAGACCGGACCATTTTGCTGGTCAAAGACCAGACCACTTTTTGCGATTCGGCACTGCGTCGCTTTAACTGACAATTGCGCGGTCGTGCGGCGTGGCTCCCAAACAAAATTGACGTCCTTTTTTTCCCACAAATAGAGCTTTATTTTGGTGGTATTCGGTCACCCCTGCGGTTTTTATTTTTTGCGCTATAAACAAAAATAGAGCGACAATTTTTAAAAAAACGCATTATTTTTTACTTTTTGTTATAATAAATATCCCCCAAAAATATATAAAAAAACATTTTTTTCCCTCAGTTTAGGCCGATACGTATTCTTCTACATATTTTTGGTAAAAAAAATCGCAATAAGCCATTATTGATTGGTTTGCGCAAAAGTTATAGCGTTTACAAAATAGGGATAGTTTTATAGCATTTTTATTAATTATTTTTTATTATTTTTTTTTTACTAGTAATGGCGGCGATCAGCAATTTTTATTGTGACTGCAACATTGTGGGGGACCCATCGGACATTTTTGACACATTTTTGGGACCATTGTCATTTATACAGTAATCACTGCTATATAAATGCAGTGATTCCTGTGTAAATGACACTGGCAGTGAAGGGGTTAACCAGTGGGTGGCAGTGTAGGGGTTAAGTGTTCCTAGGGGTGTGTTACTAACTGTGGGGGGGTTGGGCTTTCATTTAGTGAACACTGATCTCTGCTCCAATCACATGGAGCAGAGATCAGCATCACTAGTTGCTAGGCAGAATGGAGAAATGCATTTCCTCCATTCGGCCGCTCTGTGAGACGATCGTGGGGATGCCCGCGGCGATCGAGTCCACGGTAGTGATGGACGAACTTCCGACGGGACGTTTCGCGAACGCGAAACGCGAACGGACACAAACGTTCGCGAAAACGACCGTTCGCCGCGGGCTCCATTGACTTCAATGGGAGGCGAATTTCGCAAACCTTTAGGTCGAATTTGCGGCCACGGGGTAATTATTAGGGGGTAGCACGTAGTCCCACCACCTGGACAATAGCATAATACATGTATGAGGTGAATTTGGGATCGATAACTACAAGCATTTTTTTTTTATTTGGGAAATTGTTCTGACAATTCAGGACTATGGAGCTAATGAAGGCAATGGAGGAGAGGGAAGGTCAGGGACCAGGGTAGGCAAACAAGAGGGTGCAGGAGATACAGAGCACTGACAGCAGCACCGTAATACAGAGCACTGACATCAGCACCGTGACATACAGCGCTGACAGCAGCTCCGTGACATACAGCGCTGACAGCAGCTCCGTGACATACAGCGCTGACAGCAGCTCCGTGACATACAGCGCTGACAGCAGCTCCGTGACATACAGCGCTGACAGCAGCTCCGTGACATACAGCGCTGACAGCAGCACCGTGACATACAGCGCTGACAGCAGCTCCGTGACATACAGCGCTGACAGCAGCTCCGTGACATACAGCGCTGACAGCAGCTCCGTGACATACAGCACTGACAGCAGCTCCGTGACATACAGCGCTGACAGCAGCTCCGTGACATACAGCGCTGACAGCAGCACCGTGACATACAGCGCTGACAGCAGCTCCGTGACATACAGCGCTGACAGCAGCTCCGTGACATACAGCGCTGACAGCAGCTCCGTGACATACAGCGCTGACAGCAGCTCCGTGACATACAGCGCTGACAGCAGCTCCGTGACATACAGCGCTGACAGCAGCTCCGTGACATACAGCGCTGACAGCAGCTCCGTGACATACAGCGCTGACAGCAGCTCCGTGACATACAGCGCTGACAGCAGCTCCGTGACATACAGCGCTGACAGCAGCTCCGTGACATACAGCGCTGACAGCAGCACCGTAAGCAGCCCCAGGAGGAAGTCAGCACAGCACAGGGATGGTGTGATCCCCTCATAATAAGAACCCCCAGGAGGAAGTCAGCACAGCACAGGGATGGTGGGAGCCCCTCATAATAAGAACACCCAGGAGGAAGTCAGCACAGCACAGGGATGGTGGGAACCCCTCATAATAAGCAGCCCCAGTAGAAATATGACACCGCTCAACCTCTTCAAAGAGGAGGGTAGGGGCATATAGTACGGTGTGCTTTTTTGGGTCAGGGAAGTGAGCCAAATGAATTAAGAAGGTCTGTGTGCTTGATTCCAAAAATTGTTTATAGACATATACATGGTCTACTGATCACATGTGTTGAATTCCTCCGAGATCCATGCCTCATTCATTTTTAGAAATGTGAGGTAGTTAACACTGTGGTGAGCTAGGCGAGTACGCTTATCGGTCACAATCCCCCCTGCTGCGCTGAACGTCCTTTCGGACAGGACACTGGATGAGGGGCAAGCCAACAGTTCGATTGCAAATTGGGCAAGCTCTGGCCAGAGGTCAAGCCTGCCCACCCAGTAGTCTAGGGGTTCATCACTCCTCAGAGCGTCCACATCGGCCGTTAACCCAATGTAGTCGGACACCTGACGGTCTAGGCGTTCCCTGATGCTGGATCCGGATGACACCTGTCGATGGGTCGGCTGAAAGAATGACCTCATATCCGAAGTCACCAACACATCTTCAAACCGGCCTCTTCTTGCAGGCGCTGTTGGATTGGTACCCGCAAATCCTTCTCTGGGAGTGGGAATTGCTCCTCTGCCAGCGCACGCAAAAGCAGAATGCAGCATTTCTCGAAGCAAGGCCTGGAAGTGCTGCATTCTGACAGCCCTCTGCGACGGCGGTAACATTTCCGCCATTTTGTGTTTGTACCGGGGGTCTAAGTACGTTGCCACCCAGTACTGGTCCTTGACCCTCATGCTTTTTATACGGGGGTCCCTATTAAAACACTGGAGCATGAAGGCCCCCATTTGCACTAAAGTGGAAGCGGTGTGGTGGCCTGGCTCCTGCTCATCATCCAGGATAATGTCGTCCTCTTCATTCTCCTCTCCCCATCCTCGCACAACAGGGATCCCAGAAAGGTTTAAAGCATGCTCTTCTTGCTCCTGCTCATCCGCCCCGGCACCATCCTCCTCTGACTCCTCATCAGACTCCTGTTGTTGACTTGTCTCAGATAGAGTAGCCCCCCCTGGGAATTCATCCAGCATTGCGACTTCCTCATCTTCCCGCTCCTGCTCCTCCACAGCCTGATCAATGACACGACGCAATGCACGCTCCAGAAAGAAGGCATAAGGTACCATGTCACTGATGGCGCCATGGCTGCGACTGACCAGTTTGGTGATCTCCTCAAATGGCCGCAGAAGTCTGCATGTGTCGCGCATGAGCAGCCACTGGCGCGGTGAAAAAAAACCCAGCTCCCCAGAACCGTTTCTTTCGCAGAGTTCATACAGGTAGACGTTAACTGCACGTTTCTGCTGGAGCAGCCTATCAAGCATATAGAAGGTTGAGTTCCATCGCGTCGGGCAATCGCAAATAAGACGTCTGACCGGCAGATGGTGTCGCCGCTGAATGTCAGCAAGGCGAGCCATGGCCGTGTAAGATCTTCTGAAATGGGCCGAGATTTTCCTTGCCTGCCGCAAGATGTCCTGGACCCCAGGGTATTTGACAAGGAATCGCTGCACGACCAAGTTTAAGACGTGTGCCATGCACGGCACGTGCGTGATTTTGCCCTGTTTCAATGCGCTAAGCAGATTGGCACCGTTGTCACACACCACTTTACCAACTGTCAAATTGAGCGGTGTTAGCCACTCATCTGCCTGTGAACGCAAAGCTGAAAGGAGTGCCGGGCCAGTGTGGCTCTTTGCTTCCAGGCACAACAGACGCAGCACGGCATGGCAACGTCTCACCTGGCATGTGGAATAGGTTCTGGGGAGCTTGGGCGGTGCAGTGGAAGAGACGCTAGCAGCGGAAAAGGAGGAGGCAGCTGAGGAGGAGAGGGAGGAGGATGGAGTAGGAGGAGGAGAAGAAGAGTCAGGCCTGCATGCAATCCGTGGCGGTAAAACCAAATCTACACGGGTGCCACGGGTTACATGCTTGACGGCCGTCAGAAGGTTCACCCAGTGGGCAGTAAAACTGATATACCTTCCCTGCCCGTGTTTGCTAGACCACGTGTCTGTGGTCAGATGTATCTTGGCACCGACACTGTGTGCCAGAGATACATTCACTTGCCGCTGAACATGGCCATATAGCTCTGGGATGCCCTTCTCTGAGAAATACTTCCTTCCTGGGACCTTCCATTGTGGTGTTCCAATGGCCACAAATTTGCGAAAGGCCTCCGAGTCCACCAGTTTATATGGCAGTAGTTGGCGGGCTATGAGTTCTGACAAGCCAGCCGCCAACCGTTGGGCAAGAGGGTTATCCGGCGTCATCATTTTTTTACGCTCAAACATTAGGCCCACGGAAGCCTGCCTTTTTGCAGAAAAATGTGAGCTTGGCGTGATGGAAGGTGGAGTGGAGGACAATTGTGAGGAGAGAGGAGAAGGAGAAGTAGAAGACGAGGCTGGACGGTGAGAGCCTGCAGTGTGGCTTTGTGTGTTCCGTTGCTCCCACTGGGCTCGGTGATGGCTGCTCATGTGCCTTCTTAAGGCGGTCGTCCCTAGGTGAGTATTGGGCTTACCGCGACTAACGCGTTGACTGCAAAGATTGCAGATGGCAACGCTATTGTCAGCAGCGGACACGTTAAAAAAAGCCCACACTGCGGAGCCATGTGCCGGTGTCCTGGGAGCGCCAGATGTGACCGTACATGGTCGATGACTCGCTCCTGATACATTTGCAGTCTGCTTTGTCCCTGCTGTGCAATGTAAGTCATTGCTGCTTCTCCTCCCTATCTGCTGGTCCATATCTCCCTCTGAACTCCCCTCCTCTTCCTCTCTTGTGGGCACCCACGTGACATCACTAGACACGTCATCATCAACGTCACCTTCCCCACCGCTATAAGTAGAGTAGGCAGCAACACCGGGGACCAACCTCCTCCTTGGGCTGATCTGGGTACTGGCGTCAGACTGCTGAGTAGCGCTTGTTGCTACCTCCTCTTCCTGATCCAATACCAAGAGTGGCTGCGCATCAGAAATGTCCTCTTGATATGGATCGGAAAATAATTCCAGTGACTCAAGCGGAAGGTATGTGGTGGTGGTGGTGGTGGTCGTGTTGTTGGTGGTAGTGTCTTTGGGGGTGCACATAGCAGAGAGTGAAGAAGAGGGTGCAGATCGAGAGGATGAGGAGGGTGCAGAAGAGTAAGGCTGAGCGAGCCACTCAACCAAGTCTGGTGCATCCTTTAAAGTAATTGAACGCACCTTCTGCAACTTCCCACTTTGGCTCAAGCCTGTTGCTCCTGCCCTACCCCTACCACCCCTGCGGAAGGGCCTGCCTCTTCCTCTG
This sequence comes from Lithobates pipiens, assembly GCF_037356315.1. Taxonomy (NCBI): domain Eukaryota; kingdom Metazoa; phylum Chordata; class Amphibia; order Anura; family Ranidae; genus Lithobates; species Lithobates pipiens. The sequence goes on from NW_027507784.1 coordinate 340,347,754, forward strand.
CATGTCATTTTTTAAATGACCCTGTGACAAAACTCTTAGTCCCTATACCGCTGAAGGACTGCTGCAGTATAGGTGAGCGGTCAGCAGTGGTGCACGTCAACCCTATCTATTGTGGACCGATAGCGGTCCTTACAGAACAGCAGACTGTACCGCACTCAAGCCTATGTACCGTAGCACCCTATACCAAGTTACCAGTCCTTATAAGAACTTTTGTGGACCAAGCAGGTTGTGTATTAGTGTTTAGCAGACTGTACGTCAGTCCCTATACCGCTGAAGGACTGCTGCAGTATAGGGCAGCGGTCAGCAGTGGTGCACGTCAACCCTATCTATTGTGGACCGATAGCGGTCCTTACAGAACAGCAGACTGTACCGCACTCAAGCCTATGTACCGTAGCACCCTATACCAAGTTACCAGTCCTTATAAGAACTTTTGTGGACCAAGCAGGTTGTGTATTAGTGTTTAGCAGACTGTACGTCAGTCCCTATACCGCTGAAGGACTGCTGCAGTATAGGGCAGCGGTCAGCAGTGGTGCACGTCAACCCTATCTATTGTGGACCGATAGCGGTCCTTACAGAACAGCAGACTGTACCGCACTCAAGCCTATGTACCGTAGCACCCTATACCAAGTTACCAGTCCTTATAAGAACTTTTGTGGAACAAGCAGGTTGTGTGTTAGTGATTAGCAGACTGTACGTCAGTCCCTATACCGCTGAAGGACTGCTGCAGTATAGGTGAGCGGTCAGCAGTGGTGCACGTCAACCCTATCTATTGTGGACCGATAGCGGTCCTTACAGAACAGCAGACTGTACCGCACTCAAGCCTATGTACCGTAGCACCCTATACCAAGTTACCAGTCCTTATAAGAACTTTTGTGGACCAAGCAGGTTGTGTATTAGTGTTTAGCAGACTGTACGTCAGTCCCTATACCGCTGAAGGACTGCTGCAGTATAGGGCAGCGGTCAGCAGTGGTGCACGTCAACCCTATCTATTGTGGACCGATAGCGGTCCTTACAGAACAGCAGACTGTACCGCACTCAAGCCTATGTACCGTAGCACCCTATACCAAGTTACCAGTCCTTATAAGAACTTTTGTGGACCAAGCAGGTTGTGTATTAGTGTTTAGCAGACTGTACGTCAGTCCCTATACCGCTGAAGGACTGCTGCAGTATAGGGCAGCGGTCAGCAGTGGTGCACGTCAACCCTATCTATTGTGGACCGATAGCGGTCCTTACAGAACAGCAGACTGTACCGCACTCAAGCCTATGTACCGTAGCACCCTATACCAAGTTACCAGTCCTTATAAGAACTTTTGTGGACCAAGCAGGTTGTGTATTAGTGTTTAGCAGACTGTACGTCAGTCCCTATACCGCTGAAGGACTGCTGCAGTATAGGGCAGCGGTCAGCAGTGGTGCACGTCAACCCTATCTATTGTGGACCGATAGCGGTCCTTACAGAACAGCAGACTGTACCGCACTCAAGCCTATGTACCGTAGCACCCTATACCAAGTTACCAGTCCTTATAAGAACTTTTGTGGAACAAGCAGGTTGTGTGTTAGTGATTAGCAGACTGTACGTCAGTCCCTATACCAATGAAGGACTGCTGCAGTATAGGGCAGCGGTCAGCAGTAGTGCACGGCAACCCTATGTATTGTGGACCGATAGCGGTCCTTACAGAACAGCAGACTGTAACGCACTCAGGCCTATGTACCGTAGCACCCTATACCAAGTTACCAGTCCTTATAAGAACTTTTGTGGACCAAGCAGGTTGTGTGTTAGTGATTAGCAGACTGTACGTCAGTCCCTATACCAATGAAGGACTGCTGCAGTATAGGGCAGCGGTCAGCAGTAGTGCACGGCAACCCTATGTATTGTGGACCGATAGCGGTCCTTACAGAACAGCAGACTGTACTGCACTCAGGCCTATGTACCGTAGCACCCTATACCAAGTTACCAGTCCTTATAAAAACTTTTGTGGACCAAGCAGGTTGTGTGTTAGTGTTTAGCAGACTGTGCGTCAGTCCCTATACCGCTGAAGGACTGCTGCAGTATAGGGCAGCGGTCAGCAGTAGTGCACGGCAACCCTATGTATTGTGGACCGATAGCGGTCCTTACAGAACAGCAGACTGTAACGCACTCAGGCCTATGTACCGTAGCACCCTATACCAAGTTACCAGTCCTTATAAGAACTTTTGTGGACCAAGCAGGTTGTGTGTTAGTGATTAGCAGACTGTACGTCAGTCCCTATACCAATGAAGGACTGCTGCAGTATAGGGCAGCGGTCAGCAGTAGTGCACGGCAACCCTATGTATTGTGGACCGATAGCGGTCCTTACAGAACAGCAGACTGTACTGCACTCAGGCCTATGTACCGTAGCACCCTATACCAAGTTACCAGTCCTTATAAGAACTTTTGTGGACCAAGCAGGTTGTGTGTTAGTGATTAGCAGACTGTACGTCAGTCCCTATACCAATGAAGGACTGCTGCAGTATAGGGCAGCGGTCAGCAGTAGTGCACGGCAACCCTATGTATTGTGGACCGATAGCGGTCCTTACAGAACAGCAGACTGTACTGCACTCAGGCCTATGTACCGTAGCACCCTATACCAAGTTACCAGTCCTTATAAGAACTTTTGTGGACCAAGCAGGTTGTGTATTAGTGTTTAGCAGACTGTGCGTCAGTCCCTATACCGCTGAAGGACTGCTGCAGTATAGGGCAGCGGTCAGCAGTAGTGCACGGCAACCCTATGTATTGTGGACCGATAGCGGTCCTTACAGAACAGCAGACTGTACCGCACCCAAGCCTATGTACCGTAGCACCCTAGACAGACCAAGTTACCAGTCCTGATAAAGAGCTTTGTGGAACAAGTGAGTTGTGAATGATTAGCAGACTGCAGCAGAAGGGCAGCAGTCAAGTATAATATTCTTTCTATATTTGGAAGAAAGAATATTATACGTGTACAAGCCTATTACCGTACCACTGATACCAGTCCTGAAAAGAACCTTTGTGGAACTAATAGTAACAGCAAGTCTTTAAAATTATCCTCACTGCCTGACACACTGCTTCCTGCCTGTCCCTATACAAATTGGCAAAAAAGAGTAGGCTGGAACGATTAGCTGGAACAGCTCTTTTGTGGACCTGATAGTAACAGCTAATGATGATGATGATGATGATGATGAAGAAAGACTAATCTGGCTGAGCTGTCCCTAAAATAGCAGCATACAGCGCTCTGTCCCTTTATCTAAACTGACAAAAGAAACTCAGGCTGCTGACCTAACACCTATACCAGTCCTGAAAAGAACTTTTGTGTACCAAATAGCTAGCGTTTTCTCTGTCCCTACTCCACACAGGATCCTTTCCCTACAGTGACAGAAGAAAGAATGTAAAATGGCCACCGGATCGGGTGTATTTATAGGTTAGGGGGAATGTCCAAGTGTCCATGAGCTGTCATGTCTCAATTGGTTGTCCTGTAACACATGATAAACGTGTCACGAAAGGTTAAAGTTCTTGTATACATTAAACACGTAAGTCCGCCGGGGCGAACGACGGAAAAAGGCGTTCGAACCCGCGGACGGCGAAAGTCGGAAATTCGCCGCGAAACGACCGCCGGGCGAACCGTTCGGCCATCACTAGTCCACGGGTCCCGCGACCGGACTCACGGGGGTCCCGACCAGCGCGGGGTCGTGCCATGTCCTAGCAACACGGCGCAGGCGCGTCCATGATCGCCGCATTGTGCACCCCCGCAGACGCGCAAGAGCATGTGACGGCATCCCAGCACGAGAGCTACACCGCCCCGCCATCATTTGAGCAGTTAAATAACAACAGTAAGAAGGAAATACACCAGAATTTATCAAATCAGAATTAGTTTACTCAATGGGATGATAGTAAAAGGAATCAGTCAACCTAGGTTTACACTTTAAAATGTTGTCTGCAAAACATTTTAATAGCCCAACAACTATCACTTCAAATATTTAAATAGTCAACAGTTAACACTCTAATCTCAGTGCTTAGATAAGTGCATATAATGCCCATGTGAATGGATTACAGGAGAGCACAGGAATGGCTCTTATGAGTGTCAGACCCCTCTCTACTGCTCCTTCACATATCAATGCAGACCAGCAGATAAACAAGTACAACTTTTAGGAAACACTAACTGTATTACAATTCAACCTGCTCTTACAGAGAGTTCTTGGGGAACTGTAGTTCTATTAGCTTCAGTAAAACATGTAGCACAGGGGCTGTGACACAGTTATCATGCTAAGTGATGTGATGTTCTTTAAATAAGAGTTTGGCTCCCTCTAGTGTCCTTTTGATGTTAATGCTGTTGGGACTTTTCTTACAATTCATGATCAGCGCTGCAAAGCATTAAGGGTAAGGTAGTTCAATGTTTAAGTGTTTATGTGCTTAATTCAGTCAAGGAACTACTGACCCACAATGCCCAATTCACTTACCCACAAGGCCAAGCCATAGAACAGGCTGCTGGGTAAGCAAATAAAAGGGACAGGCATGGTGTGTTTTTTCTCTCTCTGGATGCCCTCAAACACACAGCAGGAGGTCTGTGTGTGGGCCCAGGGCTGGGAGCGCCTGGGGCCTACAGCAGAGAGCAGATAGCCTGCCCCCAGAGGGATCCTTGTGGAAGGCCCTGCTGGTTGAGCAGGAGGATTGGTCTCCGCTTCAGAACATTCAAAGCCTGCCTGCAGTAAGGTCTGTGTGTGACCAACTGCGGCCTGGAAGGAGCGGAGCGGAATCGTTTGGCCTCTGAGGAGTGCCAGAGCACAATCAGCTGGACCAGCGTGCGGATGGACCGGAGGACTCAAGACTTCTAGAGGTTTCCTACATTACAGTTACATCAGCCATCAGAAGGAGCAGTGCGGTGTGACGGTGCCGGCTTGGATCGGGACTGAGATACCAGGAAAGGAATCTTGCAAGCATCTGGGCCTGTTGCGGTGAGCGGGCACTTGCCCAGATCGATATAGTGCACTGTTGCTGTTTGAATTAGTTCCAGACTGTTGATGGGATCTGTAGTCCAACAGAAGTGATCTCATTTATCCATAGACTGTGTGTAGTGGAACTTCAGGGTTTACCTTCCCTGTACAGCAAAGTAAATGCTGAGTTGTGTCCTTCATTAAGGGAGAAGTCCTACAGGCGTCTTACATGTAAACGCACTCGGTTGCCAGCATGCCATTTCTACTATAATTTGCTACCTACTTGTTTCTTACCTGGATTTACAAATACTGCAGTCTAATACCTTGAGCTAGCTGAAGAGGAAGAAGAGAAGAGACCTTGTCATTCCGTTTGCAGAGTGAACAGTGTATTGCAACCTAGGGGGAGCCCTTGAGTATATGATACAAAGTTATATTGTATTATGTTATTGTATGTTCATAGCATTGTGCTGCAGAATTGGTATGTGTGTGTGTGTTCGGAGGGTTCAGTGGGAAGGTGCTCAATATAGCTGCTGATTGGTATTGGGTATCTGCCCCACTGTACACCTATCTATGGTGATCCTTGAATACAGTTTCACATTTATATTGACCGTTATATTGCCATTTACTGTCTCTGAGTTATCACACTCCACCTCAGTAAACTTTCAGATGGTTAATTGATACCCTGTGTGAGATTCTATCTATTATTACAGCTGGTGAAGTGACGAGTAGCAAGATGATGGTAAATATACAGTATCGTGTATTATTACTGTGTTTCTCTTTACCATTGGGTCTTACATTATCACACAGGTGTGCCAGAGGGGTTGAGTCTGTTCTTGGGGTTGATAGGCAGAGTACAGACAGGGCTGGTGCTACCACTAGGCAAACTAGGCAGCCGCCTAGGGCGCCCTGTTGCCTAGGGCGCCCGGCAACTGGTGTTATTATTCTCTTCTCTCTGCAGCAAGCAACTAAGTCTCAGCATCAGCAGGCAGCTACTGCTCCATTCACACATAGTGTCAGAGGTGCAGCGGCGGGGGAGGACTGTCTCTGTGTTCCGACTCCTGAATGAATGGAAGCAAGCAAACATTCATTGATGGGCACTGGTAGGCTGCATTTGATGTGCGCTGGTGAGGCTGCATTTGATGGGTGCTGGTGAGGCTGCATTTGAAGGGCACTGGTAGGCTGCATTTGATGGGCGCTGGTGAGGCTGAATTTGATGGGCACTGGTGAGGCTGCATTTGATCTGCGCTGGCGAGGCTGCATTTGATGGGTGCTGACGAGGCTGCATTTGATGGGCGCTGGTGAGCTGAATTTGATGGATGCTTAATTAAAAATGCAAGGTATACATGGGCAGAGCAAACGGGGTGGAGTCAGGGGTGGAGTCAAGGGGGGGTGGAAAAATTCGGTTTTGCCTAGGGTGTCAAAAATCCTTGCACCAGCTCTGAGTACAGAATTATGCATTCATCAGCAGCTCCTTCGGGGGTGAGTGCTACAAACAAATCCCTGAGATGGGGAGGGAGGTAAAAGTAGTCCTGTGTTGCTGTGTGGCAGTCCGGTTGATCTTCAGCTAGCTCTTAGGTGTTTAATTGCATGCAAAAAAATATTGGATTGCAAAGCAAAGTGGTTGATCCAATAGGTTGTGTATGGTATGACCAGCCGATAATCTTTCTGTGTAAATCAAAACTGTAACTGGATTCACAGTGATTATTGACTTAAAGATGTTACATTCTGTGGAACTACAAGCAACAGCAGAACAGTAGATGGTCTGAGCACTGACAGACTGACCCCCCCGCCCCCTTCAACCTCTGCAGCAATGCTGGCAGCACTCATACGTCTATTTCCCAAAGACAACCTCTGGATATGACGCTGAGCACGTGACCTCAACTTCTTTGGTGGACCATGGCGAGGCCTGTTCCGAGTGGATCCTGTCCTGTTAATCCACTGTATGGTCTTGGCCACCGTGCTGCAGCTCAGTTTCAGGGTCCTGGCAATCTTCTTATAGCCTAGGCCATCTTTATGTAGAACAAAAAAACATTTTTTTCAGATTCTCAGAGAGTTCTTTGCCATGAGGTGCCATGATGAACTTCCAGTGACCAGTATGAGAGAGTGAGAGCGATAACACCAAATTCAACACACCTGCTCCCCATTCACACCTGAGACCTTGTAACGCTAATGAGTCACGTGACACCGGGGGAGGGAAAATGGCTAATTGGGCCCAATTTGGAAATTTTCACTTATGGGTGTACTGACTTTTGTTGCCAGCGGTTTAGACATTAATGGCTGTGTGTTGAGTTATTTTGAGGGGACGGCAAATTTACACTGTTATACAAGCTGTACACTCACTACTTTACATTGTAGACAAGTGTCATTTCTTCAGTGTTGTCACATGAAAAGATAGAAGAAAAGATTTACAAATATGTGAGGGGTGTACTCACTTTTGCGAGATACTGTATATATATATATATATATATATATATATATATATATATATATATATAAAGAGAGAGAGAGAGAGAGAGATAGATATCTAGATATCTATATATATATATATAATATATATATATATATATATATATATATATATATATATATATATATATATCCTTTTCCCATCCGGATTGCACACACTGAGGTCACACTCATTAATGTTCCATCGTTATCCACTGCAGATTCCGTATCACACATTTAATGAGCGCCATCAGAGCCGTTCTATGCCCCTCCATCTTGTGTTGTCAATGACCCCGGCGTCAATGTTGTATTTTTGTGCGATATCTGTAATAATATTTGCTTACTCTATTACCGTATATACTTTGTTAAATGTTTGTGTTAATAAATCTTTAACAGTGAGAGGAAGAGAGTGATAAGTAGTTGCTGGCAATCATTCTCTATTAGTAGATGGGGAGACGGCTTCCTTCCCTGATATTGCGGATAATCAGCGCCTGTATCGTTACATCTGCAGTTTGTATGTTAATGCTTCCTGAGGAAAGGTACAATTGTGTGCCGATTCTACTAATGACATGATTACAGTATCAGAGGGCTATGTAAGGAGTCAGGCTGAGGGATAAGGTAGGTGTAAATGATTATTTCTTTCTCCGTAGAACAAATGAGAAATGCGGAAATTGTACTATTATGTACCACCTACATGTTCTGGAGCAGAATTTCATTTATAGATCATTTTGTATATTATACTGTCATGTAGAAGATTCTGCATATGAGAATGAATTCCTCTGAGGAGGAGAGAGACGGGGGGGGAGAAGGAAAGAGAGATTGCAAATGAAAGATAGATAGATATAGAGAGAGAGAAAGAAAAGAAAAGAAGAAAGAAAAGAAGGAAAGGAAGGAAGGGAAAGAAAAGAGAAGGGAAGGAAGGAAGGAAGGAAGGAAGGAAGGAAAAGGAAAGGAAGGAAGGAAAGAAAAGGGAAGGAAGAAAAGGAAGGAAGGGAGGGAGGAAGGAAGGAAGGGAGGAAGGAAGGAAGGAAAGAAAGAAAAGAAAAGCTACCAATAGGGTCTTTAGGTCTGAGTGAGAACCCTGCTAATGGACCCAGTAAGAAGTCATGTGGAGAAGGAAAGATAGAGAGAGAGAGAGAGAGGAAATTGCAGGTGAAAGTGAGGGAGGAAGGAATACATTACACTTGAATGATTGACAGGGTGAGGAAGGAAGGAAGGGTGGAATGAAATAAAAGTAAAGGAAAGAAAGAAAGGGAAGGATGGAGGAAGGGGCGTAGGAAGGAAGGAAGGAATACATTACACTTGACTGATTAACATAAATAGGAAGGAAGGAAGGGTGCAAAGAATAAAGACGGTGACTGAGGAAGGAAGAAAGGAAGGAAGATAGGAAAGAAAGAAAGAAAGAAAGAAAGAAAGAAAGAAAGAAAGAAAGAAAGAAAGAAAGAAAGAAAGAAAGGGAAGAATGGAGGAAAGGAGTTAGGAAGGAAGGAAGGAATACATTACAGTTGATTGTTTAACAGGGAGAGGAAAGAAGGAAGTAAGGAAGGAAGGGTGGAAGGAATGAAGAAGGTGAGTGAGGAAGGAAGAAAGGAAGGAAAGGGATGGAAGAGAAACGAAAGGAAGGGAAAGGAAAGGAGGAGGGAAAGATAGCGAGAGAGAGTGAGAGAGAGAGAGAGAGAGAGAGAGAGAGAAAGAAGAATGGAGGAAAGGAGGTAGGAAGGAAGGAATACATTACACTTGACTGATTAACAGGATGAGGAAGGATGGTAGGAAGGAAGGAAGGGTGGAAGGAATGAAGAAGGTGACTGAGGAAAGGAAGGAAGGAAAGGGATGGAGGAGGAGAAAAAGGAAGGGAAAGGAAAGGAAAGGAAGAAAGGAAAAAAAGAAAGGAAATAATACAGTACACTTGAATGAGTGACACAGAGAGGAAGCAAGGAAGAAGGTCACAGAAGAAAGAAAGAAAGGAAAAGAAAGGGGAAGGCAAAGAAAGAAAGGGAAGGATAGAGGAAGGGAGGAAGGAAGGAATAAATTACACTCGACTGATTGAGAGGGTGAGGAAGGAAGGAAAGAAAGGAGATGGAGGAGGAAAAGAAGGAAGGAAAGGGATGGTGGAAGAAGGGAGGATGGAGGAAAGGGAAGGAGGAATGAAGGAATACATTACACTTGAATGATTGACAGGGTAAAGAAAGAAAGAAAAAAAAAATACTTGCATCAATGCAGGATGGGATGACGTAGTCTCTAGGAGTATTTTGGTCAGACTTTCGGAGGTATATATATATATATTTTTTTTTTTTGTCACCACCACAGGAAGTGAGGTTAAAGGGTTAGTTCACCTATACCAGAAAAAAAAAAAAAAAATGCCTATGCAGATAAGGGGAGCCTATACAGCTTCGACCAAAGTTAAATGAAACCCTTGCTATCAGTGTAGGCCTTTTATGTACCTCCCAAAGTCTGACCAAAATACTCCTAGAGACTACGTCATCCCATCCTGCATTGATGCAAGTATTTTGCTAAGACACCCCCAGCGATGCTGCGATACAGGGGATAGTGGAGCACACATGTGTGGGGGTTTGAGGGCTCACTCCTGTGAAGATAACAGCTGGGAGGGTCTTACTAGAAAATGATACACCCATGGGAGTTTTTCAGCAAGGCTTCAGGAGGTACTTAAAGCAGCGTTCCACCTGGGGGGAAAAACAAGAAAAGTCAAAAGCTACAAATACTTTTAGCTTCTGACTTTTAATATATAGACACTTACTGTACACCTGTCCAGGGAGCCTGCGTTGTGGGCACCCCAGCTGATTTTTGGATCGGTTGTTGCGTGCTCACCATGAGGGAGACTGGCGAAGCCTTTTTTGCTTCACAGCCGGTTCCCTACTGAGCAGCAGTTTTCTAATTGGCCCAGTGGCGGGGGAAGGAGTAGAGGGGGGCAACGTCCGAGGGATGGTACAGTGGCACTGTCTCCTGGAAGTGGGGAAGGGTATCTGTCAAAAGTAGGTACCCGTTCCCCCCCTCCCCCTGAAAGGTGCCAAATGTAGCACCGAAGGGGGTGGGGCGGAAGAAGATCAGCAGAAGTTCCACTTTTGGGTGGAACTCCGCTTTAAATAGTCTTCACCTACAGCATGGGAATTATCCAACTTTAGTCAGAGTTGCCACCAATCCATCCAGTGGTCCACATTGCAAGATGGTATTTTCCATGTCAGCAATATAACAAATTCTTGAACAGAATCCTACAGTGGGTAGCCCCCTTGTAATGCCACACCTTGTTAGGATGAAATATATTCCATAACGCCTTTTATCATACCAGTATCATTTTAAGGAGGACTTGAAGGAAACCCCCACCAAGGATAACATACAAACTCCATGCACACCCCGCTATAGTGTCAATCAAACCAAGGACCCCAATGCTGGTAAGTTTATGTTCCGTAAGTAATAGAATAGGTTTCCATTTGCAGCAAAGCCTCACTTGTTAATTTCCCGCTAAAATACAGCAACCGAACACCGGTGACGGAAATCGGGGAAAAGCAAGCAGGCTTTCCTCCTTTGCTCTCCAGGCCATTTGACAAACAAATATTTCTAGAATTTTTCTTTTTCAATTCTAAATAGTTTTCTCCAGCCGCCGAGAGAAATCCCCGAGAGGGCTGAGCGCGGTTCTCTGAACGTTAATTAGCTACACTGTTGTCATTCACTGCGTTCCCGGAACCTCGTGGAAGAAGAGTCTCTGCAATGTATAATTCACATTATATTGTTTTTGTAGAAGAGGACCTTCCCCTGGAGACCACGCAGCTAGTGCAGATATACAGATGTTACACATCACAGCCATATATCAGTCTGTCATAGGAACACCAGCCGAATCATACAACTTTATTCCACTTGTAGTCATTTTATATGTTTGTTAGGACTAGACGGCAGTTAATGAGAGACTGCTTGACCCCTTTCTATTTCTGGAGGGACCGTTCTGTCTAAAAAACAAGACGTGAGATAATTGTGTACTGTAAGCAGGGATTTTTCATTGGGAACGTGGGGGACCGCAGTTTCAGCACCTCCAGCACTGAATGTATGTAATAGCAAGGAGTGTGGGGTGTGCTGGAGGGTCTATTGATGCCGGCTCCTGGCGGATGTATTGTTACTGGTAGGAATCTGTTTTTGTGTGAGGTTCTATTATTGCTGTTGTGTCTTATTTTGTTGGTAGGAATCTACTATTGAGGGAAAGGTTTATTGTTTCTGTATGCTGGAAGATCTATTGATGCTGGCTGCTGGGAGAGTTGTTGTTGCTGATGGGAGGGTCTAATGTTTCTGGAGTGGATTTTTTGTTGCTGAGGGTGGTATTTTGTTGTGGGTGCTCCATTGTTGCTGTGTGTGCGTGTGTGTGTGTGTGTGTGGGGGGGGGGGGGGTATAGTGCTGTGTGGAGGAACTATTGTTGCTAGGGTGGGGGTCTATTGTTGCTGGGAGGCCCTACTGTTGCTGTGGGAGTCTATTGTTGTGTGAGGAATCTATTGTTGCTGGGATGAAGACTATTGTTGCTGGGGGATCTATTGTTGTTGGGGAGGGGGGGGGCTATTGTTGCTGGGGGAGGGGATTAGGCCATGGCATTCCACCACTGTGGGGGGTGCAGTCCTTATAGGAAGGGGGCACGCTGCAACACATGTGAAAGGGCCCCCCGCTGCAGACCATCAGGTTTAATCCGCACTGATGCGACCCCAAAGTTGTGTTGCTTGCGATTTCTTTGTGACTTTACTGATTTAACATTGCAGTCTATGGCGCTCAAATCCCCACCAAAGTCGCAGAAAAGTAGTACAGGATTTTGTTTTCTCGCTCCGACTTGAGACGCATTGATTAGGACGCCACCCATTGAAACAAATGTGTTTTGACTTGTCATGCATCCTTATGTGTGTAAAGGGCCCCAGGTCCAGACGAAATGACCCCAAGACCAATGGAAAGGCCCTGGGTGGTTTGGGGGGTTGCACTGGGGCCCTGAAGGTTCTAGTTACACCTCTGGTATACTGTATACCTGTGGGAAACCTCTAGAAGCTGGAAATCACTGTATTAGACACTGCTACTACACTGCTGCTATAGTGTTCTCTACTAGCTTCGGGAAGGGCTGCTTTTGGAAATCATAGGGCCACCTACAGCCTACCTGACCTGCTCTCCATTCTGAAGCGACCCCCTGTACTCTGCAGCAGCCAACAATTTAAAGAGGATAAGAAGCTATCAGCACTTCTAGAGGAGCACACAGGGGGGGACAAGATCCCTCCCCCCCTTTAGATCAGGTTCCCTGCCAGAGCCCCACCCCCCCCTTACATCAGGTTCCCTGTCAGAGCCTCCCTTACATACATCAAGTACCCCATCAGATCCCCCCTTACATCAGGGTCCCTGTCAAAGCCCCCCCCCTTAGATCAGGTTCCCGGTCAGATCCCCCCCTTTCATTAGGGTCCCCTCCTAACCCGCCATACATTAGGTCTGCCTGGGGGCATTTACTAAAACAGATCCCCTGTAGTTCCCCCTACAGCTTCTTAAAACTGGTGTTAGGGGGGAGGAGATGACGCCAACCTTCAGCTGCTGCAGTGAGTCATACAGGGGATCAGTTCATGTAATTTCCTCCCCTCCTGCTGCACTGGTCACCCCCTCCTGTCCATGATCCGATTACTGGTGCTGTCTGGGTGCCCCTGCTAAACTGATGGCCTGGGCCCTGTATAGGAGGACATATAGTACCCACCCTATCAGCGGCCCTCGCTCCCGGGTCCCGCGCTGAGCGGATGTCCCGATGTAGCGTGAACACAGGAGGTTGGCTGCTTGTCACAGGCACCATTCAGAGACCACTTTGCATTTTTTCAATCAATGCAAAGTGTTCCCTGATTGGATGGGGTGAAGAGGTAGGGCAGTGACATCATGGGTTGGGGAGGTAGCGCAGGTATGTCATGGGGCGGAGATGTAGAGCAGTGACATCACTGGGTGGAGATGAAGAGCAGTGACGCCAGGGGATTGAGAGGTAGTGCAGTGATATCATGGGTTGGAGAGGTAACGCAGTGATGTCATAGGGTGGAGATGTAGAGCAGTGACATCGTGGGGTGGAGAGGTAGTGCAGTGACATCATTGTGTGGAGAGGTAGTGCAGTGATGTCATGGGGTGGAGATGTAGAGCAGTGACATCATGGAGTGGAGAGATAAAGCAGTGACCTTACTGGGTGGAGAGGTAGTGCAGTGACATCATGTGTTGGGAAGGTAATGCAGTGATGTCATGGGGTGGAGATGTAGAGCAGTGACATCACTGGGTGGAGAGATAGAGCAGTGACATCATGGGGTGGAGATGTAGAGCAGTGACATCATGGGATGTAGAGATAAAGCAGTGACATTACTGGGTGGAGAGGTAGTGCAGTGACGCCAGGGAATTGAGAGGTAGTGCAGTGACATCATGTGTTGGGAAGGTAATGCAGTGATGTCATGGGGTGGAGATGTAGAGCAGTGACATCATGGAGTGGAGAGATAAAGCAGTGACCTTACTGGGTGGAGAGGTAGTGCAGTGACATCATGTGTTGGGAAGGTAATGCAGTGATGTCATGGGGTGGAGATGTAGAGCAGTGACATCACTGGGTGGAGAGATAGAGCAGTGACATCATGGGGTGGAGATGTAGAGCAGTGACATCATGGGATGTAGAGATAAAGCAGTGACATTACTGGGTGGAGAGGTAGTGCAGTGACGCCAGGGAATTGAGAGGTAGTGCAGTGACATCATGTGTTGGGAAGGTAATGCAGTGATGTCATGGGGTGGAGATGTAGAGCAGTGACATCACTGGGTGGAGAGATAGAGCAGTGACATCATGGGGTGGAGATGTAGAGCAGTGACATCATGGGATGTAGAGATAAAGCAGTGACATTACTGGGTGGAGAGGTAGTGCAGTGACGCCAGGGAATTGAGAGGTAGTGCAGTGACATCATGTGTTGGGAAGGTAATGCAGTGATGTCATGGGGTGGAGATGTAGAGCAGTGACATCACTGGGTGGAGAGATAGAGCAGTGACATCATGGGGTGGAGATGTAGAGCAGTGACATCATGGGATGTAGAGATAAAGCAGTGACATTACTGGGTGGAGAGGTAGTGCAGTGACGCCAGGGAATTGAGAGGTAGTGCAGTGACGTCACAGGGTGGAGAGGTTAAAATTTAGAGCAAATGGTGGGACTTTGTACGAAGCACACAGCAGCATAAAAGGAAGTCAAGTGACTGGGAAATACTGTTTATTCATGTTGTATAATCTAACATACAATTTAATGGGTATATAACCTCCAAAAGCATTTGATCATTTACAACATAAGTTACATAGTAGTCCGTAATCATTGTAAAACAGACAATGGATACGTATTATAAACATAGGCAAGTTAAAAACAATACTAAATATATTTAAAAAAATAAGAGAAGAGGAGAGAAAAAAAATATATAAACATAATTCATATACTGAATGTTTATAAATATGAATAAAACCATAGAGAATGTAAATTGGTCCATGGTAGAATGGTAGTAAAGTGTAAGGCTTGATGCGTTTCGTGGCCTTATAGCCGCTCATCAGAAGCATAAACCATGGAAAATATCTGAAAACCAAAAATATTAGTTCTAAATGGTCTAAAAGGATAATTGATTTTAGTTGAGGTAGGGTTAAGGAAACATAAAAAACAAGGGGAAATGGTATATAAAGGTTTGTTACCAGGTTGCATATTAAACTTACATCTGCATCTGCGCAGCGGCAGTGCGGCATCGAAAGTAGCCAAAAAATCGCAGGGTCTCATCTCCGGGCACCGTGGTCGCCAAAGGGGCGATAACAACCAGCACAGACAATTTGTAGGCCATGTATGTGAGTGAACAGCCCCTGTGAAGGGTAAAAGCAGTGAGCCTGATGGGAAACCTAAGATACTAAATAAATGTATGAGAAAGAAAAGTGACTAATGTTGAATGTAAATAGGTTGTAAAGGTGAAGATAATGAGTGAGGTGAACGGTGAGTGAAAAGGGGTGTAAATATAAAAAAAAGGGTGGAAAGGTAGTGCAGTGATGTTACAGGGTGGGGAGATAGTACAGTGACATCATGGGGTGGAGAGGTAGCACAGTGACATCATGGGGTGGAGAGGTAGCACAGTGATGTCATGGGGTAGAGAGGTAGCACCAGGTCCGTCTTTAAGGCAGGGCAAAAGGGGAAGCTGCCCTGGGCCCTGTCATTGTTGTGGGGCCCAAAGCAGCTGCCTCATACTTGCCAACTACCCCAGTTAAAAATTCCCTTGCCCCTTGAATTTTTAGTCATGTGCTGTGTCCTGATATCTCAGTGTGAAGTGCTGGTACTAATGCTGCCCAGCTCTCCTCTATTGTTGTGTACAGATGACTCACCTGCAGACCCTGTGTTACATGTATATAACCGTCATTCATAAGTAAATAGCTGAGGCCAGCGGCATTAATATGTAAATAAAGGCGGCATTCATATGTATATCATGCCCCCCTGCAGTGAGGAGATGATATGCTGTAACCTCTAGCAACCAACCAGTGAGCACTGTACAGTAATCTCTAGCAACCAATTAACAAGCAGAAATCATCTGCTATAACCTCTAGCAACTAATCACTGAGCCGTAATTTGTGCTATAACCTCTAACAACCAGTCATTAAACAGTAATGATATGCTGTAACCGCTGGCTCACAATCGCTGCTCGATCTGATACAATAATTAGCAGTTAGACTTAAAATCAGTTTATTGTATGTCTGGAGATTTAAATTGCATGGGGGGGGCCCAAGAAAATTTTTGCCCAGGGTCCAATCAATATTAAAGAAGGCCTTGGGTAGCACAGTGACATCATGGAGTGAAGAGGTAGTGCAGTGATGTCGTGGGGTGAAGAGGTAGTGCAGTGATGTCATGAGGTGGAAAGGTAGTGCAGTGATGTCATGGGGTGGAGAGGTAGCACAGTGACATTATGGGGTGGAGAGGTAGTGCAATGACATCATGGGGTGAAGAGGTAGCACAGTGACATCATGGGGTGAAGAGTTATTGCAGTGACATCATGGGGTGGAGAGGTAGCGCAGTGACATCATGGGGTGGAGAGGTAGCACAGTGACGTCATGGTGTGGAGAGGTAGCACAGTGACGTCATGGGGTGGAGAGGTAGCACAGTGACGTCATGGTGTGGAGAGGTAGCACAGTGACCTCATGGGGTGGAGAGGTAGCGCAGTGACGTCATGGGGTGGAGAGGTAGCACAGTGACATCATGAGGTGGAGAGGTAGCACAGTGAGATCATGGGGTGGAGAGGTAGCACAGTGACGTCATGGTGTGGAGAGGTAGCACAGTGACGTCATGGGGTGGAGAGGTAGCGCAGTGACGTCATGGGGTGGAGAGGTAGCACAGTGACATCATGGGGTGGAGAGGTAGCACAGTGATATCATGGGGTAGAGAGGTAGTGCAGTGACATCATGGGGTGAAGAGGTAGCACAGTGACATCATGGTGTGGAGAGGAAGCACAGTGATGTCATGGGGTGGAGAGGTAGCACAGTGACATCATGGGGTGGAGAGGTAGCACAGCGACATCATGGGGTGGAGAGGTAGCACAGTGACATCATGGGGTGGAGAGGTAGCACAGTGACGTCATGGGGTGGAGAGGTAGCACAGTGACATCTTGGGGTGGAGAGGTAGCACAGTGATATCATGGGGTGGAGAAGTAGCGCAGTGACGTCATGAGGTGGAGAGGTAGTGCAGTGACATCATGGGGTGAAGAGGTAGTGCAGTGACATCATGGGGTGGAGAGGTAGCACAGTGACATCATGGGGTGGAGATGTAGAGCAGTGACATTGTGGGGTGGAGAGGTAGTGCAGTGACATCATGGGGTGGAGAGATAAAGCAGTGACATTACTGGGTGGAGAGGTAGCACAGTGACATCATGGGGTGGAGAGGTAGCACAGTGACATCATGGGGTGAAGAGGTAGTGCAGTGACGTCATGGGGTGGAAAGGTAGTGCAGTGACGTCACAGGGTTGTGATATAGCGCAGTGTCGCCACACTCTCATCCTTGTCCATTCACTGAAAGAAGAACAAAGCGATCTCTAAATAGAATCCATGACCAGCGGTATATTTGTTCACAATGCAGCAGGGCAGCCGCTCAGCACAGTTAAAGGAAGCTAGTGGCAATTACTTTAGTAGCGGTGTCTATACAATGATTTCCAGCTTCAATGGGATCCCACAATTATGGTATATACATAGTTACATTTGTAACGTGTTGTCATTGTGAGCAATCAATCACAAGTACTTTGACATTTGCTACTGAAGACAACCCACTAACCTGGCGTCTAACAATATACGAAACAATTAACTATCCAGGAGCTTATGTTATATGTTTTCTGAACATTGCGTAGTCGGTCTCTGGAGAGATGTGTCTCATAAAACATCTTATTACAATTACTTGCAAGATGACATCTGAGGACAAAATCATGCTAAGCATTCAAGCGTTCTGCTGTAAAGTAATGCTTTATGCTTTGACTTACAGGTTCAGTCTACAATCTAACCACCAACATATGATAATAAAGGTTTATTTTAACGTTACAAAATTTTGCAGTTAATGAAATCCTACTTCTTGCAATCTTTGTTTCAGCAATACAAGCTCATCAGAGGTTCAGTCCTTGATTTCAGGTGTCTCCAGTGAAGGATACTGTTAATACTACATCATACAATGACATTGTGTAGACAATTTGCTCCCAACCTTGTGGTAACAGTTTGGTGAAGTTCATTTTCTGTTCCAACATGGCTGTGCCCCTGTGTACAAAGCCAGCTCCATAAAGACATGGCTTAATGCACTTGGTGTGGAGGAACGCGAGTGTCCTGCACAGAGTCCTGACCTCAACCCTACTGAACAGCTCCATTTAGATGGGGTTTCAATAGTCTGGTGTGGAGGAACTCCAGTGTCCTGCACAGAGCCCTGACCTCAATCCTACTGAACACCTCCATTTAGACATGGTTTTACCAGTCTGGTGTGGAGGAACTCGAGTGTCCTGCACAGAGCCCTGACCACAACCCTACTGAACAGTTCCATTTAGACATGGTTTTACCAGTTTGGTGTGGAAGAACCCAAATGTCCTGTACAAAGCCCTGACCTCACCCTACTGAACAGACATGGTTTGACCAGTGTGGTGTGAAGGAACCTGGGTGGCCTGCAAAGAGCTCTGACCTCAAACCTACTATACAGCTCCAAAAAGACACGGTTTCACCATTCTGGTGTGGAGGAACCCACATGGCCTGTACTAAGCCTTGACCTCACCCTACTGAACAGCTCCATAAAGACATGGTTTGACCAGCTTGATGTGGAGGAACCCAAGTGGCCTGCACAGAGCCCTAACCTCAACCCTACTGAACAGTTCCATTTAGACATGGTTTTACCAGTTTGGTGTGGAAGAACCCAAATGTCCTGTACAAAGCCCTGACCTCACCCTACTGAACAGACATGGTTTGACCAGTTTGGTGTGAAGGAACCTGCAAAAAGCTCTGACCTCAACCCTACTATACAGCTCTAAAAAGACATGGTTTCACCATTTTGGTGTGGAGGAACCCACATGGCCTGTACTAAGCCTTGACCTCACCCTACTGAACAGCTCCATAAAGACATGATTTTACCAGCTTGATGTGGAGGAACCCAAGTGGCCTGCATAGAGCCCTAACCTCAACCCTACTGAACAGTTCCATTTAGACATGGTTTTACCAGTTTGGTGTGGAAGAACCCAAATGTCCTGTACAAAGCCCTGACTTTACCCTACTGAACAGACATGGTTTGACCAGTTTGGTGTGAAGGAACCTGCAAAAGAGCTCTGACCTCAACCCTACTATACAGCTCCAAAAAGACACGGTTTCACCATTTTGGTGTGGAGGAACCCACATGGCCTGTACTAAGCCTTGACCTCACCCTACTGAACAGCTCCATAAAGACATGGTTTGACCAGCTTGATGTGGAGGAACCCAAGTGGCCTGCATAGAGCCCTAACCTCAACCCTACTGAACAGCTCCATAAAGACATGGTTTGACCAGCTTGATGTGGAGGAACCCAAGTGGCCTGCACAGAGCCCTAACCTCAACCATACCGAACAGCTCCATAAAGACATGGTTTGACCAGCTTGATGTGGAGGAACCCAAGTGGCCTGCACAGAGCCCTAACCTCAACCATACCGAACAGCTCCACAAAAGCATGGTTTGATCAGTTTGGTGTGGAGAAACTTGAATGTTCTGCATGGAGTCCTGACCTCAACCCTATTTTACCTTCGGGGTGATTTGGAATTCCAAATGTGAGCCAGGTCTTCTCATGCACCATCAGTATCTGACCTGACAAATGCTATCTTGGCTGAGTAGTTAAATTTCCAAGACACATTATGTAATCTTATGGAAAACCTTCCCAGAAGAATAGAGGCTGTCATAGCTCCAAACATTAGTGGCTAACTCCATGGAATGGGATATCTCCTAAAGGTGCGATAGTCAGGTGCCAACAAACTTTTGGCCAAATGTTGTGGCTAACTCCATGGATTGGGATGTCTCCTAAAGGTGTTATAGTCAGGTGCCAACAAACTTTTGGTCATATAGCGATTTCCAGCCTTATATGAACCCAAAAACTGCCATGCCAAACTTTTTTTACTTCTGAAAATAGCGTACCTTGATGTACTACTGCCATTTCTTCCTTTTTTTTTTCTTCTTTTTTGCACTTTAAATAAATATCAGTGTTCACATTTCACAGCCCCGCAGACGTCACAGCCGAGAGGCCACATCACTGTCCTCCTTACAAAATGTTATCTGATGCTACAGAAGGGTTTCTATGGCAATGCTGACACTATGGATCAGAATATATCCCATAATGTAGTGTCATCACTGACAGCTGTTATGTTTGATGTATCTGCAGAAGAATAGTGATGGCCGAACGGTTCGCCCGGCGGTCGTTTCGCGGCGAATTTCCGACTTTCGCCGTCCGCGGGTTCGAACGCCTTTTTCCGTCGTTCGCCCCGGCGGACTTACGTGTTTAATGTATACAAGAACTTTAACCTTTCGTGACACGTTTATCATGTGTTACAGGACAACCAATTGAGACATGACAGCTCATGGACACTTGGACATTCCCCCTAACCTATAAATACACCCGATCCGGTGGCCATTTTACATTCTTTCTTCTGTCACTGTAGGGAAAGGATCCTGTGTGGAGTAGGGACAGAGAAAACGCTAGCTATTTGGTACACAAAAGTTCTTTTCAGGACTGGTATAGGTGTTAGGTCAGCAGCCTGAGTTTCTTTTGTCAGTTTAGATAAAGGGACAGAGCGCTGTATGCTGCTATTTTAGGGACAGCTCAGCCAGATTAGTCTTTCTTCATCATCATCATCATCATCATCATTAGCTGTTACTATCAGGTCCACAAAAGAGCTGTTCCAGCTAATCGTTCCAGCCTACTCTTTTTTGCCAATTTGTATAGGGACAGGCAGGAAGCAGTGTGTCAGGCAGTGAGGATAATTTTAAAGACTTGCTGTTACTATTAGTTCCACAAAGGTTCTTTTCAGGACTGGTATCAGTGGTACGGTAATAGGCTTGTACACGTATAATATTCTTTCTTCCAAATATAGAAAGAATATTATACTTGACTGCTGCCCTTCTGCTGCAGTCTGCTAATCATTCACAACTCACTTGTTCCACAAAGCTCTTTATCAGGACTGGTAACTTGGTCTGTCTAGGGTGCTACGGTACATAGGCTTGGGTGCGGTACAGTCTGCTGTTCTGTAAGGACCGCTATCGGTCCACAATACATAGGGTTGCCGTGCACTACTGCTGACCGCTGCCCTATACTGCAGCAGTCCTTCAGCGGTATAGGGACTGACGCACAGTCTGCTAAACACTAACACACAACCTGCTTGGTCCACAAAAGTTTTTATAAGGACTGGTAACTTGGTATAGGGTGCTACGGTACATAGGCCTGAGTGCAGTACAGTCTGCTGTTCTGTAAGGACCGCTATCGGTCCACAATACATAGGGTTGCCGTGCACTACTGCTGACCGCTGCCCTATACTGCAGCAGTCCTTCATTGGTATAGGGACTGACGTACAGTCTGCTAATCACTAACACACAACCTGCTTGGTCCACAAAAGTTCTTATAAGGACTGGTAACTTGGTATAGGGTGCTACGGTACATAGGCCTGAGTGCGTTACAGTCTGCTGTTCTGTAAGGACCGCTATCGGTCCACAATACATAGGGTTGCCGTGCACTACTGCTGACCGCTGCCCTATACTGCAGCAGTCCTTCATTGGTATAGGGACTGACGTACAGTCTGCTAATCACTAACACACAACCTGCTTGGTCCACAAAAGTTCTTATAAGGACTGGTAACTTGGTATAGGGTGCTACGGTACATAGGCCTGAGTGCGTTACAGTCTGCTGTTCTGTAAGGACCGCTATCGGTCCACAATACATAGGGTTGCCGTGCACTACTGCTGACCGCTGCCCTATACTGCAGCAGTCCTTCATTGGTATAGGGACTGACGTACAGTCTGCTAATCACTAACACACAACCTGCTTGGTCCACAAAAGTTCTTATAAGGACTGGTAACTTGGTATAGGGTGCTACGGTACATAGGCCTGAGTGCGTTACAGTCTGCTGTTCTGTAAGGACCGCTATCGGTCCACAATACATAGGGTTGCCGTGCACTACTGCTGACCGCTGCCCTATACTGCAGCAGTCCTTCAGCGGTATAGGGACTGACGCACAGTCTGCTAAACACTAACACACAACCTGCTTGGTCCACAAAAGTTTTTATAAGGACTGGTAACTTGGTATAGGGTGCTACGGTACATAGGCCTGAGTGCAGTACAGTCTGCTGTTCTGTAAGGACCGCTATCGGTCCACAATACATAGGGTTGCCGTGCACTACTGCTGACCGCTGCCCTATACTGCAGCAGTCCTTCATTGGTATAGGGACTGACGTACAGTCTGCTAATCACTAACACACAACCTGCTTGGTCCACAAAAGTTCTTATAAGGACTGGTAACTTGGTATAGGGTGCTACGGTACATAGGCCTGAGTGCGTTACAGTCTGCTGTTCTGTAAGGACCGCTATCGGTCCACAATACATAGGGTTGCCGTGCACTACTGCTGACCGCTGCCCTATACTGCAGCAGTCCTTCATTGGTATAGGGACTGACGTACAGTCTGCTAATCACTAACACACAACCTGCTTGGTCCACAAAAGTTCTTATAAGGACTGGTAACTTGGTATAGGGTGCTACGGTACATAGGCCTGAGTGCGTTACAGTCTGCTGTTCTGTAAGGACCGCTATCGGTCCACAATACATAGGGTTGCCGTGCACTACTGCTGACCGCTGCCCTATACTGCAGCAGTCCTTCATTGGTATAGGGACTGACGTACAGTCTGCTAATCACTAACACACAACCTGCTTGGTCCACAAAAGTTCTTATAAGGACTGGTAACTTGGTATAGGGTGCTACGGTACATAGGCCTGAGTGCGTTACAGTCTGCTGTTCTGTAAGGACCGCTATCGGTCCACAATACATAGGGTTGCCGTGCACTACTGCTGACCGCTGCCCTATACTGCAGCAGTCCTTCAGCGGTATAGGGACTGACGCACAGTCTGCTAAACACTAACACACAACCTGCTTGGTCCACAAAAGTTTTTATAAGGACTGGTAACTTGGTATAGGGTGCTACGGTACATAGGCCTGAGTGCAGTACAGTCTGCTGTTCTGTAAGGACCGCTATCGGTCCACAATACATAGGGTTGCCGTGCACTACTGCTGACCGCTGCCCTATACTGCAGCAGTCCTTCATTGGTATAGGGACTGACGTACAGTCTGCTAATCACTAACACACAACCTGCTTGGTCCACAAAAGTTCTTATAAGGACTGGTAACTTGGTATAGGGTGCTACGGTACATAGGCCTGAGTGCGTTACAGTCTGCTGTTCTGTAAGGACCGCTATCGGTCCACAATACATAGGGTTGCCGTGCACTACTGCTGACCGCTGCCCTATACTGCAGCAGTCCTTCATTGGTATAGGGACTGACGTACAGTCTGCTAATCACTAACACACAACCTGCTTGTTCCACAAAAGTTCTTATAAGGACTGGTAACTTGGTATAGGGTGCTACGGTACATAGGCTTGAGTGCGGTACAGTCTGCTGTTCTGTAAGGACCGCTATCGGTCCACAATAGATAGGGTTGACGTGCACCACTGCTGACCGCTGCCCTATACTGCAGCAGTCCTTCAGCGGTATAGGGACTGACGTACAGTCTGCTAAACACTAATACACAACCTGCTTGGTCCACAAAAGTTCTTATAAGGACTGGTAACTTGGTATAGGGTGCTACGGTACATAGGCTTGAGTGCGGTACAGTCTGCTGTTCTGTAAGGACCGCTATAGGTCCACAATAGATAGGGTTGACGTGCACCACTGCTGACCGCTCACCTATACTGCAGCAGTCCTTCAGCGGTATAGGGACTGACGTACAGTCTGCTAATCACTAACACACAACCTGCTTGTTCCACAAAAGTTCTTATAAGGACTGGTAACTTGGTATAGGGTGCTACGGTACATAGGCTTGAGTGCGGTACAGTCTGCTGTTCTGTAAGGACCGCTATCGGTCCACAATAGATAGGGTTGACGTGCACCACTGCTGACCGCTGCCCTATACTGCAGCAGTCCTTCATCGGTATAGGGACTAAGAGTTTTGTCACAGGGTCATTTAAAAAATGACAGGCAGAGGAAGAGGCAGGCCCTTCCGCAGGGGTGGTAGGGGTAGGGCAGGAGCAACAGGCTTGAGCCAAAGTGGGAAGTTGCAGAAGGTGCGTTCAATTACTTTAAAGGATGCACCAGACTTGGTTGAGTGGCTCGCTCAGCCTTACTCTTCTGCACCCTCCTCATCCTCTCGATCTGCACCCTCTTCTTCACTCTCTGCTATGTGCACCCCCAAAGACACTACCACCAACAACACGACCACCACCACCACCACCACATACCTTCCGCTTGAGTCACTGGAATTATTTTCCGATCCATATCAAGAGGACATTTCTGATGCGCAGCCACTCTTGGTATTGGATCAGGAAGAGGAGGTAGCAACAAGCGCTACTCAGCAGTCTGACGCCAGTACCCAGATCAGCCCAAGGAGGAGGTTGGTCCCCGGTGTTGCTGCCTACTCTACTTATAGCGGTGGGGAAGGTGACGTTGATGATGACGTGTCTAGTGATGTCACGTGGGTGCCCACAAGAGAGGAAGAGGAGGGGAGTTCAGAGGGAGATATGGACCAGCAGATAGGGAGGAGAAGCAGCAATGACTTACATTGCACAGCAGGGACAAAGCAGACTGCAAATGTATCAGGAGCGAGTCATCGACCATGTACGGTCACATCTGGCGCTCCCAGGACACCGGCACATGGCTCCGCAGTGTGGGCTTTTTTTAACGTGTCCGCTGCTGACAATAGCGTTGCCATCTGCAATCTTTGCAGTCAACGCGTTAGTCGCGGTAAGCCCAATACTCACCTAGGGACGACCGCCTTAAGAAGGCACATGAGCAGCCATCACCGAGCCCAGTGGGAGCAACGGAACACACAAAGCCACACTGCAGGCTCTCACCGTCCAGCCTCGTCTTCTACTTCTCCTTCTCCTCTCTCCTCACAATTGTCCTCCACTCCACCTTCCATCACGCCAAGCTCACATTTTTCTGCAAAAAGGCAGGCTTCCGTGGGCCTAATGTTTGAGCGTAAAAAAATGATGACGCCGGATAACCCTCTTGCCCAACGGTTGGCGGCTGGCTTGTCAGAACTCATAGCCCGCCAACTACTGCCATATAAACTGGTGGACTCGGAGGCCTTTCGCAAATTTGTGGCCATTGGAACACCACAATGGAAGGTCCCAGGAAGGAAGTATTTCTCAGAGAAGGGCATCCCAGAGCTATATGGCCATGTTCAGCGGCAAGTGAATGTATCTCTGGCACACAGTGTCGGTGCCAAGATACATCTGACCACAGACACGTGGTCTAGCAAACACGGGCAGGGAAGGTATATCAGTTTTACTGCCCACTGGGTGAACCTTCTGACGGCCGTCAAGCATGTAACCCGTGGCACCCGTGTAGATTTGGTTTTACCGCCACGGATTGCATGCAGGCCTGACTCTTCTTCTCCTCCTCCTACTCCATCCTCCTCCCTCTCCTCCTCAGCTGCCTCCTCCTTTTCCGCTGCTAGCGTCTCTTCCACTGCACCGCCCAAGCTCCCCAGAACCTATTCCACATGCCAGGTGAGACGTTGCCATGCCGTGCTGCGTCTGTTGTGCCTGGAAGCAAAGAGCCACACTGGCCCGGCACTCCTTTCAGCTTTGCGTTCACAGGCAGATGAGTGGCTAACACCGCTCAATTTGACAGTTGGTAAAGTGGTGTGTGACAACGGTGCCAATCTGCTTAGCGCATTGAAACAGGGCAAAATCACGCACGTGCCGTGCATGGCACACGTCTTAAACTTGGTCGTGCAGCGATTCCTTGTCAAATACCCTGGGGTCCAGGACATCTTGCGGCAGGCAAGGAAAATCTCGGCCCATTTCAGAAGATCTTACACGGCCATGGCTCGCCTTGCTGACATTCAGCGGCGACACCATCTGCCGGTCAGACGTCTTATTTGCGATTGCCCGACGCGATGGAACTCAACCTTCTATATGCTTGATAGGCTGCTCCAGCAGAAACGTGCAGTTAACGTCTACCTGTATGAACTCTGCGAAAGAAACGGTTCTGGGGAGCTGGGTTTTTTTTCACCGCGCCAGTGGCTGCTCATGCGCGACACATGCAGACTTCTGCGGCCATTTGAGGAGATCACCAAACTGGTCAGTCGCAGCCATGGCGCCATCAGTGACATGGTACCTTATGCCTTCTTTCTGGAGCGTGCATTGCGTCGTGTCATTGATCAGGCTGTGGAGGAGCAGGAGCGGGAAGATGAGGAAGTCGCAATGCTGGATGAATTCCCAGGGGGGGCTACTCTATCTGAGACGAGTCAACAACAGGAGTCTGAAGAGGAGTCAGAGGAGGATGGTGCCGGGGCGGATGAGCAGGAGCAAGAAGAGCATGCTTTAAACCTTTCTGGGATCCCTGTTGTGCGAGGATGGGGAGAGGAGAATGAAGAGGACGACATTATCCTGGATGATGAGCAGGAGCCAGGCCACCACACCGCTTCCACTTTAGTGCAAATGGGGGCCTTCATGCTCCAGTGTTTTAATAGGGACCCCCGTATAAAAAGCATGAGGGTCAAGGACCAGTACTGGGTGGCAACGTACTTAGACCCCCCGGTACAAACACAAAATGGCGGAAATGTTACCGCCGTCGCAGAGGGCTGTCAGAATGCAGCACTTCCAGGCCTTGCTTCGAGAAATGCTGCATTCTGCTTTTGCGTGCGCTGGCAGAGGAGCAATTCCCACTCCCAGAGAAGGATTTGCGGGTACCAATCCAACAGCGCCTGCAAGAAGAGGCCGGTTTGAAGATGTGTTGGTGACTTCGGATATGAGGTCATTCTTTCAGCCGACCCATCGACAGGTGTCATCCGGATCCAGCATCAGGGAACGCCTAGACCGTCAGGTGTCCGACTACATTGGGTTAAGGGCCGATGTGGACGCTCTGAGGAGTGATGAACCCCTAGACTACTGGGTGGGCAGGCTTGACCTCTGGCCAGAGCTTGCCCAATTTGCAATCGAACTGTTGGCTTGCCCCTCATCCAGTGTCCTGTCCGAAAGGACGTTCAGCGCAGCAGGGGGGATTGTGACCGATAAGCGTACTCGCCTAGCTCACGACAGTGTTAACTACCTCACATTTCTAAAAATGAATGAGGCATGGATCTCGGAGGAATTCAACACATGTGATCAGTAGACCATGTATATGTCTATAAACAATTTTTGGAATCAAGCACACAGACCTTCTTAATTCATTTGGCTCACTTCCCTGACCCAAAAAAGCACACCGTACTATATGCCCCTACCCTCCTCTTTGAAGAGGTTGAGCGGTGTCATATTTCTACTGGGGCTGCTTATTATGAGGGGTTCCCACCATCCCTGTGCTGTGCTGACTTCCTCCTGGGTGTTCTTATTATGAGGGGCTCCCACCATCCCTGTGCTGTGCTGACTTCCTCCTGGGGGTTCTTATTATGAGGGGATCACACCATCCCTGTGCTGTGCTGACTTCCTCCTGGGGCTGCTTACGGTGCTGCTGTCAGCGCTGTATGTCACGGAGCTGCTGTCAGCGCTGTATGTCACGGAGCTGCTGTCAGCGCTGTATGTCACGGAGCTGCTGTCAGCGCTGTATGTCACGGAGCTGCTGTCAGCGCTGTATGTCACGGAGCTGCTGTCAGCGCTGTATGTCACGGAGCTGCTGTCAGCGCTGTATGTCACGGAGCTGCTGTCAGCGCTGTATGTCACGGAGCTGCTGTCAGCGCTGTATGTCACGGAGCTGCTGTCAGCGCTGTATGTCACGGAGCTGCTGTCAGCGCTGTATGTCACGGAGCTGCTGTCAGCGCTGTATGTCACGGTGCTGCTGTCAGCGCTGTATGTCACGGAGCTGCTGTCAGCGCTGTATGTCACGGAGCTGCTGTCAGCGCTGTATGTCACGGAGCTGCTGTCAGCGCTGTATGTCACGGAGCTGCTGTCAGCGCTGTATGTCACGGAGCTGCTGTCAGCGCTGTATGTCACGGTGCTGCTGTCAGCGCTGTATGTCACGGAGCTGCTGTCAGCGCTGTATGTCACGGAGCTGCTGTCAGCGCTGTATGTCACGGAGCTGCTGTCAGCGCTGTATGTCACGGAGCTGCTGTCAGCGCTGTATGTCACGGAGCTGCTGTCAGCGCTGTATGTCACGGTGCTGATGTCAGTGCTCTGTATTACGGTGCTGCTGTCAGTGCTCTGTATCTCCTGCACCCTCTTGTTTGCCTACCCTGGTCCCTGACCTTCCCTCTCCTCCATTGCCTTCATTAGCTCCATAGTCCTGAATTGTCAGAACAATTTCCCAAATAAAAAAAAAATGCTTGTAGTTATCGATCCCAAATTCACCTCATACATGTATTATGCTATTGTCCAGGTGGTGGGACTACGTGCTACCCCCTAATAATTACCCCGTGGCCGCAAATTCGACCTAAAGGTTTGCGAAATTCGCCTCCCATTGAAGTCAATGGAGCCCGCGGCGAACGGTCGTTTTCGCGAACGTTTGTGCCCGTTCGCGTTTCGCGTTCGCGAAACGTCCCGTCGGAAGTTCGTCCATCACTACAGAAGAATCTTCTTTATGATGTTCGAGCATTACCGAAAAAGAGTTAGATTAAAAGGGTGCTCAGCTGACAGATCTGGTGTGACGGAATTTCAAAGGAAAACGCTGTAAAAGTATCCCCTGGATCCTCTCAAACTTTCGAATTCATTATATTTAGTAGAGGCTGGAAATGGCGGGGGAATAGTATAAGCTAATGAAGCAGATGCATTGATTACATTTTTATTTCTTGCATAAGGGGATGGGGGATAAGACGGGGGGGGGGGGAGAGCGGTCAAAGAATGAAGAGAAAAATAATGAAAGGGAAAAGGAGGGTGGAGAGGAGTCATAGAATGATAGAGAAGTGAGGGAAAGGAGGGAGGAGAGGACTCATAGAATGATAGAGAAGAGAGGGAAAGGAGGGAGGAGAGGACTCACAGAATGATAGAGAAGTGAGGGAAAGGAGGGAGGAGAGGACTCATAGAATGATAGAGAAGAGAGGGAAAGGAGGGAGGAGAGGACTAATAAAATGATAGAGAAGAGAGGGAAAGGAGGGAGGAGAGGACTAATAGAATGATAGAGAAGTGAGGGAAAAGAGGGAGGAGAGGGCTCATAGAATGATAGAGAAGTGAGGGAAAGGAGGGAGGAGAGGGCTCATAGAATGATAGAGAAGAGAGGGAAAGGAGGGAGGAGAGGACTCATAGAATGATAGAGACATGAGGGAAAGGAGGGCGGAGAGGGCTCATAGAATGATAGAGAAGTGAGGAAAAGGAGGGAGGAGAGGGCTCATAGAATGATAGAGAAGAGAGGGAAAGGAGGGAGGAGAGGACTCATAGAATGATAGAGAAGTGAGGGAAAGGAGGGAGGAGAGGGCTCATAGAATGATAGAGAAGAGAGGGAAAGGAGGGAGGAGAGGACTCATAGAATGATAGAGACATGAGGGAAAGGAGGGCGGAGAGGGCTCATAGAATGATAGAGAAGTGAGGGAAAGGAGGGAGGAGAGGGCTCATAGAATGATAGAGAAGAGAGGGAAAGGAGGGAGGAGAGGACTCATAGAATGATAGAGAAGTGAGGGAAAGGAGGGTGGAGAGGGCTCATAGAATGATAGAGAAGTGAGGGAAAGGAGGGAGGAGAGGACTCATAGAATGATAGAGAAGTGAGGGAAAGGAGGGAGGAGAGGGCTCATAGAACGATAGAGAAGTGAGGGAAAGGAGGGAGGAGAGGGCTCATAGAATGATAGAGAAGAGAGGGAAAGGAGGGAGGAGAGGACTCATAGAATGATAGAGAAGTGAGGGAAAGGAGGGAGGAGAGGGCTCATAGAATGATAGAGAAGAGAGGGAAAGGAGGGAGGAGAGGACTCATAGAATGATAGAGAAGTGAGGGAAAGGAGGGTGGAGAGGGCTCATAGAATGATAGAGAAGTGAGGGAAAGGAGGGAGGAGAGGACTCATAGAATGATAGAGAAGTGAGGGAAAGGAGGGAGGAGAGGGCTCATAGAACGATAGAGAAGTGAGGGAAAGGAGGGAGGAGAGGGCTCATAGAATGATAGAGAAGAGAGGGAAAGGAGGGAGGAGAGGGCTCATAGAATGATAGAGAAGTAAGGGAAAGGAGGGAGGAGAGGGCTCATAGAATGATAGAGAAGTGAGGGAAAGGAGGGAGGAGAGGACTCATAGAATGATAGAGAAGTGAGGGAAAGGATGGAGGAGAGGACTCATAGAATGATAGAGAAGAGAGGGAAAGGAGGGAGGAG
Source organism: Lithobates pipiens (assembly GCF_037356315.1). Classification (NCBI taxonomy): domain Eukaryota; kingdom Metazoa; phylum Chordata; class Amphibia; order Anura; family Ranidae; genus Lithobates; species Lithobates pipiens. The sequence goes on from NW_027507784.1 coordinate 340,378,109, forward strand.
AGGGCTCATAGAATGATAGAGAAGTAAGGGAAAGGAGGGAGGAGAGGGCTCATAGAATGATAGAGAAGTAAGGGAAAGGAGGGAGGAGAGGGCTCATAGAATGATAGAGAAGTGAGGGAAAGGAGGGAGGAGAGGACTCATAGAATGATAGAGAAGTGAGGGAAAGGAGGGAGGAGAGGACTCATAGAATGATAGAGAAGTGAGGGAAAGGTGGGGGGGAGGGCTCATAGAATGATAGAGAAGAGAGGGAAAGGAGGGAGGAGAGGACTCATAGAATGATAGAGACATGAGGGAAAGGAGGGCGGAGAGGACTCATAGAATGATAGAGAAGTGAGGGAAAGGAGGGAGGAGAGGGCTCATAGAACGATAGAGAAGTGAGGGAAAGGAGGGAGGAGAGGGCTCATAGAATGATAGAGAAGAGAGGGAAAGGAGGGAGGAGAGGACTCATAGAATGATAGAGAAGTGAGGGAAAGGAGGGAGGAGAGGGCTCATAGAATGATAGAGAAGAGAGGGAAAGGAGGGAGGAGAGGACTCATAGAATGATAGAGAAGTGAGGGAAAGGAGGGTGGAGAGGGCTCATAGAATGATAGAGAAGTGAGGGAAAGGAGGGAGGAGAGGACTCATAGAATGATAGAGAAGTGAGGGAAAGGAGGGAGGAGAGGGCTCATAGAACGATAGAGAAGTGAGGGAAAGGAGGGAGGAGAGGGCTCATAGAATGATAGAGAAGAGAGGGAAAGGAGGGAGGAGAGGGCTCATAGAATGATAGAGAAGTAAGGGAAAGGAGGGAGGAGAGGGCTCATAGAATGATAGAGAAGTGAGGGAAAGGAGGGAGGAGAGGACTCATAGAATGATAGAGAAGTGAGGGAAAGGATGGAGGAGAGGACTCATAGAATGATAGAGAAGAGAGGGAAAGGAGGGAGGAGAGGGCTCATAGAATGATAGAGAAGTAAGGGAAAGGAGGGAGGAGAGGGCTCATAGAATGATAGAGAAGTGAGGGAAAGGAGGGAGGAGAGGACTCATAGAATGATAGAGAAGTGAGGGAAAAGAGGACGGAGAGGGCTCATAGAATGATAGAGAAGAGAGGGAAAGGAGGGAGGAGAGGGCTCATAGAATGATAGAGAAGTAAGGGAAAGGAGGGAGGAGAGGGCTCATAGAATGATAGAGAAGTGAGGGAAAGGAGGGAGGAGAGGACTCATAGAATGATAGAGAAGTGAGGGAAAGGAGGGAGGAGAGGACTCATAGAATGATAGAGAAGTGAGGGAAAGGTGGGGGGGAGGGCTCATAGAATGATAGAGAAGAGAGGGAAAGGAGGGAGGAGAGGACTCATAGAATGATAGAGACATGAGGGAAAGGAGGGCGGAGAGGGCTCATAGAATGATAGAGAAGTGAGGGAAAGGAGGGAGGAGAGGACTCATAGAATGATAGAGAAGAGAGGGAAAGGAGGGAGGAGAGGGCTCATAGAATGATAGAGAAGTGAGGGAAAGGAGGGAGGAGAGGACTCATAGAATGATAGAGAAGAGAGGGAAAGGAGGGAGGAGAGGGCTCATAGAATGATAGAGAAGAGAGGGAAAGGAGGGAGGAGAGGACTCATAGAATGATAGAGACATGAGGGAAAGGAGGGCGGAGAGGGCTCATAGAATGATAGAGAAGTGAGGGAAAGGAGGGAGGAGAGGGCTCATAGAATGATAGAGAAGAGAGGGAAAGGAGGGAGGAGAGGACTCATAGAATGATAGAGAAGTGAGGGAAAGGTGGGAGGAGAGGGCTCATAGAATGATAGAGAAGAGAGGGAAAGGAGGGAGGAGAGGACTCATAGAATGATAGAGACATGAGGGAAAGGAGGGCGGAGAGGGCTCATAGAATGATAGAGAAGTGAGGGAAAGGAGGGAGGAGAGGGCTCATAGAATGATAGAGAAGAGAGGGAAAGGAGGGAGGAGAGGGCTCATAGAATGCTAGAGAAGTGAGGGAAAGGGGGGAGGAGAGGACTCATAGAATGATAGAGAAGTGAGGGAAAGGAGGGAGGAGAGGACTCATAGAATGATAGAGAAGTGAGGGAAAGGAGGGTGGAGAGGGCTCATAGAATGATAGAGAAGTGAGGGAAAGGAGGGAGGAGAGGACTCATAGAATGATAGAGAAGTGAGGGAAAGGAGGGAGGAGAGGGCTCATAGAACGATAGAGAAGTGAGGGAAAGGAGGGAGGAGAGGGCTCATAGAATGATAGAGAAGAGAGGGAAAGGAGGGAGGAGAGGGCTCATAGAATGATAGAGAAGTAAGGGAAAGGAGGGAGGAGAGGGCTCATAGAATGATAGAGAAGTGAGGGAAAGGAGGGAGGAGAGGACTCATAGAATGATAGAGAAGTGAGGGAAAGGAGGGAGGAGAGGACTCATAGAATGATAGAGAAGAGAGGGAAAGGAGGGAGGAGAGGGCTCATAGAATGATAGAGAAGTAAGGGAAAGGAGGGAGGAGAGGGCTCATAGAATGATAGAGAAGTGAGGGAAAGGAGGGAGGAGAGGACTCATAGAATGATAGAGAACTGAGGGAAAGGAGGGCGGAGAGGGCTCATAGAATGATAGAGAAGAGAGGGAAAGGAGGGAGGAGAGGGCTCATAGAATGATAGAGAAGTAAGGGAAAGGAGGGAGGAGAGGGCTCATAGAATGATAGAGAAGTGAGGGAAAGGAGGGAGGAGAGGACTCATAGAATGATAGAGAAGTGAGGGAAAGGAGGGAGGAGAGGACTCATAGAATGATAGAGAAGTGAGGGAAAGGTGGGGGGGAGGGCTCATAGAATGATAGAGAAGTGAGGGAAAGGAGGGAGGAGAGGACTCATAGAATGATAGAGAAGTGAGGGAAAGGAGGGAGGAGAGGACTCATAGAATGATAGAGAAGTGAGGGAAAGGAGGGAGGAGAGGACTCATAGAATGATAGAGAAGTGAGGGAAAGGAGGGAGGAGAGGGCTCATAGAACGATAGAGAAGTGAGGGAAAGGAGGGAGGAGAGGGCTCATAGAATGATAGAGAAGAGAGGGAAAGGAGGGAGGAGAGGGCTCATAGAACGATAGAGAAGTGAGGGAAAGGAGGGAGGAGAGGACCCATAGAATGATAGAGAAGAAAGAGATAAAGAGAGGGAAATGAGGGAGGAGAGGACCCATAGAATGACAGAGAAGTGAGGGAAAGGAGGGAGGAGAGGACTCATAGAATGATAGAGAAGTGAGGGAAAGGAGGGAGGAGAGGGCTCATAGAACGATAGAGAAGTGAGGGAAAGGAGGGAGGAGAGGGCTCATAGAATGATAGAGAAGAGAGGGAAAGGAGGGAGGAGAGGACCCATAGAATGATAGAGAAGAAAGAGATAAAGAGAGGGAAATGAGGGAGGAGAGGACCCATAGAATGACAGAGAAGTGAGGGAAAGGAGGGAGGAGAGGGCTCATAGAATGATAGAGAAGTGAGGGAAAGGAGGGAGGAGAGGACTCATAGAATGATAGAGAAGTGAGGGAAAGGAGGGAGGAGAGGACTCATAGAATGATAGAGAAGTGAGGGAAAGGAGGGAGGAGAGGACTCATAGAATGATAGAGAAGTGAGGGAAAGGAGGGAGGAGAGGACTCATAGAATGAAAGAGAAGTGAGGGAAAGGAGGGAGGAGAGGACTCATAGAATGATAGAGAAGTGAGGGAAAGGAGGGAGGCGAGGACTCATAGAATGATAGAGAAGTGAGGGAAAGGAGGGAGGCGAGGACTCATAGAATGATAGAGAAGTGAGGGAAAGGAGGGAGGAGAGGACTCATAGAATGATAGAGAAGTGAGAGAAAGGAGGGAGGAGAGGACTCATAGAATGATAGAGAAGAGAGGGAAAGGAGGGAGGAGAGGGCTCATAGAATGATAGAGAAGAGAGGGAAAGGAGGGAGGAGAGGACTCATAGAATGATAGAGAAGTGAGGGAAAGGAGGGAGGAGAGGACTCACAGAATGAAAGAGAAGTGAGGGAAAGGAGGGAGGAGAGGACTCATAGAATGATAGAGAAGTGAGGGAAAGGAGGGAGGCGAGGACTCATAGAATGATAGAGAAGTGAGGGAAAGGAGGGAGGCGAGGACTCATAGAATGATAGAGAAGTGAGGGAAAGGAGGGAGGAGAGGACTCATAGAATGATAGAGAAGTGAGAGAAAGGAGGGAGGAGAGGACTCATAGAATGATAGAGAAGAGAGGGAAAGGAGGGAGGAGAGGGCTCATAGAATGATAGAGAAGAGAGGGAAAGGAGGGAGGAGAGGACTCATAGAATGATAGAGACATGAGGGAAAGGAGGGCGGAGAGGGCTCATAGAATGATAGAGAAGTGAGGGAAAGGAGGGAGGAGAGGGCTCATAGAATGATAGAGAAGAGAGGGAAAGGAGGGAGGAGAGGACTCATAGAATGATAGAGAAGTGAGGGAAAGGTGGGAGGAGAGGGCTCATAGAATGATAGAGAAGAGAGGGAAAGGAGGGAGGAGAGGACTCATAGAATGATAGAGACATGAGGGAAAGGAGGGCGGAGAGGGCTCATAGAATGATAGAGAAGTGAGGGAAAGGAGGGAGGAGAGGACCCATAGAATGATAGAGAAGAAAGAGATAAAGAGAGGGAAATGAGGGAGGAGAGGACCCATAGAATGACAGAGAAGTGAGGGAAAGGAGGGAGGAGAGGACTCATAGAATGATAGAGAAGTGAGGGAAAGGAGGGAGGAGAGGACTCATAGAATGATAGAGAAGTGAGGGAAAGGTGGGGGGGAGGGCTCATAGAATGATAGAGAAGTGAGGGAAAGGTGGGGGGGAGGGCTCATAGAATGATAGAGAAGAGAGGGAAAGGAGGGAGGAGAGGACTCATAGAATGATAGAGACATGAGGGAAAGGAGGGCGGAGAGGGCTCATAGAATGATAGAGAAGTGAGGGAAAGGAGGGAGGAGAGGACTCATAGAATGATAGAGAAGAGAGGGAAAGGAGGGAGGAGAGGGCTCATAGAATGATAGAGAAGTGAGGGAAAGGAGGGAGGAGAGGACTCATAGAATGATAGAGAAGAGAGGGAAAGGAGGGAGGAGAGGGCTCATAGAATGATAGAGAAGAGAGGGAAAGGAGGGAGGAGAGGACTCATAGAATGATAGAGACATGAGGGAAAGGAGGGCGGAGAGGGCTCATAGAATGATAGAGAAGTGAGGGAAAGGAGGGAGGAGAGGGCTCATAGAATGATAGAGAAGAGAGGGAAAGGAGGGAGGAGAGGACTCATAGAATGATAGAGAAGTGAGGGAAAGGTGGGAGGAGAGGGCTCATAGAATGATAGAGAAGAGAGGGAAAGGAGGGAGGAGAGGACTCATAGAATGATAGAGACATGAGGGAAAGGAGGGCGGAGAGGGCTCATAGAATGATAGAGAAGTGAGGGAAAGGAGGGAGGAGAGGGCTCATAGAATGATAGAGAAGAGAGGGAAAGGAGGGAGGAGAGGGCTCATAGAATGCTAGAGAAGTGAGGGAAAGGGGGGAGGAGAGGACTCATAGAATGATAGAGAAGTGAGGGAAAGGAGGGAGGAGAGGACTCATAGAATGATAGAGAAGTGAGGGAAAGGAGGGTGGAGAGGGCTCATAGAATGATAGAGAAGTGAGGGAAAGGAGGGAGGAGAGGACTCATAGAATGATAGAGAAGTGAGTGAAAGGAGGGAGGAGAGGGCTCATAGAACGATAGAGAAGTGAGGGAAAGGAGGGAGGAGAGGGCTCATAGAATGATAGAGAAGAGAGGGAAAGGAGGGAGGAGAGGGCTCATAGAATGATAGAGAAGTAAGGGAAAGGAGGGAGGAGAGGGCTCATAGAATGATAGAGAAGTGAGGGAAAGGAGGGAGGAGAGGACTCATAGAATGATAGAGAAGTGAGGGAAAGGAGGGAGGAGAGGACTCATAGAATGATAGAGAAGAGAGGGAAAGGAGGGAGGAGAGGGCTCATAGAATGATAGAGAAGTAAGGGAAAGGAGGGAGGAGAGGGCTCATAGAATGATAGAGAAGTGAGGGAAAGGAGGGAGGAGAGGACTCATAGAATGATAGAGAACTGAGGGAAAGGAGGGCGGAGAGGGCTCATAGAATGATAGAGAAGAGAGGGAAAGGAGGGAGGAGAGGGCTCATAGAATGATAGAGAAGTAAGGGAAAGGAGGGAGGAGAGGGCTCATAGAATGATAGAGAAGTGAGGGAAAGGAGGGAGGAGAGGACTCATAGAATGATAGAGAAGTGAGGGAAAGGAGGGAGGAGAGGACTCATAGAATGATAGAGAAGTGAGGGAAAGGTGGGGGGGAGGGCTCATAGAATGATAGAGAAGTGAGGGAAAGGAGGGAGGAGAGGACTCATAGAATGATAGAGAAGTGAGGGAAAGGAGGGAGGAGAGGACTCATAGAATGATATAGAAGTGAGGGAAAGGAGGGAGGAGAGGACTCATAGAATGATAGAGAAGTGAGGGAAAGGAGGGAGGAGAGGGCTCATAGAACGATAGAGAAGTGAGGGAAAGGAGGGAGGAGAGGGCTCATAGAATGATAGAGAAGAGAGGGAAAGGAGGGAGGAGAGGGCTCATAGAACGATAGAGAAGTGAGGGAAAGGAGGGAGGAGAGGACCCATAGAATGATAGAGAAGAAAGAGATAAAGAGAGGGAAATGAGGGAGGAGAGGACCCATAGAATGACAGAGAAGTGAGGGAAAGGAGGGAGGAGAGGACTCATAGAATGATAGAGAAGTGAGGGAAAGGAGGGAGGAGAGGGCTCATAGAACGATAGAGAAGTGAGGGAAAGGAGGGAGGAGAGGGCTCATAGAATGATAGAGAAGAGAGGGAAAGGAGGGAGGAGAGGACCCATAGAATGATAGAGAAGAAAGAGATAAAGAGAGGGAAATGAGGGAGGAGAGGACCCATAGAATGACAGAGAAGTGAGGGAAAGGAGGGAGGAGAGGGCTCATAGAATGATAGAGAAGTGAGGGAAAGGAGGGAGGAGAGGACTCATAAAATGATAGAGAAGTGAGGGAAAGGAGGGAGGAGAGGACTCATAGAATGATAGAGAAGTGAGGGAAAGGAGGGAGGAGAGGACTCATAGAATGATAGAGAAGTGAGGGAAAGGAGGGAGGAGAGGACTCATAGAATGAAAGAGAAGTGAGGGAAAGGAGGGAGGAGAGGACTCATAGAATGATAGAGAAGTGAGGGAAAGGAGGGAGGCGAGGACTCATAGAATGATAGAGAAGTGAGGGAAAGGAGGGAGGCGAGGACTCATAGAATGATAGAGAAGTGAGGGAAAGGAGGGAGGAGAGGACTCATAGAATGATAGAGAAGTGAGAGAAAGGAGGGAGGAGAGGACTCATAGAATGATAGAGAAGAGAGGGAAAGGAGGGAGGAGAGGGCTCATAGAATGATAGAGAAGAGAGGGAAAGGAGGGAGGAGAGGACTCATAGAATGATAGAGAAGTGAGGGAAAGGAGGGAGGAGAGGACTCACAGAATGAAAGAGAAGTGAGGGAAAGGAGGGAGGAGAGGACTCATAGAATGATAGAGAAGTGAGGGAAAGGAGGGAGGCGAGGACTCATAGAATGATAGAGAAGTGAGGGAAAGGAGGGAGGCGAGGACTCATAGAATGATAGAGAAGTGAGGGAAAGGAGGGAGGAGAGGACTCATAGAATGATAGAGAAGTGAGAGAAAGGAGGGAGGAGAGGACTCATAGAATGATAGAGAAGAGAGGGAAAGGAGGGAGGAGAGGGCTCATAGAATGATAGAGAAGAGAGGGAAAGGAGGGAGGAGAGGACTCATAGAATGATAGAGACATGAGGGAAAGGAGGGCGGAGAGGGCTCATAGAATGATAGAGAAGTGAGGGAAAGGAGGGAGGAGAGGGCTCATAGAATGATAGAGAAGAGAGGGAAAGGAGGGAGGAGAGGACTCATAGAATGATAGAGAAGTGAGGGAAAGGTGGGAGGAGAGGGCTCATAGAATGATAGAGAAGAGAGGGAAAGGAGGGAGGAGAGGACTCATAGAATGATAGAGACATGAGGGAAAGGAGGGCGGAGAGGGCTCATAGAATGATAGAGAAGTGAGGGAAAGGAGGGAGGAGAGGGCTCATAGAATGATAGAGAAGTAAGGGAAAGGAGGGAGGAGAGGACTCATAGAATGATAGAGAAGTGAGGGAAAGGAGGGAGGAGAGGGCTCATAGAACGATAGAGAAGTGAGGGAAAGGAGGGAGGAGAGGGCTCATAGAATGATAGAGAAGAGAGGGAAAGGAGGGAGGAGAGGACCCATAGAATGATAGAGAAGAAAGAGATAAAGAGAGGGAAATGAGGGAGGAGAGGACCCATAGAATGACAGAGAAGTGAGGGAAAGGAGGGAGGAGAGGACTCATAGAATGATAGAGAAGTGAGGGAAAGGAGGGAGGAGAGGGCTCATAGAACGATAGAGAAGTGAGGGAAAGGAGGGAGGAGAGGGCTCATAGAATGATAGAGAAGAGAGGGAAAGGAGGGAGGAGAGGACCCATAGAATGATAGAGAAGAGAGGGAAAGGAGGGAGGAGAGGGCTCATAGAATGATAGAGAAGAGAGGGAAAGGAGGGAGGAGAGGGCTCATAGAATGATAGAGAAGAGAGGGAAAGGAGGGAGGAGAGGACCCATAGAATGATAGAGAAGAAAGAGATAAAGAGAGGGAAATGAGGGAGGAGAGGACCCATAGAATGACAGAGAAGTGAGGGAAAGGAGGGAGGAGAGGACTCATAGAATGATAGAGAAGTGAGGGAAAGGAGGGAGGGAAGGACTCATAGAATGATAGAGAAGTGAGGGAAAGGAGGGAGGAGAGGACTCATAGAATGATAGAGAAGTGAGGGAAAGGAGGGAGGAGAGGACTCATAGAATGATAGAGAAGTGAGGGAAAGGAGGGAGGAGAGGACTCATAGAATGATAGAGAAGTGAGGGAAAGGAGGGAGGAGAGGACTCATAGAATGAAAGAGAAGTGAGGGAAAGGAGGGAGGAGAGGACTCATAGAATGATAGAGAAGTGAGGGAAAGGAGGGAGGCGAGGACTCATAGAATGATAGAGAAGTGAGGGAAAGGAGGGAGGCGAGGACTCATAGAATGATAGAGAAGTGAGGGAAAGGAGGGAGGAGAGGACTCATAGAATGATAGAGAAGTGAGAGAAAGGAGGGAGGAGAGGACTCATAGAATGATAGAGAAGAGAGGGAAAGGAGGGAGGAGAGGACTCATAGAATGATAGAGAAGTGAGGGAAAGGAGGGAGGTGAGGACTCATAGAATGATAGAGAAGTGAGGGAAAGGAGGGAGGAGAGGGCTCATAGAATGATAGAGAAGAGAGGGAAAGGAGGGAGGAGAGGACCCATAGAATGATAGAGAAGAAAGAGATAAAGAGAGGGAAAGGAGGGAGGAGAGGACTCATAGAATGATAGAGAAGTGAGGGAAAGGAGGGAGGAGAGGACTCATAGAATGATAGAGAAGTGAGGGAAAGGAGGGAGGAGAGGACTCATAGAATGATAGAGAAGTGAGGGAAAGGAGGGAGGAGAGGACTCATAGAATGATAGAGAAGTGAGGGAAAGGAGGGAGGAGAGGGCTCATAGAACGATAGAGAAGTGAGGGAAAGGAGGGAGGAGAGGGCTCATAGAATGATAGAGAAGAGAGGGAAAGGAGGGAGGAGAGGGCTCATAGAACGATAGAGAAGTGAGGGAAAGGAGGGAGGAGAGGACCCATAGAATGATAGAGAAGAAAGAGATAAAGAGAGGGAAATGAGGGAGGAGAGGACCCATAGAATGACAGAGAAGTGAGGGAAAGGAGGGAGGAGGGGACTCATAGAATGATAGAGAAGTGAGGGAAAGGAGGGAGGAGAGGGCTCATAGAACGATAGAGAAGTGAGGGAAAGGAGGGAGGAGAGGGCTCATAGAATGATAGAGAAGAGAGGGAAAGGAGGGAGGAGAGGACCCATAGAATGATAGAGAAGAAAGAGATAAAGAGAGGGAAATGAGGGAGGAGAGGACCCATAGAATGACAGAGAAGTGAGGGAAAGGAGGGAGGAGAGGGCTCATAGAATGATAGAGAAGTGAGGGAAAGGAGGGAGGAGAGGACTCATAGAATGATAGAGAAGTGAGGGAAAGGAGGGAGGAGAGGACTCATAGAATGATAGAGAAGTGAGGGAAAGGAGGGAGGAGAGGACTCATAGAATGATAGAGAAGTGAGGGAAAGGAGGGAGGAGAGGACTCATAGAATGAAAGAGAAGTGAGGGAAAGGAGGGAGGAGAGGACTCATAGAATGATAGAGAAGTGAGGGAAAGGAGGGAGGCGAGGACTCATAGAATGATAGAGAAGTGAGGGAAAGGAGGGAGGCGAGGACTCATAGAATGATAGAGAAGTGAGGGAAAGGAGGGAGGAGAGGACTCATAGAATGATAGAGAAGTGAGAGAAAGGAGGGAGGAGAGGACTCATAGAATGATAGAGAAGAGAGGGAAAGGAGGGAGGAGAGGGCTCATAGAATGATAGAGAAGAGAGGGAAAGGAGGGAGGAGAGGACTCATAGAATGATAGAGAAGTGAGGGAAAGGAGGGAGGAGAGGACTCACAGAATGAAAGAGAAGTGAGGGAAAGGAGGGAGGAGAGGACTCATAGAATGATAGAGAAGTGAGGGAAAGGAGGGAGGCGAGGACTCATAGAATGATAGAGAAGTGAGGGAAAGGAGGGAGGCGAGGACTCATAGAATGATAGAGAAGTGAGGGAAAGGAGGGAGGAGAGGACTCATAGAATGATAGAGAAGTGAGAGAAAGGAGGGAGGAGAGGACTCATAGAATGATAGAGAAGAGAGGGAAAGGAGGGAGGAGAGGGCTCATAGAATGATAGAGAAGAGAGGGAAAGGAGGGAGGAGAGGACTCATAGAATGATAGAGACATGAGGGAAAGGAGGGCGGAGAGGGCTCATAGAATGATAGAGAAGTGAGGGAAAGGAGGGAGGAGAGGGCTCATAGAATGATAGAGAAGAGAGGGAAAGGAGGGAGGAGAGGACTCATAGAATGATAGAGAAGTGAGGGAAAGGTGGGAGGAGAGGGCTCATAGAATGATAGAGAAGAGAGGGAAAGGAGGGAGGAGAGGACTCATAGAATGATAGAGACATGAGGGAAAGGAGGGCGGAGAGGGCTCATAGAATGATAGAGAAGTGAGGGAAAGGAGGGAGGAGAGGACCCATAGAATGATAGAGAAGAAAGAGATAAAGAGAGGGAAATGAGGGAGGAGAGGACCCATAGAATGACAGAGAAGTGAGGGAAAGGAGGGAGGAGAGGACTCATAGAATGATAGAGAAGTGAGGGAAAGGAGGGAGGAGAGGGCTCATAGAACGATAGAGAAGTGAGGGAAAGGAGGGAGGAGAGGGCTCATAGAATGATAGAGAAGAGAGGGAAAGGAGGGAGGAGAGGACCCATAGAATGATAGAGAAGAAAGAGATAAAGAGAGGGAAATGAGGGAGGAGAGGACCCATAGAATGACAGAGAAGTGAGGGAAAGGAGGGAGGAGAGGACTCATAGAATGATAGAGAAGTGAGGGAAAGGAGGGAGGGAAGGACTCATAGAATGATAGAGAAGTGAGGGAAAGGAGGGAGGAGAGGACTCATAGAATGATAGAGAAGTGAGGGAAAGGAGGGAGGAGAGGACTCATAGAATGATAGAGAAGTGAGGGAAAGGAGGGAGGAGAGGACTCATAGAATGATAGAGAAGTGAGGGAAAGGAGGGAGGAGAGGACTCATAGAATGAAAGAGAAGTGAGGGAAAGGAGGGAGGAGAGGACTCATAGAATGATAGAGAAGTGAGGGAAAGGAGGGAGGCGAGGACTCATAGAATGATAGAGAAGTGAGGGAAAGGAGGGAGGCGAGGACTCATAGAATGATAGAGAAGTGAGGGAAAGGAGGGAGGAGAGGACTCATAGAATGATAGAGAAGTGAGAGAAAGGAGGGAGGAGAGGACTCATAGAATGATAGAGAAGAGAGGGAAAGGAGGGAGGAGAGGACTCATAGAATGATAGAGAAGTGAGGGAAAGGAGGGAGGTGAGGACTCATAGAATGATAGAGAAGTGAGGGAAAGGAGGGAGGAGAGGGCTCATAGAATGATAGAGAAGAGAGGGAAAGGAGGGAGGAGAGGACCCATAGAATGATAGAGAAGAAAGAGATAAAGAGAGGGAAAGGAGGGAGGAGAGGACTCATAGAATGATAGAGAAGTGAGGGAAAGGAGGGAGGTGAGGACTCATAGAATGATAGAGAAGTGAGGGAAAGGAGGGAGGAGAGGACTCATAGAATGATAGAGAAGTGAGGGAAAGGAGGGAGGAGAGGGCTCATAGAATGATAGAGAAGTGAGGGAAAGGAGGGAGGAGAGGACTCATAGAATGATAGAGAAGAGAGGGAAAGGAGGGAGGAGAGGGCCCATAGAATGATAGAGAAGTGAGGGAAAGGAGGGAGGAGAGGACTCATAGAATGATAGAGAAGTGAGGGAAAGGAGGGAGGAGAGGACTCATAGAATGATAGAGAAGTGAGGGAAAGGAGGGAGGAGAGGGCTCATAGAATGATAGAGAAGTGAGGGAAAGGAGGGAGGAGAGGGCTCATAGAATGATAGAGAAGAGAGGGAAAGGAGGGAGGAGAGGACCCATAGAATGATAGAGAAGAAAGAGATAAAGAGAGGGAAAGGAGGGAGGAGAGGGCTCATAGAATGATAGAGAAGTGAGGGAAAGGAGGGAGGAGAGGACTCATAGAATGATAGAGAAGTGAGGGAAAGGAGGGAGGAGAGGACTCATAGAATGATAGAGAAGTGAGGGAAAGGAGGGAGGAGAGGACTCATAGAATGATAGAGAAGTGAGGGAAAGGAGGGAGGAGAGGGCTCATAGAATGATAGAGAAGTGAGGGAAAGGAGGGAGATGAGGGCTCATAGAATGATAGAGAAGTGAGGGAAAGGAGGGAGGATAGGACTCATAGAATGATAGAGAAGAGAGAGATATAAAGAGAGGGAAAAGAAGAGAGGAGAGAAATAATAGAATGATAAGGGGGAGATGGAAATAGGGAGGAGATGAGTCATAGAATAATACAGGAAGAGAGAGATAAAGAGAGGGAAGAGAAGAGAGGAAAGGAGCCATAGAGTGATGGGAATAAAAGGATAAAGAGAGAGAGATAACAAGAGGGATAAAGAGAGAGGAAAGGAGTCATAGAATGATAAAGAAGAGAGAGATAAACAGAGGGATAGGAGGGAGGAGAGAAGTCATAGAATGACAAAGAAGAGAAAGATAAAGTAAGGGAAAAGGGGGGGAGGAGAGGAGTCATAAAATGCTAGAGAAGAGAGACATATAGATAGGATAAAGAATAAAGGAGAGGAGTATAGTGTGACAGAGACGAGAGAGAAAATGAGGGAGGAGGGGAGTCAAAGAATAATAGAGAAGCAAGAGAGATAGAGAGGATAAAGAAGGGAGGAGAGGAGTTATTTTGCTTGTGTCCATCTGGGTTACTTAGCAGAATAAGCAAAGGAACTCAGACCTCTGCAGTGTGTACATGTGCTTTTACTGAACAAAAATGTGGTACATATAAAACTATTACAATATTAGGAATACAAATCAAAACTGACAGATATCTATAGCAAATTAACAGAGTATGGTCTATACACAGTAAAAGTATGCTTAAACCCTTGTACACACGGTCGGAGATTCCGACAACCAAATCCGTCGGAGTAATTCCGACGGATTCATTCCGGAAGAGATGTTGCAAAGATGTTGCATACACACGGTCGGACTAAGTTGTCGGAAAATCCGATTTTACATAACGTGATGACGTTATTTCGTTACAACGGGACTACGTTCAGGCTAGTAGCCAATAGCTTTGGTCTAGGAATTTGATCTGAGCATGCATGGCACTTTGTCCGTCGGAGTAGGCTATACATGATTGGAGTATGTCCGATAGGAGCATTTTGTCGGAAAATTTTACCGGCAAGTTGGAAAACTTGGTCAGTCGGATATTCAGACGGAAACAGTCCGATGCAGACCACACACAGTCGGAATATCCGACAACACGGTCCGATAGGAAACATTCCGACGGAATCTCCGACCGTGTGTACAAGGGCTAAAAGTTACTTAACTGCAGTTACTGTGGGTTTGTGATCTCTATTGACAACTCAGACTCAGGCTTCTTCTTTTGGAGACCAGGTACCTTCTTCTTGTCTGGTTACAGATGAGAGTCTTTTGGTGTTAATGCATTATGGAGCCTCCTGGTCTTACAGACTGTCCTTGGTGTTTAAGGCATGATAAGAGGCTCCATGCATTAACACCAAAAGGCTTTCATCTGTAACCAGCCAAGAAGAAGGTACTTGATCTCCAAAAGAAAAAGCCTGAGTTTGAGTTGACAATGGAGATCACAAACCCACAGTAACCAGAGTTAGTAACTTTTAAGTGTACTTTTAATGTGTATAGACCATAGTCTGTTAATTTACTATAGATATTTGTCAGTTTTGATTTGTATTTCTAATATTGTAAGGCCGCGTACACACGGGCGGACTGTTCGCCCAACTTTGTCCGCTGAACAGTGTTTCAGCGGACAGTCCGCTCGTGTGTGGGCTTCAGCGGACAGTTTCAGCGGACAGTCTGACGAACAACGTTTTTCGGAATTTCCGTAAGACAGTCCGCTGAAACTTGGTTTTGTCCATCCAAACTTGGTTTCAGCGGACAGTCTGCTCGTGTGTAGGCAAGTTGGACGGACTAAGTATCGCGCATACTCAGAAAGGGTTTACACGGCCGAAGGTTGCATTGCAGTGTATAGGACGTCGTTTTTCTAGTCCCGTCGTACGTGCTGTACACGTCATCACGCTCGTTTTCAGCGGACTGTTCGTTCATCGTGTGTGGTCAAGTCCGTTCATGCAAATTTTGAGCGGACTGTTTGTCGGATTGTTTTACGAACAAAGTTGGGCGAACAGTCTGCCCGTGTGTACGCGGCCTAATAGTTTTTTTTATGTACAGCATTTTTGTTCAGTAAAAGCACATTTACACACTGCAGAGGTCTGAGTTTCCTTGCTTATACTGCAAAGCAACCTTGCTAGATAGACACAAGAATGACAATTGGGGGCTCGTCCGGGACCTGCGCTATAATTCAACTGAAGCAGACCTGTTTTTTTTTTTCTGTTGTGTAGCTTGTGCTGGGTAAAAATGCTGCGTAAACTGTTTAGGAAAAGCAAGGCTGCAGAAGGTTCTGGTGGTCAGAAGGAAGTGTGCAGCTTACCGATCTGGGTCAGATCACAATGAATGGGAGCCTCTTATAATGCCTTAAACACCAAGGACAGTCTATAAGACCAGAAGGGTGCATAATGCATTAACACCAAAAGACTCTCATCTGTAACCAGCCAAGAAGAAGGTATCTGATCTACAAAAAAAGAAGCCTAAGTCTAAGTTGTCAATGGAGATTAAGAACTTACAGTAACCGGAGTTAAGTAACTTACTGTGTATAGACCATTTGTCTATAATTTGCTATAAGTGTTAATTTGCTATCGATATCTGTCAGTTTTGATTTGTATTCCTAATATTGTAATAGTTTTGTATGTACAGCATTTTTGTTTAGTAAAAGCACAGAGGTCTCAGCTTCCTTGCTTATACCACAAAGTAACCTTGCTAGATACACATAAGCAAAACAGTATAGAATGATAGAGACGAGAGGAAAAGGGAGGGGGAAGAGGAGTCATAGATTGATAGAGAGAGATAAAGAGGGGCAAAAGGGGGAGTAGAGGAGTCATGGGAGGGGAAGAGGAGTCATAGCATGATAGAGAAGAGAGGGATAAAGAGAGGGAGAAGGGGAGGAGAGGAGTCATAGTTAAATAGTTAGTCAGGAGCAGGGGCGTAACTATAGGGGGGTGCAGCAGTCGTGACCGCAACTGGGCCCTGTGATGCAGGGGGCCCATATGGCCGGAAGCAGCATAGGCAGCTAGCACACACTATTATATACCCCCTCCATATCCCCCTGGGGACAGGGACCCCTTCTCACGTGGGGACAGGGACCCCACCTCCCCTGGGGACAGGGATCCCTTCTCACCTGGTGGCAGTAACTTCATCTGCCCTGGAGAAAAGGACCTCATCTCTTCTGGGGACGGGGACCCAATCCTGCCTAGGGACAGTCCCCCAATGGGGCACCTAAAAATGTAAAAAAATAAATAAATAAAAACTACTGATGCCAGTGGTGGAACTACAAGGCTCACAAAGGTCATACCTGTGACCACGCCCTGTTCCACCGCCGGACTCGGAGGGAAGGGCCCTGGCTGGGGTTCAGGGGGGCCCTTCATGGTTTCTTGCATCGGGGCCCTGAAGGTTCTAGTTACGCCACTGGTCAGGAGTCATAGAATAATCAAGAAGAGAGAGATATATAGTGGAATAGGAGGGAGGAGAGGAGTCATATAGTGATAGAGAAGAGAAAGATAAAAAGTAGGAGGAGATGAGTCATAGAATGACACAGAAGAGAAAGACAAAGATGGAGAAAAGGAGGGAGAAGAGCAGTACAGAGTGATAGTGAAAAGAGAGAGATATAGTGTGATAGAGAAGAGAGGGAAAAGGAAGGAGGAGAGGAGTCACAGAATGATAGAGAATAGAGAGATAAAGGGAGTGAAAATAAGGGAGAAGAGAAGTGATAGAATGATAGGGAAGACAGAAAAGGAGTGAAGAGACAAAGAATGATAGAGAAGAGAGGGAAAGGAGGGAGAGGAGGGGTTAGGGAATAGAACTTTTCAATACATGGGTCACAGGGCCTATATTACAAATATTCATGTCACAAGCTGAAAAAATGGTTGTAGGAATGAATGAATAAATACACCATAAGTCTCCTCCTACATCAGGATACATATCAGAGTTCTTTTATACATCACACATCAGAGTTTGCCCATAGATCGAGGTCCTTCCAAAAGCTGGAAATACTATGAACTCAGTTTTAGAAAGATTTCGTAATGGGAATTGGTGTGACATCCAGACTGAGCTGTCAGTTTGCATTATTATTTAGGGGAAAAAAAATTAAATTTCAAAGATTTTACTACATCATAAAAAATGGGGTCTGTTGTCAAGAATTGCAGACTTAGAGTTTTAGATTGTCTTTATCGACTTTCTACACACCTTCTAGTTCCACCTACAGCTATCTACGGCTCTTTTAAGTTATTTTCTTCCTTTCTTTTTTTTGTTATACAAAGGACTTTGCTACACAAAAAAAATGTACACAAAGAAGAAAATAGAAAGCTTTAAAAAGAAGGTATTTCTTAATGTAAAAAAAAAAATTGGCATAATGTGCCAGCTTTTATTTTTACACCATCCCCAGCCTTCTCAATCCAGTATGAGCCACTTGTGAAACAATACCCTTACTGAGTATAGTTCTCATTTACAGAAAGTTAACAGGACAAGGAAAGACAAGAACTATTCCCAAAAAGAATGTGAGAATGACATTTTTTTTTACAAAAATAATCTTAAATAAATGAAAAGGTGCAGATTTATTAGCTAATTATCCAAAACACCCCAAACAACAAGAGAAAATATAAAAAAAAAAAAAAAAAAAAAACCCTCAAACAACATAATAACATAATAAAAAAAAAAAAAATATATATATATATATATATATATATATATATATATATGTATATATATATATATATATATATATATGTATATATATATATATATATATATATATATATATATATATATATATATATATGTATATATGTATATATGTATATATGTATATATATATATATATATATATATATATATATATATATATATATATATATATATATATGTATATGTATATATATATATATATATATATATATATATATATATATAATTATATATAATTACTATTACTAAAAGTAATTATATATATATATATATATATATATATATATATATATATATATATATATATATATATATATATATATACTATTTTTTTTAATGGTTATATGGCTTATGTTGTTTGAGGGTTTTCTTTTTTTAATTTGAGGTTATTTTGTACATTTTGTCATGTCTGCGGGGTCAATATCTCTTCTCGTTATTTTTATTTTTTTCTCTCAGGGTTTGCTTCCTTGTAAATATTACATATTAATATATTTAAAGAAAGTCAGAATGAAAGGGGAACTATAATTGTTTCGGGTCAATTTCATGTATTATTTCAAAGGTTTACAGGTTTTTCATTTTGTGTTTTATATAATTTTTTTTTACTACAGCCTGAGTTACTGGGTTCTGTAAACAGTGTATTTCCTTCATCAAACGGGATAATTGGAAAATAAATTTTTTGGATAATTGGCTAATAAAGTTTGACTTTCTTATTTAATTTAAGGTTATTTTGTACATTGCTGCATATTTTTTTGGAATAGTACCCCAGGTTATTTTCTTTACTTGTCATGTAAAGGTAGGTTAATTGGCTTCTGTCCAAAAAATTAGCCCTAGTATATGAATGGGGACCTTGGATTGTGGGCTCCTTGAGGGTAGGGACCAATGTGAGTGTGTAATGTACAGGGATAGGGACAATTGTAGACACTCACTCAGGTTGAACTGGATGGACTGGTGTCTTTATTCAACCTTACTAACTATGAAACTATGTTAACTGATTTTATGGCGACAGGGTAGATATCTCCATCTCCATTTTTCTCTCAAGGTTTGCTTCCTTGTAATTTGTAACATAAAGAAAGTCAGAATCAAAGGGGAGCTATAAAGGTTTGAGGTCAAATTTCATTTATTATTTTATAGGTATACAGGTTTTAATTTTGTGTTTTATATCTATTTTTACTACAGCTTAAGCTACTGACTTCTGTAAACAGTGTGTTTCCTTCAGCAAACTGAATAATTGGATAATAAAATTGTTGGATAATTGGCTAATACATTTTTACTTTTAATTCAAGGTTATTTTGTACATCGATGCATACTTTTTGGAAGTAGTACTCAATGCTCTTGCCATGTTAACTGATCTATTGGAGACAGGGTCTCCCTTTCTTCATTTTATTTATTTTTTTCTCTCGGGGTTGGCTTCCGTGTAGATATGTAATTTAAAGAAAGTCAGAATCAAAAGGGAACTATAATGGTTTGGGGTCAAATTCATGTATTATTTTATAGGTTTACAGGTTTTTCATTTTGTGTTTTATATCTATTTTTTACTACAGCTTGAGCTACTGAGTTCTGTAAAAAGTGTGTTTTCTTCAGAAAAGCTGGATGATTGGCTAATAAAATTTTTGGATAATTGGCTAAAAAAAGTTTGACTTTCTAACTTAATTTAAGGCTATTTTGTAAATTGCTGCATGTGTTTTTGGAGTAGTATCCAAAGCTCTTTTCTTTACTTGTCATGTCAACTGATCTTTTTGGTGACTCTTCTTTTCATTCGTTTTTTCTTTTCTCTCAGGGGTTGCTTACTTTCTGTTACTTTATAGGTTTACAGGTTTTTAATTTTGTGTTTTACCTCTTTTTTTTTTTAACTACAGTTTTGCTACTGAGTTCTGTAAACAGCATGCTTACTTCAGCAAAGCTGATAAGAATGGACAGGTAAGTGAAAAGGAGCCGGGAGTTTCGCTTGCTGGCTATGAAAATGCAAAATATTTTTTTATGATTTTTTTTTTTTTTATTGAATTGTTTTTGGTCCGTAGCATAGCAAATATATGAATGTAACTGCATAAATCCTTTAAAAGCTTACCAACTGGACATCTTTAATGAATCCGTCAACTAGTGACAATCACATCAGGAAAATCAGTTGTGATTTGCCTGAATATTTGAATGCAAATTAACTAAATCTGCATTAATATATTCAGGTGAACCAAATTTGCAATTCACCAATTTGCCTAGTTTAAAAATCCATTTGCTCTTCACTCCTGTCAGCTCTTTAGACTTTTTTTTTCACTTCTTGTTTGTCCTTCCCTTCACATGTAGGTTTTATCCAAGGTTTATATTATTTAATCATTTGTCACTGGGAGTTTTTTTTTTTTTTATTATTCTTTATTTCTATTTTTATCTAAAGGGCGAAGCATCTGGGTACAAAAAGATTTAGGCCGCGTACACACGGGCGGACTGTCTGCCCAACTTAGTCCGCTGAAACGTGTTTCAGCGGACAATCCGCTCGTGTGTGGGCTTCAGCGGACTTTTTCCGCGGACAGTCTGACGGACTTAGTCTTTCGGAATTTTCGTAATTTTGTCCGTCCAAACTTGGTTTCAGCGGACAGTCCGCTCGTGAGTAGGCACTAAGTATGGCGCATGCTCAGAAAGGGTTTACACGCCGAAGGTTGCATTGCAGTGTATTGGACGTCGTATTTCTAGTCCCGTCGTACGTGCTGTACACGTCATCACGCAAGCTTTCAGCGGACTGTCTGTTCATCGTGTGTGGTCAAGTCCGTTCATTCAAAAGTTGGACGGACTGTCTGTCGGATTGTCTGACGAACTTAGTTGGGCAGACAATCCGCCCATGTGTACGCGGCCTTACAGTAATTGTCATAAAGATGGATAGGTACGGTAAAATAAGTCATGGCAAAATGGCTGTAGAGAGGGCCAGTTGATTGGTACCTGAGTATTGGAAAACCACGTTCAAGCCCTTGCTCAAAGAAATGAGCATGTGCGCAGAACGGTCCATAGAACTGGGTACAGAATTAGGGAAATATGGACGTCTACACGAGCATTAGCATATGTGAGCGCGAGCATTCATGTTTGATGGAGTTTGGCACCAAGTGGCCTATTTAAAGCCCTACAGGACTCAGGATCATTGCTGATTGGTAGTCAGCTCCTATTGAACCTCTGTTGCTGACTCCAGCTTATGACCCGGCAAAATACAAATTAATAAACGGACCTGCCCAAACACGGACCAGCATACAGACGAACAGGTTTTCCCAATAGAAATTGATTCCGTCGGACAGATTTGAAACATTTTCTATTTCTAGGTCCTTCGAAATTTGTGTTTGGACAGGTCCGTTCGGTCAGAAGTCCGTCGGAACTCTGTCGGAAACTCAGTTGGGAAGACCTTCTGACCGTTTCTGCCAGAAAGTCCGATCGTGTGTACGCAGCATGAGAGTGGGGGGGCCTATCATATCATCAGGTAGGGCCTTTTGGTCTTTTGTTTTAATGAATGTCTCTTGCCTTTCATTTAAGTGCAGCCATAAATATACAAAGATATACTTTGTTTATACTTGATGTATTAATTTGTATTTTTCTCTGTTTTTGTTGCACAATTAAAGTTGTCGAATTATAGGTTCTTATATCTAAAATAAACGAAGCCCCCACGTTCTTTCCTGAAGAAGCCATAGGGCGAAATATGTAGAAAACATGAAAGTGACTACAGTAAATCATTGTCATTAATAGGTTGCTTTGCACACAGCTATGGCTTTGATCATATTGTATGTAATGTTTTTATGACATTTTTCATTTAATAAAATTTGTATATACTTTTTACATATTGTTGTTTCAATGCTTTGCACCTATAAAGTCCCGTATCTCCCAAATGTTTCGTCTTATATGGGTCTCAGATGACTGGACTTTTATTTTAATGCCTTCAAAACTAAGGAGGAAAAAAATGAATGAAACATACAGTCCAAATGTCATGGTCATGTATCAATAAACCGTCTTTTCATCAGGCTTTTTACAGGAATGAGATTCACATCATTAAGGCTGTCATTCTAAAGGGGCCGAATTGATTTTCACTAGACTGCTTTTTGTCTAAAAATCGAATTGATGTGCAATTCATTAGTCTAGGCGGATGTGTGCTCAATGGTCTTTGCAAATATCAAACCCAAACATACATCTGTAACCAGAATACATGAAGGGCCATCTTGCAACATCTCATAATGCTTGATGCTCTCGTTCCACGGATGTCTTTTCCCATAAATATTAGAATGACAACAACTCTTTAGTAGATTGGGCCCATGCATGGGCGTCCGCAGAACTTTTATGGGGGGGCATCATTTTAGGGTCACCCATGCGCCACCCCTTTTTTGACATTATCATGGTCAGAGACTGCAGACGTAGTACAGTCCCTAGGAAAAGTAATGAATAATGGCCGACAGGCCCTCTTACCAGACCCAGAGAAACTACAGCAGTGATCCCTCTGGCTGGACGATTGCTCACTCTGGGTTCCCCGGGGTGACTCTGGTCAGTAGTGTAGTATGTCTGTACCCTGGCAGTGGCTTAGTCTTTCTCTCTCTGGTGGCACTTGGTAGTGTGGTGCTCTCTCTGGTGGTGCTGGGCAGCGTGGCTCTCTCTCTGGTGGCGCTGGGCAGTGTGTCTCTCTCTATGGTGGTGCTGGGCAGTGTGTTGGGCTCCCTCTGGTGGTGCTGGGCAGCGTGGCTCTCGCTCTGGTGGTGTTGGGCAGTGTGGCGCTCTCTCTGGTGGTGCTGGGCAGCGTGGCTCACTCTCTGGTGGCGCTTGGTAGCGTGGCGCTCTCTCTGGTGGTGCTGGGCAGCATGGCGCTCTCTCTGGTGGTGCTGGGCAGCATGGCTCACTCTCTGGTGGCGCTTGTTAGCGTGGCTCAATCTCTGGTGGTGCTGGGCATTGTGGCGCTCTCTCTGGTGGTGCTGGGCAGCGTGGCTCACTCTCTGGCGGCACTGGGCAGTGTGACTCTCACTCTGGTGGTGCTGGGCAGCATGGCTCTCTCTCTGGTGGCGCTGGGCAGTGTGTCTCTCTCTATGGTGGTGCTGGGCAGTGTGGCGCTCTCTCTGGTGGTGCTGGGCAGCGTGGCTCTCGCTCTGGTGGTGTTGTGCAGTGTGGTGCTCTCTCTGGTGGTGCTGGGCAGCGTGACTCACTCTCTGGTGGCGCTTGGTAGCGTGGCGCTCTCTCTGGTGGTGCTGGGCAGCATGGCACTATCTCTGGTGGTGCTGGGCAGCGTGGCTCACTCTCTGGTGGCGCTTGTTAGCGTGGCTCAATCTCTGGTGGTGCTGGGCATTGTGGCGCTCTCTCTGGTGGTGCTGGGCAGCGTGGCTCACTCTCTGGCGGCACTGGGCAGTGTGGCTCTCACTCTGGTGGTGCTGGGCAGCGTGACTCTCTCTCTGGCTTCCGCCCAGCACACTCCTCGTTCTTTGTCCTGTAGCGCTCTCTCCCTCAGCTTTTTTTCCAGGATACAGTCTCTCAATCCCTCTCTTGATCGAGCTGTGGCCTCCTCCCTGTAAATATTAGAATGACAACAACTCTTTAGTAGATTGGGCCCATGCATGGGCGTCCGCAGAACTTTTATGGGGGGGCATCATTTTAGGGTCACCCATGCTCCACCCCTTTTTTGACATTATCATGGTCAGAGACTGCAGACGTAGTACAGTCCCTAGGAAAAGTAATGAATTATGTCCGACAGGCCCTCTTACCAGACCCAGAGAAACTACAGCAGTGATCCCTCTGGCTGGACGATTGCTCACTCTGGGTTCCCCGGGGGTGACTCTGGTCAGTAGTGTAGTATGTCTGTACCCTGGCAGTGGCTTAGTCTTTCTCTCTCTGGTGGCACTTGGTAGTGTGGTGCTCTCTCTGGTGGTGCTGGGCAGCGTGGCTCTCTCTCTGGTGGCGCTGGGCAGTGTGTCTCTCTCTATGGTGGTGCTGGGCAGTGTGGCGCTCCCTCTGGTGGTGCTGGGCAGCGTGGCTCTCGCTCTGGCGGCACTGGGCAGTGTGACTCTCACTCTGGTGGTGCTGGGCAGCATGGCTCTCTCTCTGGTGGCGCTGGGCAGTGTGTCTCTCTCTATGGTGGTGCTGGGCAGTGTGGCGCTCTCTCTGGTGGTGCTGGGCAGCGTGGCTCTCGCTCTGGTGGTGTTGTGCAGTGTGGCGCTCTCTCTGGTTGTGCTGGGCAGCGTGACTCACTCTCTGGTGGCGCTTGGTAGCGCGGCGCTCTCTCTGGTGGTGCTGGGCAGCATGGCACTATCTCTGGTGGTGCTGGGCAGCGTGGCTCACTCTCTGGTGGCGCTTGTTAGCGTGGCTCAATCTCTGGTGGTGCTGGGCATTGTGGCGCTCTCTCTGGTGGTGCTGGGCAGCGTGGCTCACTCTCTGGCGGCACTGGGCAGTGTGGCTCTCACTCTGGTGGTGCTAGGCAGCGTGACTCTCTCTCTGGCTTCCGCCCAGCACACTCCTCGTTCTTTGTCCTGTAGCGCTCTCTCCCTCAGCTTTTTTTCCAGGATACAGTCTCTCAATCCCTCTCTTGATCGAGCTGTGGCCTCCTCCCTGTGGAAAATGGGGCTGCCAATCTTTGGGACTACGTGTCCCATGATGCTCTCCTCTCTTAGTCTCTTTTGATTAGCCCTCAGTTATGGCCAATGGGTAAGGAACAGAGCAGGCAGGAAGCTGGCTGGGGAACCTAGTGATAGCCTCTGTCTCTTCTACTTAATAGGAGTAAGCCCTTGTACACACGGTCGGAGATTCCGACAACCAAATCCATCGGAGTAATTCCGACGGATTAATTCCGGAAGAGGTCACACGGTCGGACTAAGTTGTCGGAAAATCCGATTGTACATAACGTGATGACGTTATTTCATTACGACGGGACTACGTTCAGGCTAGTAGCCAATAGCTTTGGTCTAGGACAGGGATATGAAATTAGCGGACCTCCAGCTGTTGCAAAACTTCAAGTCCCATGAGGCATAGCAAGACTCTGACAGCCACAAGCATGACACCCAGAGGGAGAGGCATGATGGGACTTGTAGTTTTGCAACAGCTGGAGGTCCGCTAATTGCATATCCCTGGTCTAGGAATTTGATCTGAGCATGCGTGGCACTTTGTCCATCGGAGTAGGCTACACATGATCGGAGTATGTCCGATAGGAGCATTTTGTCGGAAAATTTTACCGGCAAGTTGGAAAACTTGGTCCGTCGGATATTCCGACAGAAACAGTCCGATGCAGACCACACACAGTCGGAATATCTGACAAAACGCTCCTATAGGACACATTCCGACGGAATCTCCGACCGTGTGTACAAGGGCTAAGGAAGGGAGGGGGGGGGCGAGCGGGGGAAACCTCTGACAGCCTGCAGCTCGCCTTTCTCCAGTCACAGCACCACCAAATTCTCCGCTGGACTGAGCAGGGAAAAGAGCCTGAAGTCACACTACCCTAATGGGGGGCTTGACAGCACCTTGATGGTATCACCTCTCTGGCAGGTGGCACCCAGGTGCGGACTTCCTGGACCCAAATAGCGACACCACTGTGCTGAATTTAACAGTGCTGATCCAATCCCTGATTCTGGGGGGGGGGGGGGCACTTGACCCCCCCTTGCCCCTACCTGCAGACGCCCATGGGCCCATGTCAGGCCTGTAAATGGCTGGAATAAAACTCTTTCTTTATTCATCATATCTTCTATGTAAGGTTCCGTTTTAATCCTTCTAATAGTGGCATGCTGCATTTCGATTCTTTTCTCATTGTTTTTTTTTTTTGTTTTTCTTGATCTCTGACCCCATGACATTTCCATGGTCTGCTGGTTACTATAAGCCTGGTATGCATTCTTCTTTCCAATTTTATCTTCCATGTGGAATGAGGTATGACCAAAAAAGAAACCAGGCCGTCCCTCATGTGCCCTTGATGAGGAGGCGGTAATATGCCACACTAATGAGCACTGATAGGCAGCACTGATGGGCACTGATAGGTGGCACTGATGGGCAATGATAGGTGGCATAGATAGGCAGCACTGATGGGCGGAATTGATAAGCAGGCACTGATGGGCACTGAAATGCAGCACTGACTGGCATTTCTTATGGACACGATTGGCATCACTGATGGGCACTGTTGAGGCTGCACTAATGGGCACTGATAAGGTGTCATTTATGGGCACTGATGAGACATCACTGAAGGGCACTATTGAGGTGGCACTGATGAGGAGGCAGTAACATGTAGCACTGATGAGCACTGATAGGTGGAACTGATGGCTGGAACTTAAGGGTACTGATGAGGAGGCAGTACTATGCAGCACTGATGGGCACTAATGTGCAGCACTGATGAGCACTGATATGTGGTACTGATGAGCACTTATGGGCGGCACTGATGGGCCATGATATGTGCCACTGATGTCCACTGATAGATGGCACTTATGGGCAATGATAGGTGGCATAGATAGCCAGGACTGAAGGGCGGAACTTATGGGCACTGATGGGTGGCACTGATAAGCAGGCAATGGTGGGCACTGATGGACAGCACTGATAGGCAGGCACTGATGGGCACTGAAAGGCAGCACTGACTGGCATTTGTGAAGGACACGATTGGCATCACTGATGGGCACTTTTCAGGCTACACAGATATAATCAGTGCCCTGATTATTTGTACAGGTCTCCCCTGTGAGTAGATGCCTCTTATCGGCACTCCCCGCCACACACACTGTCAGGGTTAGGGCGAGGAGAGCCGATTAATGGCACTTCCATGTTTACATGTGATGGGCTATAAATGGACACAGCCGACACAAGGGTAAAGAGCCACATCATTGGCTCTTTGCCGAGAGTGGGGTTGTGCCGGGGCAAGCAAGTGCAGTGAGACCGGGGCGACGTCATATGATGTCATCCCAGAACAAGAGGTGATCCCCTCCCCCGCCGTCATTTATATATTCGGTGAGCGGGAGAAGGTTAAAATACAAGAATATATTCTCAAAAAACAGAATTGGATATATTATATTTTCATTTCAGAATGGTAAATTTTTTTTACCTCTGAGGAAGAGAAAAGAAAGCACAAAGTATGAAACGCGTTGGTCCACCCGGTAGAAGGAGTCATATCTGGGGGGTACCATTGAGTTGTATATTTGAACAACTTACGTTCTGCCCGCCGTGCATACACTGCGGCAGGGAGGCCGCTCTGCAATGGATCACGTACTACGTACACTTCCAGGTCTGGGGTGCGCTTGCACGCTGTCGGCAACCCCTACCCCCGCTGTGATTAGACACGGATCTGCAGGTACCGCACACTCGATGTCTGCCGGCACCTTCCAATCATTAGGCAGAGTGCAAGAACGGCGACCTGTCTATGCAGATTGCCATTCTGTCAGTAAGGAAGGCATGGATCCGGTGTTCCTGCAAAGCTGGAACACAGGATCCATGCCCTCCCTAAGAAAAGCACCTCCCCCACAGTTAAAAAACACTGGCTAGGCACACATTTAACCCTTTGATCGTCCCTGATGTTAACACCTTCCCAACTAGTGTCAGTACAGTGACAGTGCATATTTTTAGAACTGATCACTATATTAGCGTCACTGGTCCCCAAAAAGTGCAAAAGTGTCAGTTAGTGTCCGATGTGTCCACTGTAATTTTTAATTTAAAATTATTTTATTGGATATGTTTTATAGCAGAATGTAAACAATATTGTTTTTTTTATTTTTTTATTGTCTGTCCTTTTTTTGTTTATAGCGCAAAAAATAAGAACTGCAGAGGTGATTCAATAGCACCAAAAGAAAGCTCTATTTGTGGGAAAAAAGGGACATCAATTTTATTTGGGTACGGCGTCGCACGACAGTGCAATTGTCAGTTAAAATAACACAGTTCTGTATCGCAAAAAATGGCCTGGTCATGAAGGGGGGTAAATCTTCCGGAGGACAAGTGGTTAATGTAATATATTCTTGTTTTTTTTTTTTTTTTTTTTTTACTTTTTATATTGATGTTTACAATAAAAGGAAATGTGTATTTGTATATAATAATGGTGTTTGGTTGCCTTTAAAATGCCAAAAGAATTGTTTTGTAGATATTATAATATCATACATAATATGACAGGAATTATGGCAACTTTCACCCACAACTTAAAGACTTTTATGGTTATCAATTATTCTTTGGGTAACCCTAATCAACCCTAATTATCTCCCCCTTTCCCATTTAAAATATTTTTATTTTTATTATTTGATTGTATGCCTAATTTGTTAGTTTCTTTTCTTTTTAACTGTTTTCGTAGCATCTTATTAGAAAAATATATAAAATTCCATTATTTCATTTGTAAATATCTTTACCGTGCCATTTTGTAATATTATTGTTACAACATATTTACTCCAGTAATATCAATGTGGTCTTATTTAATACCTTGTTAGGCTTTGATTAATCCGAATCAACTCTAATTAACTCCTTTCTTTCCTTCTCCCACTAAAAATATTTTTAAACTGATTTTTATTCCTCATTTTTTTTTTTTTTGTTACCATTTTTGTAGTACTATATTACAAAAAAAAAAATAATATACAAAATTCCAATATTTCATTTGTAAGTACCTTTACCATTCCATGTTACAATATTATTGCTACAACATATTTTCTTCAGTATTATTAATGTGAATATCAATGGAGTGTCCTATGATTTGCATTACGTGGAAGTTATTTATTTATTTTTTATGTTCGTATATAACATCTTGGTAACCTTTAATTAACCCTAATCAACTCCTTTCTCCCCTTTACAATATTTCTATACTGATTATTGTTACAACATATTTACTCCAGTATTAATAATGTGCATCCCAATGGGATATCCTATGATCTGTAGCTTAAAAAAATATATATTTTTTTTTAACACATTGTTAACCTTTGGTTAACCCTAACCATCCCTTTTAAGCTCTTTTTTTTCATTGATTTTTTCATGCCTGATTTTTTTTTTTTGTTTGTTTGTTTGTTTTGTTAACCATCTTTCTAGCACCATATTAGAAAAAAAATGGTTAATTTTCTAAATACCTTTACACAATGTTACAATTTTTTGTTACAAAATATGTACTTATATTGCATGTCAATTCATGTCAATGGAAAGTCCTATGATCTGCATAAAATGTGAGTTATATTTTTTATTTTATTTTTTTATGGTCTTATTTAACACCTTGTTAGGCTTTGATTAACCCTAATCAACTCTAACTCCTGTATTCCCTCCTCCCACTAAAAATATTTTTAAACTGATTTTTATTCCTCATGTATTTGTTTATTTTATTACCATTTTTCTAGTATCATATTAGAAAAAAATATATATATAAAATTCCAATATTTCATTTGTAAGTGCCTTTACCATTCAATGTTACAATATTATTGCTACAACATATTTACTCCAGTATTATTAATGTGCATGTCAATAGAGTGTCCTATGATTTGCATAAAAGGTAAGTTTTTTTTTGTATGTTCCTATTTAACACCTTGTTAACCTTTAGTTAACCCTAATCAACTTGAATTAACTAACTTCTCCCATTCTTCCATTAAAAATATATATATTTTTTTATACTGATTATTGTTACAACATATTTACTCCAGTATTATTAATGAAAATCCCAATGCAATGTCCTATGATCTGTAACTTTAAAAAATATATATATTGTTTAACACATTGTGTTAAAAATCATCCTAATCATCCCTGTTTTTTTTTTCATTGATTTTTTTCATGCCTGATTTTTTTTATTTGTTTTGACCATTTTTCTAGCACCATTTTAGAAAAAAATAATTCCAAAAGTTAATTTGTAAATTCCTTTACAATGCAATGTTACAATTTTATTATTACAACATATTTACTCCAATATTATGAACGTGCATGTCAATTTGAAAGTCCTATAATCTGTATAAAATGTCAATAAATAAAAAAATATATATTTTTTTTATATTTATTTAACACATTGTTAGCCTTTGGTTAAGCATAATTAGCCTTAATTAACTCCTTTCTTCCCTTCTCCCATTAAAAATATTTTTAAACTAATTTTTATTCCTCATTTTTTTTTTTGTTACCATTTTTGTAGTACTATATTACCAAAAAAATAATATACAAAATTCCAATATTTCATTTGTAAGTACCTTTACCATTCAATGTTACAATATTATTGCTACAAAATATTTTCTTCAGTATTATTAATGTGAATATCAATGGAGTGTCCTATGATTTGCATTACGTGGAAGTTAGTTTTTTTTAATGTTTTTATATAACATCTTGGTAACCTTTAATTAACCCTAATCAACTCTAACTCCTTTTTCCCTTTTAAAATATTTTTATACTGATTATTGTTACAACATATTTACTCCAGTATTAATAATGTGCATCCCAATAGGATATCCTATGATCTGTAACTTAAAAAAAAAAAAAAAATTTAACACATTGTTAACCTTTGGTTAACCCTAACCATCCCTTTTAAGCTCTTTTTTTTTCATTGATTTTTTCATGCCTGATTTTTTTTGTTTGTTTGTTTTGTTAACCATCTTTCTAGCACCATATTAGAAAAAAAAAATGGTTAATTTTCTAAATACCACACAATGTTACAATTTTTTGTAACAAAATATGTACATATATTGCTAATATGCATGTCAGTGGAAAGTCCTATGATCTGCATAAAATGTGAGTTATATATTTTTTTTTTTTATGGTCTTATTTAACACCTTGTTAGGCTTTTATTAACCCTAATCAACTCTAACTCCTGTATTCCCTCCTCCCACTAAAAATATTTTTAAACTGATTTTTATTTCTCATGTATTTGTTTATTTTATTACCATTTTTCTAGTATCATATTAGAAAAAAATATATATATAAAATTCCAATATTTCATTTGTAAGTACCTTTACCATTCAATGTTACAATATTATTGCTACAACATATTTACTCCAGTATTATTAATGTGCATGTCAATAGAGTGTCCTATGATTTGCATAAAAGGTAAGTTTTTTTTTTTTGTATGTTCCTATTTAACACCTTGTTAACCTTTAGTTAACCCTAATCAACTTGAATTAACTAACTTCTCCCGTTCTTCCATTAAAAATATATATTTTTTTATACTGATTATTGTTACAACATATTTACTCCAGTATTATTAATGAAAATCCCAATGGAATGTCCTATGATCTGTAACTTTAAAAAAATATATATATTTTTTAACACATTGTGTTAAAAATAATCCTAATCATCCGTTTTTTTTCATTGATTTTTTTCATGCCTGATTTTTATATATATATTTTTTTATTTAATTAACTTTTATTGAGGAAAAGAAGCATATACAGCATATCAGAATAAGCAGTCATTGGGACAATACAGTCAACCGTGATATAAATATTGTCTTGGGGGTAACATATAAAACACAGAGGACCCCCCGCCGGGGGTACGGCAAAGATTTTTTGCTTGTTTTGACCATTTTTCTAGCACCATTTTAGAAAAAAATAATTCCCAAAGTTAATTTGTAAATTCCTTTACAATGCAATGTTACAATTTTATTATTACAACATATTTACTCCAATATTATGAACGTGCATGTCAATTTGAAAGTCCTATAATCTGCATAAAATGTCAATAAATAAAAAAGATAAATAAATATATATATATATATATATATATATATATATATATATATATATATATATATATATATATATATATATTATATTTATTTAACACATTGTTAGCCTTTGGTTAAGCATAATCAGCCTTAATTAACTCCTTTCTTCCCTTCTCCCATTAAAAAAAAATTTAAACAGATTTTTTTTTCTGTCTGCCTTTTTTTGTTTACTGTTTTTTTTTGTAGCATCATATTAACCACTTGCCGCCCGCCCTATTACAAATTGACGGCGGCAAAGTGGTTTCATTATCCTAACCGGACGTCATATGACGTGATTAGGATAATGAGCCGCTGCGCGCCCCCGGGGGCGCGCATCGCGGCGATCGTTGTTGCGGGGTGTCAGTCTGACACCCGGCAACTATGATCTCGGTAAAGAGTCTCCGACGGAGACTCTTTACCATGTGATCAGCCGTGTCCAATCACGGCTGATCACAGTGTAAATGGGAAGAGCCGGTGATCGGCTTTCCCTCACTCGCGTCTGTCAGACGCGAGTAGAGGAGAGCCGATCGGCTGCTCCTCTGACAGGGGGGGGTCTGTGCTGATCGATTATCAGCGCAGCCCCCCCGAGGATGCCCACACTGGACCACCAGGGACACCACTAGACCACCAGGGAAAAGGTAATAAAAATCCATAATCCTCCCTAGACCACCAGGGTGCCAGTCAGCACAATGGGTACCAATCAGTGCCCATAATGGATGCCAATCAGTGGCCACAATGGGCATCACTGATTGGCATGCATTATTGTTTGGCACTGATTGGCATCCATTACTATAACACCGATGCCGCCTATGAGTGCCCACCTGTGCCGCCTATGAGTGCCCACCTGTGCCGCCTATGAGTGCCCACCTGTGCCGCCTATCCATGCCCACCTGTGCCGCCTATCCATGCCCACCTGTGCCGCCTATCCATGCCCACCTGTGCCGCCTATCCATGCCCATCCGTGCCGCCCATCCGTGCCAGCTATCAGTGCCAATTTGTGCCACCTATCAGTGTCCGTCCGTGTCGCCCATCCGTGTCGCCCATCCGTGTCGCCCATCAGTGCCGCCTATCAGTGCCACTTCATTGGTGCCACATTGGTGCCCATCAGTGCCACCTTATCAGTGCCCATCAGTGCCCATCAGTGAAGGAGAAAACTTACTTATTTACAAAGTTTTGAAACTGAAACAAAAAAAAACATTTTTTTTTTTCAAAATTTTCGGTATTTTTTTTATTTGTAGCGCAAAAAATAAAAACCGTAGAGGTGATCAAATACCACCAAAAGAAAGCTCTATTTGTGGGAAAAAAATGATAAAAATTTCATTTGGGTACAGTGTAGCATGACCGCGCAATTGTCATTCAAATTGCGACAGCGCTGAAAGCTCAAAATTGGTCTGGGCAGGAAGGTGTTTAAGTGCCCTGTATTGAAGTGGTTAAAAAAAAGAAAAATACAAAATTCCAATATTTTATTTAATCAGGCAGTGTTTCAGTTTTATTAGACTAAAATAAATTATTCCACTATGGCTCCCTGGGCTGCCACCAATGGCAGGAGGCCAGTATTGTTGAGGAGGGAACAGCTTACTGTATTGAAAGCCTGAAAAATATTTTGTATATCCAGCTGACAGATTCATCCATCCAAGGTGCAAGCACCTCGACGTGTTTCACTCTGTAAAGATGAAATCCCTATGGGTAAGCTCTTTACCAAGTACACCCCGGAAGGGTCTGTCGGTTGGATTCACTAATAAATGTTTTTGAGGCTTTCAATATAGTGAGTGGTTAGAATATTATTGTTTCAACACATTTACTAATATTATTACTGTGCAATGTCAATAATTTGTCCTATGACAAACGTAATTTCAGTTATTTCTTTTAACTACTTCAACCCCGAAAAGTTTCACTCCTTTCCTGACCAGGGCACTGCGTAGCTTTAAATGACAATTGCGAGGTCATGCGATGTTATACCCAAACACAATTTATATGTTTTTTTTTCCCCCACAAATAGAGCTTTCTTTTGGTGGTATTTGATCACCTCTGTGGTTTTTATTTTTTGTGCTATAAACCAAAAAAATACTGACAATTTTGAAAAAAAGAAAAAAAAAAAAGGAAAATGTATTGTCAAATACTTACCGTAATTTTCCTTTCCTGATGGACTCCATGGCAGCCTACGTGTGGGTTGACCTCCTCTCCAATGCTTTAAGACCCCATTCACATAAATGAACACTCACCACTCCACACGGTGTTCTGTAACTAGCCTACTCATATGACTCATATGACTCTGTCTGCCATGGAGTCCATCAGGAAAGGAAAATTACGGTAAGTATTTGACAATACATTTTCCTTTTTCCCTGACAGTCTCCATGGCAGCCTACATGTGGGAAATAACTAGCCGACCACACGGGTGGGTATGCTTAAACAGAAAACATTTAATTTGATTTATCAGCCGATAAGATCTTTAAACCAAAATTTACAGAGGATAAAGAAGCAGGTTTAATACAGTAGTGCGACATGAACGTATTAATAGAGGACCAGGAAGCTGCCTTGCAGATAGTGTCAGGAGCCACATGCCGAGCCGCTGCCCACGAAGCTGCCATTCCCCTGGTAGAGTGAGCCGTCAGCGCCTCTGAAGGAGCCAAGCCCTTCGCCCTATATGCTTGTTGTATAGTTCTTACAATCCAGGTGGCCAGCGTCCTGGTTAAATATTTCTTCCCCTTGTTGCTACCTGAATGTAAAATAAAGAGATGATCTGAGCGTCTGAAGGGGGAAGTGATAAGAAGATATTCCTTCAGGGCCTCTTCAACATCCAGAGGATGAACATTATTAGAACCTGGTGACCTGAAGGTGGGCAAGACAATTCCTTGATCTTGATGAAACACCGAAGTAACCTTTGGATTAGACCCCAACATGGGAATGAGGACCACCCGGTCTGGAAAAAAACGTCAAAAAGGGTTCTTCGAAGCCCAAGGATCCAATCTCCGAGACCCTTTTGGCTGAAGTGATCGCAACTAAGAAAGCAACTTTTGCTGAAAAGTCTTTAATAGAGAGCGGGGATGGTCCCGACATACTTAAACCTGAGATTGAATCCAGGACCAGGGGAAGATCCCACTTGGGAAATCTTTCTTTGGGGTTTAAGTCTTGAGGCTCCCCAGAAGAAATGACGAATCAACGGATGCACTGCCCAAGAGGTACCCGAGAAGGCTGACAGAGCTGATACTTGTACTCTGAGAGAGCTTATTGACAAAGGAAGATCAAGGCCAGTCTGCAAGAAGCCAAGAATGTCCTGGACTCCTGGATGTTCAAAAGATCTATTTGAGGATGAGCAGAAATCAACGAATTTGGTCCAGATTCTGCCATACACCTTGTTCGTACTTGATCTCCTTGCACTCATGAGGGTGGAAATTACACTTGAACCACACCCAATGGATTCCAGCCTCATCCTCTCAAGAACCAGACCATCAGTCTCAGAACTTCCGGGCAAGGTTGCAGGACTGCACCCTGAGAGAGAAGGCCCAGCCTGAGAGGGAGAGGTATGGGATCTCGAACACCGAGTTGGACCAGGAGGGGAAACCAAGGCCTGTTGGGCCAATAAGGAGCTACTGTCATGACCTCTACTGTTTCCACTCAGAGCCTCTGAAGGAATCTGAGGATCACGGGAAGTGGAGGGAAGGCATACACCCTCCTGAACCTCCACTGGTCCGTCAGGGCATCCGTCCCGCAGGCCTGACTGCAATGACTTTGTGTGTAGAATTTCTCCATCTTGAAATTGCAGGGAGAGGCAAACAGATCTACCTCCGGATTGACCCCCAATGACAGAATCCACTTGAAGGTTTTAGCATGAAGGGACCATTCGTTGTTGCCCAACTGAGTCCAGGACAGAAAATCCGCTTGAGAGTTTTGAACCCCTGGTACAAAAACCGCTGAGATGTTCACCAGGTTTTTCTGTGCCCATGATAGGTTCGACCTCCCGGAGAAGAGTAGAGCTCCGAGTACCCCCCTGCCTTTATACATAGGAGACTGCCGTGGTGTTGTCCATCCTTAACAACACCGGTTTCCCCTTCAGAAGATGAGAGAAGTGCTGGAGAGCACACCAGGCTGCCTGGAGTTCTAGGACATTCGACCCTGGCAGAGGGAGACAAGCATTCCACTTGCCCTGCACAAGGTTCGATCAGCAGAGAGCCCCCCCAAACCGGTCCCACTGGCATCGGTCGTGACCGTGACCCAGGAGATGGGAATGACAGTTCAGCAGGTTCTTGCACTGTAGCCACCAAAAGAGGCTCTCCCTCATGGTTGTGGTTATACGAATACTTTGATTTTTGTCTCCTGACTCCCATTGCCTGAGAAAACCTGCCTGGAAGGGGCGTAGCCTCCACAAAGCCCACTTCACCATCTGAGCCGTTGAGACCATTGTACCTATGATCTTGAGACACTGAGAAGCTTTTAGATGTTGAGTGTTTAGTGCCCGAGAGACTCTTTTTCGTATTATTGGAATTTTTTCATCCGGGAGAGAGATAGTACTCTGCAGAGTGTCAAATTGGGCTCCTAGATATATTAGCCGCTGGACTGGCTCTAGATGACTTTTTGCCAAGTTCAGAAGCCACCCAAAACTGGACAGAGTAGAAATCGTCTGCTCCCGATGTTCCAGCAACTGTTCTCAGACTTGGGACAGACCGCAGGTCGTCCAGGTAATGGTAAAGTCGAAAACGATAAGAGCCACTACGGCCAGGAGAACCTTTGAAAAAACTCGGGGAGAGGTCGTCAACCCGAAGGGGAGGCAGATAAATTGTAGATGGTCTTGGCCAACGTGGAATCTTAGGAATTTTTGGAAATCTTTTTCTACCGGGATGTGGAAATAAGTGTCCTTCAGATCGATCAAATCATCCAGCCCCCTGGCTGTATGGCTCGCTGAGAGTTTCCATCTTGAATTTCCCATACTCTATGAACTTGTTTAGATAAATGAGATCTATCACCGGGCGCCAAGAGCCGCTCTTCTTTTGGACCAAGAAAAGAGGGGAATAGACTCCCTGAAACCATTCTTCCTTTGGTACCTGAACTACTGTACCTTGAGCCTTAAACAGATCCATGTAGGAAAACAATACTTGATTTTGTTCTTCCAAGCGAGTAAGCAGGGCGGACACGAATCTGGGAGGAGGGGTGCTGGAGAAGGTCCATCTGTGACCCGACGAGACCGTCCTGACTACCCAGTAACCCTAGATCGAGGCCACCCAGACATGCCGAAAAAGGGATAGATGAGCCCCCACTCGACCCGCCTGGGCGGGAGCAATCTCAGAATGACTTGGTCTGCTCACGACCACTGGATGACTGGTTTTTACTAGGATTACGAAAGGAAGCTTGCCCTCTGTACCAATTCCTCCTGAAGTCCCGACCAGGTTTGTAGGAGCGTGCATCCCTCGAACGCTCTGGACTGCGTATCTTATACTGGGTCTCTTCCGACCCAACAATCTTTTGTCCTGGGGAAGGAAACCTGACTTACCACCTGTAGCACGCGTAATGGCGTCGTCAAGCTTGTTTCCAAATAGTGTAGAGCTCTCAAAGGGAATTTTACACCATGCCTGCTTAGAGACCGGGTCAGCCAGCCAGGGACGTAACCACAAGGCTCGCTTAGCCGTAACTGAGGAGAGCATAACGCGTGCCAAAAGATGGATAAGATCAATGGAAGCCTCCCCCATGAAGACTGCCGCAAGCTTCAGCTCTGCTGCTGCTGAACTTCTAGCCAGCTCCTCAGAAACGCCCTTAAGGAATGAGTCCATGTTTTCGGTCCAAGCTTCCATGGCCTTAGACATAGCCGCTAGTGCTAGAGCTGGTTTACAGGCCATCCCAGCCAAACCGTAAATCCTCCTAAGATCCTGATCAATCTTCCTCTCCAGACCATCCTTAAAGCGGAGGTCCACCCTAAAGGGGACCTTCCGCTCATTGGAATCCTCCCCCCCTCCGGCGCCACAATTGGCACCTTTCAGGGGGGAGGGGGTGCAGGTACCTGTACAGTACAGGTATCTGCACCCACTTCCAGGATAGCTCTCTGCGGAAAGGGGCGTAGATTACGCCCCTTTCCGAAAGTCCCCCGCTGCCTGCTGGGAAACACACAGATCCCAGAGGCAGCGGGTCCATCCTTATTGAGCAGCGCGACTCGCGCATGTGCAGTAGGGAACCGGGAAATGAAGCCGAAAGGCTCCACTTCCTGATTCCCATACCCAAGATGGCGGCGGCAGCACCCGAGAGACGATCGAGAGACCGGCTTCGGGTGCTGACATCGCGGGTGCGCTGGACAAGTAAGTGTCACTATTTTAAAAGTCAGCAGCTGCAGTATTTGTAGCTGCTGGATTAAAAAAAAAAAAAAACG
The DNA here is from genome assembly GCF_037356315.1 of Lithobates pipiens. NCBI lineage: Eukaryota > Metazoa > Chordata > Amphibia > Anura > Ranidae > Lithobates > Lithobates pipiens. Next base: position 340,415,625 of record NW_027507784.1, read on the forward strand.
CGGACTCCCGCTTTAAAGGACACTGAATCTTCCAATGGGAGGGTAACGTGTTTGGCCAAAGCCGCATCCACCAGCGGGTCATTCTCTAAGTGTTTTACGTCTTCTGTTTTAAATGGATACAACCTGGATGTTTTATTGGTCATAGAGGACTTTCTATCCTCTTTACTCCATTCTTCCTCAAAAATATCCTTCAGCTCAGTAAGAAAAGGGAAACTTGGACGTTCTTTCCCCAGCTGTTTGAAGAATTTCTTCTGTTTGGCTGGAGGGGTAGATGAGTCTTCCCACTTAAGGGCTCCTTAAATGCTTTAATCAGTGGAGAGACCATAGCAAAGTCAAAGCCCCCAATATCCTCTTCACCTAGGAGCTCATCCTCAGAGGACGCATTAGATGCTGCGTAGGGCTGGGAAGTGCCCGGATCATCATGGGCCTCATCAGCCTGAGTGCCAGACAAAGAGGTGGATTGACTCAGCATGTGAGAAGTGTCCATGTCTCTCAGAGACTGCTGCACAACACGTTTCACCAGGGATTCCATACGCTGGCTTTCTGATTCCTTTTCCCCAACCGCCTGGGCATAACATCGATCACATAGAGACTTTCCTTCCGGGACTCGAGTCCCACATCCCCAGCAGGCTCTGCGATCAGAGCGACCATCATGGCGGTGGGAGCGGTGTCTGGAGGAGGAATGTGAACATCTCCTCTGGTGGTGAGATCCATGTGGAGAGTCTCGTCTGGATCTAGATGACGAATGGTGTTGTGGCCTGGCAAGGTCTTTATTCTGCGGATCCGACCTGAAAGGGCTAAAGCAAACAACAAACAGGGGGAAAGGGAAAAAATGGCATCAAAAACTCAAACAGGTGCGACTGTACCTCAACCCCTCCCCTCATCAGCACATACCGTAAGGGTTGGCCACTTAAAGGCGGTGATTTGTCCATAATTTTAGGACAAAGAGTGTCACAATAAAAAATAGTCTGCAAAAAAAAAAGATGAGGACCTAAGCAAAAAACATACCAATAAACACACACACATATATCCATAAATATTATTATATATTTATTTTATATATTTATTTTTTATTTTTTGAAAATTATTTCTAGTTTTTATATATATATATATATATATATATATATATATATATATATATATATATATATATATATATATATATATATATATATATATAAACATGCATTACCCTTCTCTTATATATATAATTCATTTAAAAGAGACCATAAAAGATGCTCACCTTTGCAGACTAGGGGCTGGAGGAACAGACTTGCTGCTTCCAATGCACTGGCAGAACCCAGTCTCAGCCCGTGACGTCGCCGCTCCTCCACCTCACGCCTGCGCCATGGAGAGATGGCGAAACTGCGCTTGTACACCGCTATCTGCTCAGCCGAACCGTGCATGCGCCAACCAAGCCTCTGTTACGAGAGAGGCTAATGCGCATGCGCAGCCCGCCGAGCCGGCCAGAACGCGGAAGTCAACACGGTGAGCTGGAACGCAAAAGCGCTCCAGCCGACATACAGGGGAAAAACAGGATGCCAGGGAGAAACCAATAACATATACAAACATATGACTGCCATGGAGAAAAGGAAAAAACACAGCAGACCTTGCCAGCCATTGCCGTCCTTGATCGTTCATCCGAGGGGCATACAGAGGCAACCACCCTCACACAGGGGAACATCCAGCCTCAAAGCTACTTGCCCGCCCATGGCTGGGTACTGAGCTGCACCGCACAGGTATGCCAAAAGGAGAAAATACAAAATACAAATGAACGGCATGTGCAGGTCCATATGGAGGAGGACAAAAAAGGAACACTGCGTGGAGTGGTGAGTGTTAATTTATGTAAATGGGGTCCTATAGCATTGGAGAGGAGGCGGGGTCAACCCACAAGTAGGCTGCCATGGAGTCTGTCAGGGAAAAATAGTTTACTTTCTGCTATAAAACATATCCAATAAAAAATGTAAAGAAAATCAAATTTCTTCATCAGTTTAGGCCAATATGTATTCTGCTTCAAATTGTTTGGCAAAAAAAAATCCAAATATATAAATATGTATTTTGCATATATATATATATATATATATATATATATATATATATATATATATATATATATATAGATTGATTGATTGATTGGTTTGCTGCAAGATTCTGGCCAAAATGAGAATCACAATTTTTTTGCATAGAATAAAAAGATCACAATTCTCGCGACGTAGAATCTTTCACATTAACCACCTCGCGCCCGCCCTATAGCCGAATGACGGCCGTAGAGCAGGTGCGTTCGTCCGGGAGGCCGTCCCTGGACGTCCTATTGTTTACTTCCGCAATGCGCGCCGCCGCGGGCGCGCATCGCGGAAGTTCTGTGTTCGCCATGTCCCCCGGGGACAGGCAAACACAGATCTCTGTAAACGGCCAATCACAGTGGCCGTTTACAGCGTGATCGGCGTGTCCAATGGGAGATGATCTCATATGTAAACATATGAGATCATCTCGCAACGCCGCTCTCCCTCCTCACACAGAGTGTGAGAGGGGAGAGATGAACGGCTGCAGCGGCAGCCATTCTGCTTCGATCTGTAAAAAAAAAAAAAAAAGTAAAAAAAAAAGTGCCATCCTCCCCCAGCAGTGCCATCCATCCTCCCCCAGCAGTGCCATCCATCCTCCCCCAGCAGTGCCATCCTGCCCCAGTGCCATCCGCCCCAGTGCCATCCACCCCAGTGCCATCCACCCCAGTGCTACCTGCCCCCAGTGCCATCCACCCCAGTGCTACCTGCCCCCAGTGCCATCCACCCCAGTGCTACCTGCCCCCAGTGCCACCTGTTGTCAGTGCCATTTGTCACCAGTGCCATCTGTCATCAGTGCCATGTATAAGTGCCATCTGTCATCAGTGCCACATAGTGCCATCTGTCATCAGTGCCATGTATTAGTGCCATCTGTCATCAGTGCCACGTATCAGTGCCATTTGTCATCAGTGCCACCTGTGTCACGTGCCATCTGTTGTCAGTGTCACGTGTCATCAATGCCACTTATCAGTGCCATCTGTCATCAGTGTCACGCGTCATCGGTGCCATGTATTAGTGCCATCTGTCATCGGTGGCACGTATTAGTGCCACGTATTAGTGCCATCTGTTATCAGTGCCACGTATTAGTGCCACGTGTCTTCAGTGCCACGTATTAGTGCCATCTGTCATCAGTGCCACATATTAGTGCCATCTGTCATCAGTGCCACGTGTCATCAGTGCCACGTATAAGTGTCATCATTGCCACGTATCAGTGCCATCTGTCATCAGTGTCATGTGTCATTGTCCTGGTGCTTCAAAAGTGTAATAAATAGTCAACAAGTTAGATGTGTAATTTATGTTCCTAGAACACATGATGGCGCTACCTGCATGTTGGGCCTCTCTATGTGGCTAGGCTGTGAAAAAGTCCCACACATGTGGTATTGTAATACTCAGGAGGAGTAGCAGAATTTTTTGGGGGGTGTCATTTGTGGTATACACATGCCATGTGAGAGAAATAACCTATTACAATGACAATTTTGTGGAGAAAAAAAAAATGAAAAATCTTAATTTTGCAAAGAATTGTGGGAAAAATATGACAACATCAAAAAGCTCACTATGCCTCTTACTAAATACCTTAAAATGTCTACTTTCCAAAAAGGGGTCATTTGGGGGGTATTTGTACTTTCCTGACTTGTTCGGGTCACAAGAAGCGAGATAGACCACCAGTACATCAGATGTGATCAATTTTGTGCGATTCGCACCACAGCTTGTAGACTCTCTAACTTTCACAAAGACCAAATAATATCCACTAATTTGGGTTTTTTTTAACCAAAGATATGTAGCAGTATAAATTTTGGCCAAAATTTATGAAGAAAAATTAATAATTTGCATAATTCTGTCACAGAAACAAAGAAATATGCGTTTTTTTTCAAAATTTTTGGTCTTTTTTCATTTATAGCGCAAAAAATAAAAACCCCAGAGGTGATCAAATACCACCAAAAGAAAGCTCTATTTGTGGGAAAAAAAGGACAAAAAATTCATTTGGGTACAGTGTTGCATGACTGAGTAATTGTCATTCAAAGTGTGAGAGCACCGAAAGCTGAAAATTGGTCTGGGCAGAATGGTGTTTAAGTGCCCAGTAAGCAAGTGGTTAAACAAAAAAAATTGGGCTAACTTTACTGATTCGTTTTTTTTATTATTATTATTTTTTTTTATTTATTAAAGTCATTTTTTTTTTTTTTTTTTTGCATTTGAAAGACCGCTGCGCAAATGCAGTGTGACATAAAATATTGCAACAACTACCATTTTATTCTCTAGGGTCTCTACTAAAAAAATATATATATATTATGTTTGGGGGTTCTAAGTAATTATCTAGCAAAAGAAAAAAAAGATTTTAACTTGAAACCAACACATGTCTGAAAAAGGTTTAGTCTGGTTTAGTGGTTAATCGTTCCTCATTTACACACCAAAGTCTATTCCATTGACAAATCGTTACAATGTTTATACTTAAGTGCCACTGCTAAATGTTTTCATTCTTGGCAGACTGCCCATTTATTTTTTATTTATTTTTCTTCCTTTCTTTTGACGGCTGTGGCTTGAGAAGAGCATCTTTGCATAGACAGAATCATGAAAACACCAAACACTGTCAAGAAGGGGGAAAAAAATTGCGATAGCGATTCTTGACAATTAATCGTGCAGCTCTAGTTTGCGCAAAAGTCATTGCGTCTACAAACTTTGGTATAGATTTATGGACTTTTATTTTTTTATTTATTTTTTTGTTTCATAAATAGTTTCATGAATTTTTATTGAGTGAACATAGAAAACATCATATAACAATCCGTTGTAACATATGAATACATTAAGGTACAGTAAGGCCGTGTACACACGCGGGGACTGTTCGGCCAACTTTGTCCGCTGAACAGTGTTTCGGCGGACAGTCCGCCCGTGTGTGGGCGTTCAGCGGACAGTTTCAGCGAACAGTCCGCTGAACAAGGTTTTTCGGAATTTCCGAAAAACTGTCCGCTGAAACTTTGTTTCAGCGAACAGTCCCCTCGTGTGTAGGCTTGTTCGACAAACTAAGTTCCGCGCATGCTCAGAAAGGATTTACACGCCGAAAGTTATAATGCAGTGTATAGGACGTTGTATTTTTCGTCCCGTTGTACGTGCCGTTCACGTCATCGCGCACGGTTTCAGCAAACTGTTCGTACGTCGTGTGTGGCCATGTCCGTCCATGCTAATTTTGAGCGGACTGTTTGCCGAAACTGTTTGACGGACAAAGTTGGCCGAACAGTCCCCGCGTGTGTACGCGGCCTAAGAAAGGGAATCGTTCTGTATCTGACCGGCATATTCTAGTAGTGATTGAGAGTCATTCAATACGTTTCAGGAAAAAAGAGTTTTTTTTTTTTTTTTTTTTTTATATTGTAGCTTATAGATGAGAACATTGTATTATTTTGACATTCGTAGTTTGATGTCATTGTGTGACTATTTTTAAATAATAATAATAATAATAATAATGTCACTGTGTGACTATTTTTAAATAATAATAATAATAATAATAATAATAATAATTAAAAAAAAAAAAAAAGAAGAAAGGAGGGGGTGGGTGGGGTTGTTGTATTATTCTTTTATTCTTTTTTTTTCTTCCTCTAATGTCGTGTATTCTAGTGTTGAGTATATTTTTTCAGTAATTACGCATTAATTGCTTCGTAGGCAGGAGGATTTGAATTGAATCCAGTTATACCATGCAGAAGTAAATTTAGACATTTTTGCCTGTGAGATGCTAATGAGTTCTTCTATTTTTATTTTTTTTCCTATGTTATTGATTCTGCGGAGCCATTCTTTTTTTTTTGGAGGGAATGATAGTTGAGCGCCAGTGGCATGGTATATGGTATATAATGTCTGGCTGCGTTGATCAGGAACATGGGTGAGGATTTGAGGTACCGTTTCTTGGGAATGGTGGTACTATGTTGGAGATCTTGGAGATCTTGTGCTGCAGTCAAGTGCAGATTTTCAGATGTGATTAACCACTCGCTTACTGGGCACTTAACCCCCCCCCCCCCCCTCCTGCCCAGACCAATTTTCAGCTTTCAGCGCTGTCACTCTTTGAACGACAATTGTGCGGTCATACAACACTGTACCCAAATGTAATGTTTTGAATTTTTTCCCACAAGTAGAGCTTTATTTTGGTGGTATTTGATCATCTCTGTGTTTTTTATTTTTTGTTACTTTTTAAAAAAAAAAAGACTGCATTTAAAAAAAAAATACAAAACCGGTTTATATTTTGTTTTTACATTTTGCAAGGTAATTTTTCTCCTTTATTGATGTACGCTGATGAGGTTGCATTGATGGGCACCAATAGGCTGCACTGATGGGCACCAATGGGCTGCATTGATGGGCAATGATGAGGCAGCACTAATGGGCACTGATAGGTGGCACTGGTGGGCACTGATGGGGTGGCACTGATTGGTGATACTGATGGGCAGCACTGAAGGGCATTGATAGGTGGCAGTGAAGGCCACTAATAGGTGGCACTGAGAGGTAGCACAGATGCACACTAATAGGGGGCAGTAATGGGCACTGATGGGTGGCAGTGATGTGCACTGATTTGTACTGGTAGGTGACAATGATAGGCAGCACTGCTAGGTGGCACTGATGAGGCCATGATTGGCACCACTGGTGGACATTGATAGGTGGCACTGAAGGGCACTAATAGGTGGCACTGATAGTTGGCACTGATAGGTGGCAGTGATGGGCACTGATCGGCACTGGTAGGTGACACTGATAGGCAGCACTACTAGGTGGCACTGATAAGGCACTATATCATAAATACATAAAACATGAAACAAAAACTAAAAAGTCCACTTTTTATGTATAGCAGCGCATGCACATTTTTTTCAGAATATGCGTAAGAGTTCAGTTCGGTGTTCAGAAGATAGGGTGCTTTATTCAGTCAACCTGCGTATGTGATTGTTCGGTGTTCAGAAGATAGGGTGCTTTATTCAGTCAACCTGCGTTTGTGATTGAAACCCAGCTTCCACCATACAAATCACCACTTGTGGTACCAAGGCCGACCCCCTATGGGAATGCACTCACCAAACGTATGAAACCAATAAGCCTTCAGAATGCCATTGCAGCTCTCTCCTTTTACCACCAGTTATCTCCTTTGTGGGACACGGCTTTCATATATAGAAAACAAAAATGCCCGGACATAGCATAATACTGTATAACAATATTTATTATGTAAAAGCAAAATCCATATATGCGTACCAAGTAAAAAACTGTTTAAGCGTTTAAAATACTGTGCCTTATTCCGCTGTGTTGAATCCGTCCGAGGAGACCGACCGTTTATAGCGTGCACTTAAAAGTATGTGCTTCCGTATTTCCTCGGATCGTTGGAACGCATTCCAACGATCCGAGGAAATACGGAAGCACATACTTTTAAGTGCACGTTATAAACGGTCGGTCTCCTCGGACGGATTCAACACAGCGGAATAAGGCACAGTATTTTAAACGCTTAAACAGTTTTTTACTTGGTACGCATATATGGATTTTGCTTTTACATAATAAATATTGTTATACAGTATTATGCTATGTCCGGGCATTTTTTTTTTCTATATATGAAAGCCGTGTCCCACAAAGGAGATAACTGGTGGTAAAAGGAGAGAGCTGCAATGGCATTCTGAAGGCTTATTGGTTTCATACGTTTGGTGAGTGCATTCCCATAGGGGGTCGGCCTTGGTACCACAAGTGGTGATTTGTATGGTGGAAGCTGGGTTTCAATCACAAACGCAGGTTGACTGAATAAAGCACCCTATCTTCTGAACACCGAACAATCACATACGCAGGTTGACTGAATAAAGCACCCTATCTTCTGAACACCGAACTGAACTCTTACGCATATTCTGAAAAAAATGTGCATGCGCTGCTATACATAAAAAGTGGACTTTTTAGTTTTTGTTTCATGTTTTATGTATTTATGATATATTCTGGTCTTTTAAAGCAGCAGCTGTTTGAAAGATGACACATTAAGTTAATATTGTAATTAAACACCCAGGAGCGCAGAGCAGTGTGCTATAGGGGTCGGCGAGAATTTGTATTTTTAGCACTACCTTTTTTTATACTGATAAGGCACTGACTGGCACCACTGGTGGACATTGATAGGTGCACTCGTGGGCATTGATAGGTGGCACTGATGGCTGGCACTGTCATGCACTGGTGGGCACTGATTTGTGTCACTGTGGGCACTGGCAGACATCACTAATGGGCACAGAGGAGATGGCTGTGCATCTTCCTCTTCGGGACTGATGTCCCTTGCACAGAAGCCGGTGATCGGCTTTTTTTTCCTTCTCACGCAGCGTGAGAAGAAAAAAAAACAATTACCGATCCTCTGGGCCGGTGTTCTGGCATATAGTGTCCTGCCATCATATAGTGTCCGCCCCGTACTGCGCATCCGCAGTACGGAGCAGACGAAGCTTTGGAAAATCTCCGAAGATGAACGGCGCCTGCGCCATGAGTGGAGGTGGTAGCTCCACCATCCAAGCGGACATAGGGTTGGGGAAATTAGAGGGCCGCTCGCCACGCTTCGGGCTCAGCCTCGCTGTGCTCGACTCTTTTATATTCCAACTCTATGTCCACTTGGATGGTGGGGATAGAACCTGGACTCACGGCGCAGGCGCCGTTCATCCTCGGCTATTTTCGGACTCTGTGTATGCTGTGTACTGTGCATGCGCAGTACACAGCGGACACTATCGGATGGGGGACAGTATATGATAGGACACCGGGATCAACCCCTTACTCCGATCTGTGATCACCTGAGTCTCATTGACTCGGTGATCACAGCGCAAAGGGGAGGGGAATTTTGCAAAGAGGAGGGCGTCTATTGATGGCCTCCTGGCAAAGTAGGCCCATGCTGTAGCTGTCATTTGGCTATAGCGCGGATCTGAAAGGGTTAAAGAAATGGTGTCATGGACAATCTTCCAGAAGTCCTGGATCTTGGGGAATGTCCACAATATGTGCAGCATCGATCCCTCCTCTTTTTCACATCTCCAGCGTCTAGCTGACGTCTGGGATGAGAATTTATTTAATAAAACGGGTGTTCTGTACCATCTTGTGAGGATTTTGCACCCACATTCTTGAGTCGATACGTTTAAAGACCCTTTATGATCATACATGCATATGGTTTCCCATTCAGTGCTTGTTAAGTTGATATTGAGGTCTTGTTCCCATGCTTGGCATTACGTGCTGGAGAAATCATTTTTTTCCTCAAAGAGAGAGATGTAAAGAATGGCGGTAATCAGCGATTTTTAGCGGGACTGGGATATTGCAGCAGTCAAATCTAACACTAAGTGACACTTTTTGGGGACCAGTGACACCAATACAGTGATCAGTGCTAAACAAATGCACTGTCACTGTACTAATGACACTGGTAGGGAAGGGGTTAACATCAGGGCCAATCAAAAGGGTTAAATGTGCGCCTAGGGGGTGCTTTCGAGGAGACACAGGGGAAAGCAGCAGAGGGGGAGGCGCAGGGGGAAGCTGACAAGAAGGAGACGCAGGGGGAAGCCGACAAGGAGGAGACACCAATGAGGAGGAGACATGGGGAAGCCGATGAGGAGGAGACGCAGGGGGAAACCAATGAGGAGGAGATGCAGGGGGAAGCTGATGAGGAGGAGACACGGGGAAGCCGATGAGGAGGAGACACGGGGAAGCCGATGAGGAGGAGACACGGGGAAGATGATGAGGAGGAGACACAAGGGGAAGCCGATGAGGAGGAGACACAGGGGGAAGCCGTTGAGGAGGAGACACAGGGGGAAGCTGCCTAGAAGACGCATGGGGGAAACCGCTGAGTAGCAGATGCAGGGAGAAACCACCTAGTAGGAGATGCAGGGGGGAAGCTTCCAAGCGGGAAACACAGGGGGGAAGCTGCGAGGAGGAGACACAGGGGGAAGCCACCGAGGAGGAGACACAGGGGAAATCAGCCTAGGAGACACAGGGGAAAGCCGATGAGGATGCACAGGGGGAAGCCGTCGAGGAGGCGCAGGGGGAGGCCAATAGGGAGGAGACACCAGGGGAAGCCAATGAAGTGGAGACATAGGGGGAAGTCGCTGAGTAGCAGACGCAGGGGGAAAGCCGTTGAGTAGCAGATGCAGGGGGGGAGCCGCTGAGTAGCAGACGCAGGGGGAAGCCACCTAGTAGGAGATGCAGAGGGGAAGCCACCGAGGGGGAGACACAGGGGGAAGCCACCAAGGAGGAGACACAGGGGGAAGCCGTCTAGTAGAAGATGCAGGGGGAAAGTCACCTAGTAGGAGATGCGAGGGGAAGCTGCCAAGATGGAGATGCAGGGGAAAAGCTGCCGAGGAGGAGACAAAGGGGAAAGGCGATGAGGAGGAGACACCTTGGGAAACTGCTGAGGAGGAGACATGGGGAAAGCCAATGAGGAGGAGACACAGGGGAAAGCTGCCTAGGAGATGCAGGGGGAAGCCAACGAGGATGCGCAGGGGGAAGCTGATGAGGAGGCGCAGGGGGAAGCCAATGAGGAGGAGACGCCAGGGCAAGGCGATGAGGAGCAGATGCAGGGGGGAAGCCGCTGAGTAGCAGACGCAGGGGGGAAGCCACTGAGTAGCAGGCGCAGGGGGAAGCTGCCTATTAGGAGACGCAGGGGGGAAGCCGCTGAGGGGGAGATGCAGGGGGAAGCCGCTGAGGAGGAGACACAGGGGGAAGCCAATGAAGAGGAGATACAGGGGGAAGCCGCCTAGTAGGAGTCCTAGGGGGGAAGCCGCTTAGTAGGAGCCCTAGGGGGGAAGCCGCTTAGTAAGAGACCCAGGGGGGAAGCCACCTAGCAGGAGATGCAGGGGGGAAGCCACCTAGTAGAAGATGCGGGGGGGGGGGAAAGCTGCTGAGGAGACACAGGGGGAAACCAATGAGGAGGAGACGCAGGGGGAAGCCAACGAGGAGGAGACGCAGGGGGAAGCCAACGAGGAGGAGACGTGGGGGAAGCCACCAAGGAGAAGACGCAGGGGGAAGCCGCCAAGGAGGAGATGCAGGGGAAGCCGTTGAGTAGCAGATGCAGGGGGGGAGCCGCTGAGTAACAGACACAGGGAGGGAGCCGCTGAGTAGCAGACGCAGGGGGAAGCCACCTAGTAGGAGATGCAGAGGGGAAGCCACCGAGGGGGAGACACAGGGGGAAGCCACCAAGGAGGAGACACAGGGGGAAGCCGTCTAGTAGAAGATGCAGGGGGAAAGTCACCTAGTAGGAGATACGAGGGGAAGCTGCCGAGATGGAGATGCAGGGGGAAAGCTGCCGAGGAGGAGACAAAGAGGAAAGGCAATGAGGAGGAGACGCGGGGGGAAGCTGCCGAGGAGGAGACGCAGGGGGAAGCCACCGAGGAGACACAGGGGAAACCAACGAGCAGGAGACACCTTGGGAAACTGCCAATGAGGAGACATGGGGAAAGCCAATGAGGAGAAGACACAGGGGAAAGCTGCCTAGGAGATGCAGGGGGAAGCCAACGAGGATGCGCAGGGGGAAGCTGATGAGGAGGCGCAGGGGGAAGCCAATGAGGAGGAGACGCCAGGGGAAGGCGATGAGGAGGAGATGCAGGGGGGAAGCCGCTGAGTAGCAGACGCAGGGGGGAAGCCACTGAGTAGCAGGCGCAGGGGGAAGCCGCCTATTAGGAGACGCAGAGGGGAAGCCGCTGAGGGGGAGATGCAGGGGGAAGCCGCTGAGGAGGAGACACAGGGGGAAGCCAATGAAGAGGAGATACAGGGGGAAGCCGCCTAGTAGGAGCCCTAGGGGGAAGCCCCTTAGTAGGAGCCCTAGGGGGGAAGCCGCTTAGTAAGAGACCCAGGGGGGAAGCCACCTAGCAGGAGATGCAGGGGGGAAGCCACCTAGTAGAAGATGCGGGGGGGGAAGCTGCTGAGGAGACACAGGGGGAAGCCAATGAGGAGGAGACACAGGGGGAAGCCAACGAGGAGGAGACGCAGGGGGTAGCCAACAAGGAGGAGACGTGGGGGAAGCCACCAAGGAGGAGACGCAGGGGGAAGCCGCCAAGGAGGAGACGCAGGGGGAAGCCACCGAGGAGGAGGAGGAAAGCTGCCAAAGCTGCCTGCAACCTAGATGGGGTAAGTGCGGGGCTGGTGGCCTGATGGGCAAGCAAGCAAGGGGGAGGGTCTTTTGCCTATTTACTGAGTGACGGGGGGTGGGAGTTTTGACTGACCAAACGGGGGATGGAGGTTTGGTTTGTTTGCCACCCCCCTAACAAATGGAGCAGCAGCTGCCACCGGTAATACTAGTTATTTAAAAAGAAAAATGGATCTAGAGAAAAATTGCTTTATTTTGTTATGTGTTTTTGCCTGTAGATTGCATAGAAAATTTATTTTACAAGACTAAAGAAAGCCTTGTCTGTCTATACTTATTATAAATAATACTCATAGTAATCATGTAAGTATTACTGTGGGCCGCAAGGGATAGATTGATTAAGATGTATGACCTTGGTAAGGCAAAATTGTTTAATTGTTGTACAAGTCAGTGTTTAACTTGGAACATAACCCAATGATTTATTTGCATGACTTCCTCCCCCCCAAAAAATAAAATAAAAAATAATAATAATAAATAAACAAAACTTTGCAAAACTTAGAAGTAAAACTTTTGTGTCTTCATATTTTTCGGGTTATTAGGATTCAACCCATGAATTATACATGACTCTATTTGTATATAGAACGCATGACTGATACATTTGCTCTGCACAGAAAAAGGTGAATCTGCAATCCGGCTGGGGAATTTCTGTCATTAAAATGGAGGCCTGCCCCACCGGCAATGCCGCGCCGTTTCCCCGGAATAAATAAAAAAAAAATTGCTGTGCTATCATTGTGTATTTATTTATTTACTATATATTTTTTTTTTTTTTTTTTTTTTTTTTTTTACTCCTTGTTTAATGTCACGGGTTAAAAATAATTCCCTAACATGGTATCACCCTCTGGGCCTGGTGAATAATTGAACAATGCATCTCCGGCTGTTGTATTCAAAGAATGAAATGGCTTTTTTTCCGTATCGCCAGCTTGTTCGCTCACAATTTGTTACTTTCCCTACAGCTAAAACTAGATTTAAAGGACATTTCATTGCTTGTTTTCATTTGGAACTTTCAAGAGTAAAGAATTTAATTGCATGCATTTTTAATGCTTCCCTTCGCTCAAAGGTCAAGGGTGAAGCTAAGCACTTGGCACAATGCGCCCGGAATTTAAGGTACAAACAAGGTCAGGAAATAATGAATTAATTAATCTTGTGACCTCTGCTGTAGGTTGAGTGTTTCTGTGTATCAAATAATAAATTGTGTCTTTTTTTTTTTCTGGAAAGGAATGGGAAGAAGAAGCAAACTTATTTATGTTAAGATGGAGGAATATTTACTTAAAGCATATCCACCCTCAGAAACAAAAATTGAATATTTTGCAGCTCCCTAGTCTATAGATGAGGTGGCTCCATTGGTTTCCTTTTTTAGTTTTTTTTTTTTTCTTTGATTTTGATTTGGTGATCCTTCCAGTGGACATCCGTCACATTGGTATGATATTCTCTTGCTTCTTGTTGAGTCGACAGCAGGGGCATCAAACTCAATTTTATTGAAGGCCACTCAGCATTATGGTTGCCCATTCAAAGGTCTATTATGTCCATTCAGGTGTCTGTTTTGCCGCGTACACACGACCGGACTTTCCGGCAGACTAGGTCCGACGGAATCAATCCGTTGGACATTCCGATCATGTGTGAGCTAATCCGATCGTTTTAAATTTTTCTAAAAATCCGATGAACCTAGAAATATAACATGCTTCAAATCTGTCCGACGGACTCAATTCCTATCGGGAAAACCGTTCGTCTGTGTGCTGGTCTGACAGACCAAATACAGCACAAGGGAAGCTACTGGCTACTGGCTATTGAACTTCCTTGTTTAGTCCCGTCTTACGTCATCCAGCTCAAAACGAACGGACTTAGCCCTTGTACACACGGTCGGAGAATCCGTCGGAATGTGTCCTATCGGACCGTGTTGTCGGATAATCCGACTGTGTGTGGTATGCATCGGACTGTTTCCGTCGGAATATCCGTCGGACCAAATTTTCCAACATGTTGGAAATATTTTCCGACCAACTGGTCCGATCGGACTTACTCCGATCATGTGTAGAGAATTTCGATCGGACAAAGTGCCACGCATGCTCAGATCAAATTCCTACACCAAAGCTATTGGCTACTAGCCTGAACGTAGTCCCATCGTAACGAAATTATGTCATCACGTTCTCAAAGATCGGATTTTTCGACAACTTTGTCCGACCGTGTGTATGCAACAGTTTCGGACAAGATCCGATGGACAAAATCCGACGGACAAAATCCTACGGATTTGGTTGTCGAAATGTCCGACTGTGTGTACGGGGGCTTAGTCCGGTCTTGTGTGGCCAAGTCCGTTCGTTCAGAAAGTCGGGAAAGACCGTCGGACCTAGTCCGTTGAAACGTCTGGTCCAGTGTATGCGGCATAAGACTATATAAATCTATCTAAATAAATGTATCTACTCTTTATCATATTAAAGAATTTCCTCTGCATTCCATTATTATTGGTTTTAATTAGGGGTGGGCTTCGAGTTCGAGTGGAACTCATGTTCGACTTGAACATTGCCCTGTTCACCGAACAGCGAACAATTTGGGGTGTTTGGGTAAAATTCGAAAACCTGCGTAACACCCTGTAAAAGTCTATGGGAGAAATATAAAGTGCTAATTTTAAAGGCTTATATGCAAGTTATTGTCATAAAAAGTGTTTGGGGACCCGGGTCCTGCCCCAGGGGACATGGATCAATGCAAAAAAAAAACATTTAAAAACTGAAGTTTTTTCAGGAGCAGTGATTTTAATAATGATTAAAGGGAAACAATAAAAGTGAAATATTCCTTTAAGTTTCATACCTGGGGGGTGTCTATAGTATGCCTGTGAAGGGGCGCATGTTTCCCGTGCTTAGAACTGTCCCTGCACAAAGTGTCATTTCTGCAGGAAAAAAAGTCGTTTAAAATCACTCACGGCTATAATGAATTGTCGGCTCCCCGTAATACAGAGAAGTCATTGAAAGTCATGGATAAAAAAAAAAAAAAAAAAAGCGTGGGATTCCCCCCAAATTCAATTACTAGGCTCTTCAGGTCTGGTATGGATATTAAGGGGATCCCCGTGTCAAATTTAAAAAAAACATTACGTGGGGTTCCCCCCAAATATCCATACCAGACCCTTCAGGTATGGATATTAAGGGGAACCCCGTGTCAAATAAAAAAAAAATGATGTGGGGTTCCCCCCAAATATCCATACCAGACCCTTCAGGTCTGGTATGGATTTTAAGGGGAACTCCACGCCAAATTTTAAAAAAAATGGCGTGGAGTTCCCCCCAAAAATCCATACTAGACCCTTTATCCGAGCACGCAACCTGGCAGGCCGCATGAAAAGAGGGGGGAGTGAGAGAGCGCCCCCCTCCTGAACCGTACCAGGCCACATGCCCTCAACATTGGGAGGATGCTTTGGGGGTTTGTGACCCCTCAAAGCACCATGTCCCCATGTTGATGGGGACAAGGGCCTCATCCCCACAACCCTGTCCAAAGGTTTTGGGGGTCTGCGGGCGGGGAGCTTATCAGAATCTGGAAGCCCCCTTTAACAAGGGGACCCCCAGATCCTGCCCCTCCATTTGAAATGAGGAGGATGCCAGGATTCCCGCAGTGTCTCTGGTGGAGACAGGATGCACTGCGCTGGATCATTGGGAGAGATGACCCATCGCTGGACCCCGGAGAAGAGATTAGGCATCACTGGACCCCCGGAGAAGAGATCACCCATCGCTGGACCCCGGAGAAGAAATCAGCCATCGCTGGATAGCAAGAGTGGATTACCGCCGCTGGAATCTTTTTTTAATTTTTTTTATTTTTAATAAAGGACTTTTCCCAATGGTATCTGTGTGTTTTTTTACACTTTCTTTGTGATGTGGTAGGGGTACTTTTGCACCCCCTTACCATTTCAAACAGGGGGTGGGCTGGGATCTGGGGGTCCCCTTGTTAATGGGGGCTTCCAGATTCTGATAAGCCCCCTGCCCGCTGACCCCCACAACCACCGGCCAGGGTTGTGGGGATGAGGCCCTTGTCCCCATCAACATGGGGGTCTGTGACCCCTCAAAGCATCCTCCCATAGTTGAGGGCATGTGGCCTGGTACGGTTCGGGGGGGAGCGCTCTCTTGTCCCTCCTCTTTTCCTGCAGCCTGCCAGGTTGCGTGCTCGGATAAAGGGAAACTCAGCGCAATTTTTTTTAATTTGGCGTGGAGTTCCCCTTAAAATCCATACCAGACCTGAAGGGCCTGGTAATTGAATTTGGGGGGGACCCCATGCTTTTTTTTTTTTTATCAATGACCTTCAATAACTGTTCTCTGTATTACAAGGAGCTGACAATTCATTATAGCCGCGAGAGATTTTAAATGACTTCTTTCCTGCACAAATGACACTTTGTGCAGGGACAGTTCTAAGCACGGGAAACATGCGCCCCTTCACAGGCATACTATAGACACCCCCCAGGTACGAAATTTAAAGGAATATTACACTTTTATTGTTTCATTTTAATCATTATTAAAATCACTGCTCCTGAAAAAATGGCAGTTTTTAAAACTTTTTTTGCATTGATCCATGTCCCCTGGGGCAGGACCCGGGTCCCCAAACACTTTTTAGGACAGTAACCTGCATATTAGCCTTTAAAATTAGCACTTTTGATTGTGAACATTCGAGTCCCATAGACTTTAATAGGGTTCTAAAGTTCACACGAAGTTTAGGTCTGTTCGCAGGTTCTGGTGTGAACCGAACAGAGGGGTGTTCGGCTCATCCTTAGTTTTAATATTAAAGGGATTGTAAAGTGATTTTTTTTTTTTTTTTAAATAACAAACATGTTATACTTACCTCCACTGTGCAGCTCGTTTTGCACAGAGTGGCCCCGAACCTGCTCTTCTGGGGTCCTTCGGCGGCTGTCTCTGCTTCCTCCCGCAGATGCTTCTCACGTTCATGCGAGCTCCCTCGCATGGTAAGAAGCATCTGCGGGCGCGCTCCCATGATACAGCCGGCGGCTATAGCCGCTCGCTGTATCACACGGCCCCGCCCCCCGGCGCTCCGCGTCAGTGGAAGTGATTGACAGCAGCGTGAGCCAATGGCTGCGCTGCTTTACATCCATCCACTCCAGCCAATCAGCGGGCAGGCTGAATGGTGGAAAAGATGACAGGGACGAGCGCGGGATTTTCGAGGGGTGAGGTAAGTAAAACGGGGGGGGGGGGGCTGGGGGCGCAGTCACTGTCAGATGTTTTTTCACCTTAATGCATAGAATGCATTAAGGTGAATAAACATTTACCTTTACAACCACTTAAGCTGTGAAGGGCGGGTGCAAACTGGTAAGGAGCAGCCCACCCACACTCCTGTAGCAGATCATACAAGTCCCAAGAGGAGGGTCGCACACAGCTGGCATCATCCACAAGAAACCTTTTGGGAGATTGCCGTTGTAAGGATCAAGGTATGTGGAAACAAAATGGTTGACAGTATGCTTTACTAAAATACTTGTCTATCTTTATCCTTCTCAGTAATATAAGGACTCATCATCTTTAGTCACGTACGCATAAGAAGAGGCCGCATCAGCCCTAAAAAGCAGTCTACGCCCAGAAGATTGTCTTATCAGCTGATAACACCCGGAGAATTGCCTTTTCTTTGCAAAATGTTTTTTTTTTACATTGCTGATGCTTGCCTTTTTCTGTCTATAAAAGAGATAATAAAGAAGCCTCAGAGTCAGAGTTAAGCACGGACTTCTGAGCAGAAATACTGAGTACCTCCGTGTCTCTTTGCTTAGATAAGAACTCTAACTAACAATTGGGAAACGGTAACATAACCTGACAAATAGGTGACTTGTTGAGGTCACACCTAACATTCTGGCGCTGCCGAACAGGGACCTGCAGAAAGAAACTACAAGAGGCGAACGAACATAAGGACGGAACAAAGAGGTCGGGCACATCAAGAACCACAGACAAATCCTGCGCAGGTAAGAAAAGCTTTATTTTCTTATAAACTCTGTGCTTCTTAGATCTGTGCCCACCTGATCTGTCTGAATTGTTCTTCAGGTAAACACCAACCTCTGTAGTAAGCGGGTCTTGAACTTAATATTTTGACTTATGTTACCGTTGTTTCTTGTCTGTCTACTTGTCATCTGTCTGTTGTGAATGAAATAAGCCCTGTTTGTATGGTGTGAATTGAAACATATATCATCCCAATGGGTAACGGAATGCGCCCTTAACTCGTAAGAGTACTTTGGGGGTCCGACACTTAAGTTTGATATACGCTTTTTGATTCATGAGCCTAAAAACGGGTTGAAAGTATAAGTCCTGACTGCCTCGATAAAGCAGGAATAAGAAACGAATGTTGAGAGATTCCATGGTAATGGGAAGGGAATAAGGTCTCCACAAAGTCCCGGAGATCTAGTCATATGTGTTTGGCCACCTATAAGTGATGATTGTGATTGTCGTGTCTGCTGTATTAGTAGTCGCATTCATTGTCTGGTTGGGGTATAAAGTAGTTCGGTTTCAAAGTAAATACCCCGGACAAAGTTTTAATATTTTGGCACCCTAGGAGGAGAAGGCAACGAGACACTTAATAAGTGATCCAAACGCCACCTAGGCAAGACTGTCAAAATGGGCCAGACACAGGGTAAACCCCAGGAGGAATCTCAGAAATGTTATAGTGTTAAAGACATAATTACAATGTTGTATGGGAAGGATAAGGCACAGGGCACAAATAGGATTCTCAAGAAATTGGGGATGGATGGAGAAAATGGATTAAGTGTAGAAGGTTGGGAAGAAATAAAGAAAGACAGACAGGGAGAGATATTGAAAAACGGATGGGTATCACAAATACAATGTCTAATTAAGGTATCCAACAGGGCTAAAGAGGAGGGATGGGAGTATTGTCAGGAAAAGGGTGGATGGGATATGAAGGTCCGACACAAAAGTCTTCCTTCTGCTCCCGGCGATAGGGTAAATACGGGAGATACTCCACCTCCTTATAACACCACCACACCAGGTAATGAAAGACCAAAACTTTATCCTTCCTTAAGAGGAAGAGGGTGGGTATGCCGAGTATGCGGTACCCAGAACCCAGACTGGGCACAGGAATGTGTGCATTGCGGCGCTCAAAGACCAGAGCCCGTAGCTCCAGTCCATAGTCGGACTAGGGTAATACAAGTGAATAATCCAAATTTCGGGCAGGAAGGAGAACCGCCTACGGTGACTCGACAAGTTGTCTTGAGGGCATGGGCACCTTGGACAGCTAACACTCTTATGGCACTGGTACAGAATGCTCCTGATCCCGTAGCAAAACCCGCCGCCTTCTGCAGATTTGTGACACAGTTACTGGACACACATGAAGCAGCTTGGCAAGATGGGGAAGATATATGTAGACATAAAATGACACTGACAATGTTTAATCAATTCATGACTAGACTTACCCCACTTAGACCGAATGGGGATCCTGCCACGGACCCGCCAGGAGTACATCCTCGTCATATAGATTCTAGACCCCTGTTTATTGCTCAGTTACGAGAATTTTGCCAAGAGAAACAGCGGGAAAGGGGCTCAACGGCGCCCATAAAACAAGCCCCAGGTCAGACTGTTACCGAGTTTTACCTTAATATGGAAAGCATGATGGCTGACGAAGGGCTAGATTTAGCCCTACCCATCACCATTAGGGCTTTCAATCGACAGTTTATGGAAGGATTAGTACCACAAATAGGTGACAAACTAAAGACGTGTACTCCTGAATGGAGAGCCTTACAGGACAGAGGAGCGCTGTTGCAGAAAGCACAAGGTATCGAAGCTGATCTAACAGAAACTAAACCTAGGAGGACACCGGGAGTTAACACTGTTGCCCGGGTTAGGGAAGGAGGGAACTCCTCCCGTAGACCTCTTACCTGCTATTACTGCGACAAGGTAGGACATATAAAAAGAAATTGTAGAAAAAGGATAAAAGACGAACAGGAAGGAAGCACGGACAGAGACGAGAGGGACAACAGACAGAGGAGTAGCAATGATAGGGATGATACGGCATGACTTGCCCCGGTCCTAGCTGAATCAGAGAACAAAATGCTCCACATGTTGATGAAGGTGGAAGGTAAACATATTCCTTGTTTGGTTGACACAGGAGCGTCACGCAGTCTGTTGTCTGATTCAGTAGTCCCTCCACACATGACGTCCCGTGACACCATACCCATAAGTGGTTACGACGGACTCCTGACTGATGCCCCGCTGACTAAACCTTTAAAAGTAAAGATAGGAAATCACATGTTTTTGTCACGCTTTTTGATTTCCAGGGGAGCTCCCACTAATTTATTAGGAACAGACATTCTTCAGAAAATAGGAGCGAACATTACTTATCACCCAGATGGCATGGTCACCCTAGCAATAGGAGATGACCCAGAGGGTATAGAAATCTGTAGTAAAATACAATGCTTGGAAGAAGAACCAGAACCGTCCAATACGCCCTCACCGGAAATAGACCAAATTCTGTCTAGCCTTCCGGAAGGGTTATGGGAAACACATCCAGCAGACGTTGGGCTTCTGCCCATACCCCCGGTTGCTCTACAGCTGATTCCAGGAGCAGTTCTCCCTCAGCAGAAACAGTACCCACTCAGTGCGCCCCAGGAAGCAGCTATAGAACTACAAGTGGAGGCTCTACTTAAAAGTGGAGCATTAAAAGAAATACAATCACCAGCCAATACCCCATTGTATCCAGTTAAGAAAAAGACATTGGGGGATGGCCCAATAAGGTATAGGATGGTACAGGACTTAAGGGCAATAAACAAAATATTGGCCCCAATAACGCCATTAGTACCGAACCCGCATACCTTACTGTCAGAAATACCATCAGATAGCTCCTCATTTACAGTTGTAGACTTGGCAAATGCTTTCTTTTCTGTACCCCTGGCGGAGGAATGTCAACCATGGTTCGCGTTCCGCCTTCGAAACCGTCAGCTAACCTGGACACGCCTACCTCAAGGAATGGCGCATTCGCCAACTCTATACTCACAAGCCCTGCAGACAGTGTTAGGAGAATGGCTACCGCCTGACACTTGTGTATTGTTGCAATATGTAGATGACCTATTGTTATGTTGTCCGGATAACGATACTTGTTTAAAAGCCACTCTCTCATTGTTACAATTCCTGGCTGAAAAAGGGTGCAAGGTGAATAGAACTAAGTTACAGGTATGTCAGAAAAAGGTTGTCTTTTTGGGCCACTGTATATCCCAGGGTACTCGACACCTCACTGAAGAACGAGTCCAGGCCATAAGACAGATGAATGTCCCACGCAACTTTAAGCAACTTCGTATGTTTCTGGGAATGGTGTCATATTGTAGACAATGGATACCACATGCCAGTTCTCTGATGCAGCCATTATATGATTGCTTGAAAATAGTACCCTATGTACTCACAGAAGCAGGTCATGAATCTTTTAGCACCTTAAAAAGGTTACTAATTTCGGCACCTGCGATCGGGATCCCTGATTATACCAAAACATTTCATTTGTACATTGCTGAAATCACGGGACACGCAACAGGGGTGTTGACACAACAACACATCAAACAAAGGCCGGTAGCATACTTCTCGGCGGCTCTCGATCCTGTCTCTAGAGGATCACCGTCCTGTGTACGAGCAGTTGCAGCAGTGTCAATTATCATTGACAAATCCTCAGAAATTGTCTTAGACAATCCTGTAGTGGTACATACCACACATGACATACACGCCATCTTGTCACAGGTCCAGCCAAAACACATATCAATGGCAAGGCAGCTGCGTCTACAATGCACCTTGCTCCTACCCCCCAATGTTACCTTTCAGCGATGCACTTCTTTTAACTTAGCACAGCTTTTACCATTACAGACAGATTTGACAGGGGGGAGTAAGGATGATAATGGTGTAGATACAGCACAAGATACTCAGGATTCTGACACACTTTCGTTTCAGGACATAACATCTGATGAACACGATTGTTTTCAACTTATGGAACAAGAAACCACGGGGTTCCCACATGTCACAGACATACCCATTGCAAATGCAGAACACACACTGTACATAGATGGTAGTAGATTTGCCGATGACAAAGGTAAATATCACACAGGTTATGCTGTGGTAACGGACACACAGGTAATTGAGGCAAAGTCACTACCAGCACACATGTCGGCACAAGAAGCGGAACTAACCGCTCTAGAGAAAGCCCTAGAACACTTGGAGGGACAAGAAGGGAACGTTTACACTGATTCCGCATACGCCTACGGTGTTGCACATGATTATGGCCACATATGGAAAGCTAGAGGTTACCTTACAGCAGCAGGCACACCTGTTAAACATGGTGAAGGAATCAAAAGAGTCCTGAACAATCTTCAAAAGGTTAAAAGAGTAGCCATCATGAAGATAGCGGCACACACGAGCGCAAAAACAACTGAGGCAAAAGGAAACGCATTTGCAGATTTAACTGCAAAGAAGGCAGCTCTAGGGGAAGTAAGCCCTGAGACCTTAGCCACGGTACAGGTGAGTATGCCCGAAACCACATGGCAGCAGCTAATCGAACTACAGGAACAAGCAGGGGCTATTGAGAAGGACCGTTGGGTTAAGGAGGGAGCTGCACCAGGCCTTGACAATGTATGGAGAGAGGGAGAAAAAAATATGTCTACCCGCTTCTCTATACCCCGCAATGGCAGCGGCTGTCCACTTACCCACTCATGTCAGCTCCAATTCTATGTATAGGATTGTAAGCCAAGGATGGCTAGCCCCTGGATTCAGTAGTACTGCAAGGAACTACTGTGCTGCATGCCAAATCTGTCTGATTAATAACCCAGGACAGAGAGTAAAAACCCCACGTAAACATCAGGTCCGGGCCCAATATCCCTTTCAGAGACTGCAGATTGACTACATACAAATGCCTAAGAGCGGCCCCTTTGAATTTGTTCTCGTGTGCATCTGCCTATTTTCAGGCTGGCCGAAAGTTATCCTGTAAAATCAGCTACGGCAAAAGCCACCGCCAAGAAACTGATTACTGAGCTGATACCTAGGTTTGGTCTCCCAGAAACAATAGAATCAGATAGGGGGACACATTTCACGGGAGAAATAATGCAAAATGTGATGGCAATGTTAGGGGTTCAACAAAGTTTTCATACTCCTTACCACCCACAGAGTTCAGGATCAGTAGAAAGAGTAAATGGTACAATCAAGCTGAAAATACAAAAGGCCATGCAGGAGTTGAACAAACCATGGCCTGAGTGCCTACCCTTAGCTTTGTTCTCTATTAGGTACACCCCAACAGGAAAAACCGGGTTATCCCCATATGAAATACTGTTTGGAAGTGCACCTAGATTAGGTTTATATTTTCCTCAAAGTATGCAATTGCAATGTGATAGTTTAACTACGTATGTAATACAGTTGCAACAGCGTCTGACTAAAATCCACAAGAGTGTGTATTCTTCTCTTCCAGACCCTAATTCTGTCACAGGTACACACGATCTACAACCAGGAGACTATGTGTATGTAAAGAAACATACCAGGAAGACACTGGAACCAAGGTTTGAAAGTCCTTTCCAGGTGCTATTGATTACAGCAACCTCAGTGAAATTGGAAGGGAAACCTACCTGGATCCACGCTTCTCATTGTAAAAAGGAGCCAGTTGGCAAATGACAACATGTATCTTTTTATTCTTTCTGTTTCAGTAATCCTGGCTAATAGTTTGGTTACCTCACAGAATAAAATACACAAGGATGAAGGATTTTCTAAAAAAAATGTTATTACTGAAGTTTAAATATGCTTATGCCCAGAAGTCAGGATATGAGAAATGTTGGATTTGTAGCAAATTACACCCCAGCACAGCAAGTATACCACTGATGGCAGTTCCTATAAACTATACTGATCTTGCTAACAGTAGCATTAACATAATTAGAACAAATACCAGCGAGACAGTAATGTTTAAGTCAAATGGCCTCGCCTTTTCCCCTGATTGGTGTTTCAACCTAGGGAACACAACGGGAGGAAATGGAGAATGCCAAGACAGCAAATTTAACTTGTCCATTTTCATACCAAAAGCTACTCCTGGGAAAAACACGGTCTTCTACCCTAGTATAACCCACACACACCAATCGTTAGCTGAGTTCCTCGGTAATATTTCAGACAACAACACCAGGTGGTTAGTGAGTAACCTATCTCTTTATGGATACACCTCCCTTTATAGAAATAATATCGGTAGTAGATCAGTAGCACTGGGAAATAATATATATATCTGTTGTGAGGATAAATGTTATACTTGGATACCTAGAAGAGCTCAGGGATGGTGCTATCTCGCAAGTTTAGTACCAGTAATGGGAGTAGTAGGTGATGAACGAGGTGATCACCTATTAGAAGCTAGCATGCACCCTAGGTATCCCCTCAGGTATCGTAGTAAAAGAGAAATATTCCTGAAGAAGGACATGGCATGGGCTTGGTTCCCGTCCTGGACAGGATGGGGTATAGACTTAATGAAACGACTAAATAACTATACAGGAATTATTAATGATGTTTTGGAGAAAAACTCTGATGATATTACTAAGTTAAATCTGGAGACCAGAGCCATCAGACAACAATTAGAATTACATGAATTAGCAATTGAAAGTATGAGTGCAGCACTGACAGGACTCTGTGAAACTACTGAGGACTATGAGTGCTGTACTTGGATACATAACACCAGCATTGAGGTACCTGATTATTATGACATCATTGCACAACACCGTACGGAAGTAAAGAATTTACAAGAGAAGGCCCGAAATATTGGTCGCGACTGGGATCCGTTTGGTGGAACTTTTAGTTTCTCAGGGTTATTCTCTTGGGTTAAGAAGGCAGCAATGACGATTATAGTGGTGCTCTTATTCGTATTTTTCTTTTATGCATGCTTTAAGTTGTTTATGTGCTTTTGCAAGAAAGCCAAGGTAAATGCTGTAGAAAAGATGGAACTTTTGTAAGTTGATAAGTTGGATAAGATAGGTGGATTTAGTTTCTTGACATCCCCCATCTTGCAGAAAAGCCACTCTTCCTGAATTTTAGATGTTGGTACTGTCCAGGGGGATGGGTGTATACCCCTCTGACAACTCGCGGTCAGGGAGAGTACTCTGGATATAGGCCGACTAGAACTTGTTCAGGTGGACCCAGGGCAAGAGGGAGGGGTGATGTCAAAGGGGGAAATGTAAGGATCAAGGTATGTGGAAACAAAATGGTTGACAGTATGCTTTACTAAAATACTTGTCTATCTTTATCCTTCTCAGTAATATAAGGACTCATCATCTTTAGTCACGTACGCATAAGAAGAGGCCGCATCAGCCCTAAAAAGCAGTCTACGCCCAGAAGATTGTCTTATCAGCTGATAACACCCGGAGAATTGCCTTTTCTTTGCAAAATGTTGTTTTTTTTACATTGCTGATGCTTGCCTTTTTCTGTCTATAAAAGAGATAATAAAGAAGCCTCAGAGTCAGAGTTAAGCACGGACTTCTGAGCAGAAATACTGAGTACCTCCGTGTCTCTTTGCTTAGATAAGAACTCTAACTAACAATTGGGAAACGGTAACATAACCTGACAAATAGGTGACTTGTTGAGGTCACACCTAACACCGTGGTGTTGTGTCTGAATAATCTCTAATGAGATTAGGTTTGGTAGGTGGGTTTGCAGTTGTGCCATACTCTTTCCATGTTCGGATGATGGATTGAACAGAGCTCCGTGAGATGTTCAAAGCTTGAAAGATTTTTTTATAACCTAACCCTGCTTTATACTTCTCCACAACTTTATCCCTGACCTGTCTGCTGTGTTCCTTGGCCTTCATGATGCTGTTTGTTCACTAAGGTTCTCTAACAAACCTCTGAGGGCTCCACAGGACAGCTGTATTTATATTGAAATTAAATTACACGCAGGTGGACTTCTTTACTAATTAGGTGACTTCTGAAGGCAATTGGTTCCACCAGATTTTAGTTAGGGGAGTAAAGGGGGCTGAATACAAATGCACATTCAGATATTTATTTGTAAAAAAAAAAAAATTGAAAACCCTGTATCAATTTTCTTCCACTTCACATTTATGTGCCACTTTGTGTTGGTCTATCACAGGGGTCTATAAACTTTGAGTTGAGTTGCATCTTGATATAGTGCGGTCTTACCCCATAGGGTCCCGATGCGCTTACAAACTCATACACAGATACTAGGGCCAATTTATAGACAGGATCTGATTAACCTCCCAGCATGTCTTTGGAGTGTGGGAGGAAACCGGAGCACCTGGAGGAAACCCACACAGGTACAGGGAGAACATGCAAACTCCAGGGAGATGCTGTTGTGATTTGAAACAGCAACCCTATTGCTGCTAGGTGAGAGTTCTACCCACTACACCACTTGTAAACAAAGGGCCGGTTTATTGTCCATGAGACATTAGGGGGGCATCAGTGAAAGTAGACATCATATTTGGCACTAGGTGGAGGAACAGTGCCTATTGTTGGTACCAGTGGGAGGAATAGTACCCCACTGTTGGTGTCAACGGGAGAAATGGTGCCCCATTGTTGGTGTCCATGGGAGAAATTGTGCTCCATCGTTGGTGTCAATGGGAGAAATTGTGTCCCCATTGTTGGTGTCCCTGGGAGAAATGGTGCCCCATAGTTGGTGTCCATGGGAGAAATGGTGCTCCATAGTTGATGTCCATGGGAGAAATGGTGCTCCATAGTTGGTGTCAATGGGAGAAATGGTGCTCCATAGTTGGTGTCAATGGGAGAAATGGTGCTCCATCGTTGGTGTCAATGGGAGAAATAGTTCCCCATTGTTGGTGTCCATGGGAGAAATGGTGCCCCATTGTTGGTGTTCATGGGAGAAATGGTGCTCCATAGTTGGTGTCCATGGGAGAAATGGTGCTCCATAGTTTTTGTCAATGGGAGAAATGGTGCTCCATAGTTGTGGCAATGGGAGAAATGGTGCCCCATTGTTGATGTCCATAGGAGAAATGGTGTCCCATTGTTGGTGTCCATGGGAGAAATGGCGCTCCATTGTTGGTGTCCATGGGAGAAATGGTGCTCCATAGTTGGTGTCCATGGGAGAAATGGTGCTCCATAGTTGGTGTCCATGGGAGAAATGGTGCTCCATAGTTTTTGTCAATGGGAGAAATGGTGCTCCATAGTTGTGGCAATGGGAGAAATGGTGCCCCATTGTTGATGTCCATAGGAGAAATGGTGTCCCATTGTTGGTGTCCATGGGAGAAATGGCGCTCCATTGTTGGTGTCCATGGGAGAAATGGTGCTCCATAGTTGGTGTTTAGGGATGAGCCGAACACCCCCCGGTTCGGTTCGCACCAGAACTTGCGAACGACCCCCGCGTTCGGTACGAACGTTAGAACCCCATTGAAGTCTATGGGACTCGAACGTTCGAATTGGAAAGTGCTAATTTTAACGGATAATATGCAAGATAGTGTCCTAAAAAGGGTTTGGCGACCTGCCTCCTGCCTCAGGGGACATGGGTCACTGCAAAAAAAAGTTTTAAAAACTACCGTTTTGGCGGGAGCACTGATTTTAATGACGATTAAAGTGAAAAAAAAAAAGTGAAATATTCCTTTAAATATGGTGCCTGCGGGGTGTCTGTAGTATGCCTGTGAAGTGCCACGTGTTTCCCGTGTTTAGAACAGTCCCTGCACAAAATGACATTAAACGGAAATAACACCATTTAAAACTGCTTGCGGTTTTAATGTTATATCTGGTTCCTGCAATATGGTTGAAAATCATTGAGAAACATGGCATGGGTAGCCCTCCCTGCCCATTACCAGCCTATTTGGGTCTTGTACGCATATTAAGGGGAACCCCGTACCCATATTAAAAAAAGGAAATGCGTGTGGCCCCCAGGCCCTATATACTCAGAACAGCAGTATACAGGCGGTGCAAACAAGACAGGGACTGTGTAGGTTTGTTGTGTTAAGTTGAATCTGTTTGTCATTTTCAACCGGTACATTTTTAAAGTGTAGCTCCAGTCAAAAAAACTATCTTTAAGCTTTTTGGAAAACATAGGGAAGGGTTATCACCCCTGTATAATTTGTTTTCTCGTCCATCTTTTTTCATCTCACTTGCTGCTGTCTCCTTGCGTTTGCAAGTAGGAGATGTTTGTAAGTTGGATGTTTGAAAGTAGGGGCCTGCCCTATATTATAGCGGTATGTACTGGGTACAGAGCACGCAGACAGCACGCACTCCTAACACTACTGACTGCAAGCTCTATTATTAACCACTTGTTAGCCCAATGTTTGCATAAAGTGAAAGATGAAGTTATGCTGAGTAAATAGATATCAAACATGTCACTCTTCAAAATTGCACATGCCCGTGGAATGGCGCCAAGCGTCGCTACTTAAAAAATCCCCATAGGCGACGCTTTAAATATTTTTTTACTGGTTACATGTTTTGAGTTGCAGAGGAGGTCTAGGACTAGAATTATTGCTCTCGCTCTAACATTCTCGGCGATACCTCACATGTGTGGCACATGCGAGCACATGGGGACATGGGCGCTTTAATTTTTATTTTATTTTTTTATTGTTCATTTTACTTTATTTATTTTAGTTTGACATTTTTTTTCCCAAAAATATATTTTTGATCACTTTTATTCCTATTACAAGAAATGTAAACATCCCTTGTAATAGGAATATGGGGTGACAGGTCCTCTTTACAGTGAAATCTGGGGGGTCAATATGACCCCACATCTCACCTCTAGGCTGGGAAGCCTGAAATAAAAAATAAAAAAAAGATTCTGGCTTTGATCGTACTGGCGAGTTGGTAGAAGCACCGGAGGGCGGTGAGGGGTGGGGGGCGTCTATGGCTGGGTATTTCAGGGTATCACCGAGTATGGCTGGGTATCTCTGAGTATGGCTGGGTATGGCAATTTATGGCAGGGTATTACAGAGTATTGGCGGGGTATTGGCGGGGTACTACAGAGTAATAGCAGGGTACTGCAGAGTATTGGGGGTACTGCAGAGTAATGGCGGGTACTGCAGAGTATTGGGGGGTACTGCAGAGTAATGGGGGTTACTGCAGAGTAATGGGGGGTACTGCAGAGTAATGGCAGGGTACTGCACTGCAGAGTAATGGCGGGGTACTGCACTGCAGAGTAATGGCGGGGTACTGCAGAGTAATGGCGGAGTACTGCAGAGTAATGGCAGGGTACTGCACTGCAGAGTAATGGCGGGGTACTGCACTGCAGAGTAATGGCGGGGTACTGCAGAGTAATGGCGGGGTACTGCAGAG
Organism: Lithobates pipiens; assembly: GCF_037356315.1. Classification (NCBI taxonomy): domain Eukaryota; kingdom Metazoa; phylum Chordata; class Amphibia; order Anura; family Ranidae; genus Lithobates; species Lithobates pipiens. The sequence goes on from NW_027507784.1 coordinate 340,444,945, forward strand.
TAATGGCAGGGTACTGCACTGCAGAGTAATGGCAGGGTACTGCACTGCAGAGTAATGGCGGGGTACTGCACTGCAGAGTAATGGCGGGGTACTGCAGAGTAATGGCGGGGTACTGCAGAGTAATGGCAGGGTACTGCACTGCAGAGTAATGGCAGGGTACTGCACTGCAGAGTAATGGCGGGGTACTGCACTGCAGAGTAATGGCGGGGTACTGCAGAGTAATGGCAGGGTACTGCACTGCAGAGTAATGGCAGGGTACTGCACTGCAGAGTAATGGCGGGGTACTGCACTGCAGAGTAATGGTGGGGTACTGCAGAGTAATGGCGGGGTACTGCAGAGTAATGGCAGGGTACTGCAGAGTATGCACTGGTATTGCAGAAAATTGGCAGGGAATTGAGGGGTTAAATTCGGTGAGCAGCGATGTGGGCACTGCAGATGCAGCCCACATCGCTGCTGACACCGATCTCTTTCCCCTCCGCTGTACCGATCGGTACAGAAAGGGGAGGGAGGAACAGGCGTCATAACATGACGCCGGTTTGTTTCCAAGTGATCACTATGATCGCTATGAGCGGCCGTTTACCGTGATGCGCCGGGTCCTATGGACCCGGCGGTCACGGATGCTCTCGAGTGCGCACACCTCGGGGCACGCGAGAGCAGAATTCTGGGAGGCCGTTAATTAACGGCCTCTCTGAGTTAAACAACCGCCCTGAAGCCGTTAATCAGCAATGGGCGGTTGTTAAGTGGTTAAAGCTAGATCACTAGCTATATAGGTGAGGTGAATATAGTGGTGTATACTGCAGTCAGGGCACAGACAACAACCACTACACAGCAGCAAGATAGGAAATCAGCCAAAAACGATTGGTGTGTACTGTGTTGAAGGTACACAGAACACCCACTGCTTCAGATGCAAAGTAACACACTACTTGGCCTGTGGCCAATCATGGCTCTCCTCGCTGCCGGCGCTGCGATTGGCCAAGCATGCGGGGTCACAGTGCATGCTTGGCCAATCATCGGGCAGCAATGCACTGCGCCAACGCAGTGCATTGTGGTCCGCGCGCGCGTCACTCGAATTTTGACGTGAACGGCCAAAACGTTCGGAATTCGCCGAACGAACGAACAGCCAATGTTCGAGTCGAACATACGTTCGACTCGAACACGAAGCTCATCCCTATTGGTGTTCATGGGAGAAATGGTGCTCCATAGTTGGTGTCCATGAGAGAAATGGTGCCCCATTGTTGGTGCCCATGGGTAGAAATGGTGCTCCATAGTTGGTGTCCATGGGAGAAATTGTGCTCCATAGATGTTGTCAATGGGAGAAATGGTGCTCCGTAGTTGGTGTCCATAGATGAAATGGTGCCCCATTGTTGGTGTCAGGTGGCAAATTAATATCTTGTAGCAGTGGGAGAAATAGTGCCCCAGGGTCTGGATAAAGGCAAGCAAAGGGCCTCATTTGGCCGCACTGGTCTATCACATACAATTACATTTACGTTTTTGGTTGTAACATGACAAAATGTGTACAATTTCAAGGGGTATGAATACTTTTTCAAGGCACTGTGTATATATATATATATATATATATATATATATATACTTCTTATGTTCTATTTATGCTGTAGGTATATGTACTATGTGCATTGTTCATACTGTAAATAGCTGAACTATTGTTTACGACTCTAAATGACGCCAGGTGCGGGTTTCTCCAGCTATAAAGCCATTTGTGTAAGTAACGTTAATATTAAGCAAGTATATTTTAATTGCCTTCACTTTGCACGGCATAATCGTAAAAAAAACAACAACCGCAAACGCTGATTGTGTTTCGGCGTGGGGATATTGATTGCAGCTTCTTTATTTACCAGTATAAACATTTCAGAGCTGATTAAGAAATGGTTCTGCGTTGTAAGGAGATAGCGGATTATTAAGACCTGTAATGGACCCGAGGGACAGTCAGACATACTCGGGTTTTTTTTTGCTTTACAAATGGACCAATTATTGCAACAATTTAAAAACACAGAACTGCGTGAATAATCACAGAGCTAAAAAAAAAACAAAAAAAACAGAAAGCTGTGAATCTTTATTTATTTATTACACGTGTTTTTACTGAAATGTTCAATTTTAAATTTTTTTTTACAAAGTAAATGGAGATTCTTTTGATTTACAGAGATAAATGCATGAAAACAATAATTCGATACTCACATGAGGATAAAAAGAGGACGTCCGTCATCCAATTCCTGGACACGCCCCCAGAATGCTTGACACAGGGCGCTTTATCCTTGTGTTTCAGCAGATCACGCCCACTTTTAACCACTTCAATACCGGGGGGCACTTAAAACCACACCCCCCCCCCCCCTTCCTGCCCAGACCAATTTTTAGCTTTCAGCGCTGTCGCATTTTGAATGACAATTACGCAGTCATGCTACACTGTACCCAAATTTAATTTTTATCTTTTTTTTTTCACACAAATGGAGATTTCTTTTGGTGGTATTTAATCACCACTTGGGGTTTTTATTTTTTGCTAAACAAACACAAAAAGACAGACATTTTTGAAAAAAAACAAAACATGTTTCATAGTTTGTTATAAAATTTTGCAAACGGATAAATTTTCTCCTTCATTAATATTCGCTGATGAGGCTGCACTGATAAGACAGCACTGATGGGCACTGATAAGACAGCACTGATGGGCACTGATAAGACAGCACTGATGGGCACTGATAAGATGGCACTGATGGGTCCTGATGGGTGGCACTGATGGGTGGCACTGATGGGCACTGGTAGGTGGCACTGATGGGCACTGGTAGGTGGCACTGATGGGCATTGGTAGGTGGCACTGATGGGCACTGGTAGGTGGCACCAGGGCCAGATTAAGCACATCATGGACCTGGTGCTGAGGATTTTGGGGGGGGGGGGGCTTTTTATAAACAATAAATAAATAAAAATGCAAACTATTTTTTGTTATAACAAATTCAATTAAAGAGAGAGAGGGAGGATGAGAGAGAGAGGGGATGAAAGAGGTGTGAGGAGTAAGGGAGGGAGGATGAGAGAGAAAGGGGGGATGGGAGAAAGAGGATGCACATGTGTGGGAATCACATCAACGCAGCCTGGCCAAGGCAAGTGACCGAAGGCACAGAACCCAGAAGGAAGTCCGGGTGAAGATGGAAGTGCCCGGGCCCCGCCGGATTGATCACAACACAGCACTGGAGGGCTCAGTCTGACAGGTAAGTGTACCCTAATGTGCTAATATGCTGGGCATACTTGTACATTATGGCATAACCTACCCAGGGCCTCTAAAAAGTAGTAATGTTAGAAAAGTTTACTACCGCTTTAATATCACAGGAGCCTCTCATGGGGGCCCCTACTGACCCTGTGGCCCTTGGGCAGTGCCTATGTACATAGTTGTCAACATTTAAAAAATATTTTCAGGGACGCTTTTTTTACAAGTGCTATATTTGGAATAGCTGACATTCCCCGTGTTCCTCTATACATCACAATAGTAATTACAAAATTAAATAAGTACTAATAATGGGGCAGAACAAATGAGGACTGTGAGATTTCCTTTAGTTGAACTGACAAAAGTGCCCATTCTAGAGCTGGTAACATTGAGGATATTCAGTATAATTTTAAAGAAGAGTTTTTGTGGGTAAGAGGCATAGGGGAGGAGTATGGATGGTATAAAAGTATGTGCAGGTGAGGGAGAGGAATGTGGAGGGTCTAACAGTGGGCACTATGTACAGGAGAGGAGTGTGAAGGGTATGGCAGTGGGAAGTATGCACAGCAGAGGGTATGACATTGGGCACTATGTATAAGAGAAGAGTGTGGAGGGTATGACAGTGACAGTGAGCAATATGTACAGAAGTGTGGAGGGTATGACAGTGGGCACTATGTACAGGAGAGAAGTGTGGAGAGTAGGACAGTAAGCAGTAATTACAGGAGGGGAGTGTGGAGGGAGGGTATGACAGTGGGCACTATGTATAGGAGAGGAGTATGGAGGGTATGACAGTGAGTAGTATGTACAGGAGAGGAGTGTGGAGGGTATGACAGTGGGCAGTATGCACAGCAGAGGAGTGTAGACGGGAAGACATTGGGCACTATGTATAAGGCCGCGTACACACGCGCGGACTGTTCGCCCAACTTTGTCCGTCCAACAGTTTCGGCAAACAGTCCGCTCAAACTTAGCATGGACGGACATGGCCACACACGACGGACGAACAGTTTGCTGAAACCGTGCGCGATGACGTTTTGGCACGCACGACGGATCGAAAATTTCGACGTCCAATACACTGCAATGCAACCTTCCGACGTGGAAATCCTTTCTGAGCATGCGCGAGACTTAGTTGGCCGAACAAGCCTACACACGAGCGAACAGTCCGCTGAAACCTTGTTTCAGCGGACAGTTTTTCGGAATTTCCGTAAGACCTTGTTCGTCCAACTGTCCGCTGAAACTGTCCGCTGAAGCCCCACACACGAGCGGACTGTCCGCCCAAACACTGTTCAGCGGACAAGGTTGGGCGAACAGTCCGCCCGTGTGTACGCGGCCTTAGAGAAGAGTGTGGAGGGTATGACAGTGAGCAATATGTACAGGAGTGTGGAGGGTATGACAGTGGGCACTATGTACAGGAGAGAAGTGTGGAGAGTAGGACAGTAAGCAGTAATTACAGGAGAGGAGTGTGGAGGGAGGGTATGACGGTGGTCACTATGTATAGGAGAGGAGTATGGAGGGTATGACAGTGGGCACTATGTATAGGAGAGAAGTGTGGAGAGTATGACAGGGGACACTATGTATAGGAGAGGAGTATGGAGGGTATGACAGTGGGCACTATGTATAGGAGAGAAGTGTGGAGAGTATGACAGTGGGCACTATGTATAGGAGAGGAGGATGAAGTAATCTGGGAAGGAAAAATGTAAAGGTTTGTGGAAGGATGTTTAGGGACTGCGTAGTGGTTAAGCGGGCCAGACATGGATTGAAATTACACCAATTAAGCAGAGACCAGCCATAGTCAATCTATGTATGGACTAGCTGGTTTTACACAAGTCAACCTATTAACCGACTTGAGTACAACCAGCCTGTCAGGTTTTCCCCAAAACAATCAGTGCTGCCAGCTATAGTTAGCAACACTAATCATTGTATTGACTGGCAGAACACAATAACACTGTGGGAGTGATCGCCCCATTCACAGGTCAGCAGGTGAGAGGGTGAGTGGGGATAGGCTGGGGAGAGATACTAGTCAGTCCCTGGGTAGGCACTGGTTAGTATCAGAGCCAGATACACACAGGTTACATACGCCACAATCGTTAGAGCGAGAGCAATAATTCTAGCACTAGACCTCCTCTGTAACTCTAAACATGTAACCTGTAAAAAAAATGTAAAGCATCGCTTAGTACACAACAAAAAATCGTGGTAACTTTAGTGGTTTTTTTATGAATGAAACAGTTTCTTTACAAAAAAAAGTTTGAAAAATTGCTGCGCAAATATCGTGTAACATAAAAAGTTGCAAAGACCACCATTTTATTCCATAGGGTCTCTGCTAAAACAATATATAATGCTTGGGGGTTCTGAGTAATTTTCTAGCATAAACAAATGATGATTTTTACATGTAGGAGAGAAGTCTCAGAATGGGCCTGGGTGGCAAGGGGTTAATTATCATAAGTAATATACAAATAATTATTATAAGCTCTGTGAGGTCATCCTCTCCGTCTGCTGCAGAGTGTTCCAGCTTGTATTTATACTGCCGCTCTGTATGTAGCTTCTGACAGGCTGTGCAAGGAGCCCCGTATCTCCGGAACCATAGATGATAGCAGCCCCATATTTTAACCAGTGCTGGAGTGGGTCTTTAGCTACATACTCCCCAAATGTGGGGTCTCTGTGACTCCTGATCGCCGAGCAAAGTCGATCTTTTATTTTTTTATTTTATTTATTTTTTTGGGCAAATGGGCCTTTCTTGAGAAAGGGGTCTGGAGCTGCAGCTCCCATAGCCCCTATGTTAATCTGGCCCTGGGTGGCACTGATAGGCAGCACTGGTGATGAGGCACTGATTGATGACATTTATAGGTGGCACTGTGGGCACTGATAAGTGACACTGTGGGCACTGATGAGTGGTACTGTGGGCACTGGTAAGTGACACTGGTTGGCACTAGGCAGCACTGTTGTGCAGGTAGGTGGCACAGGTGGGCACAGAAGCCTCTGCAGAAACTCTCCTGCAGGGGCTATAGTGCAGATGGGAAGAGGTTAAAGAGGAAGTAAACCTTCCTGCAAAAAAAAACAAAAAACTAAAAACACACCCTGCAAGATAAAGGCATAATGCGCTAGTATGCATAGCATAATAGCTCATTATGAATGACTTACCCGAGAACGAATCCCCCGCAGCAATCCTCGTCTCCCCCTCAGGCATGTCGCCGGGGCTTGCTTTCTGGGAATCACGGCTCCTCTGTGATTGGCCGGAGCCGCGATGATGTCATCCCGCGCATGCGCGCGGGAGCCGCCGCTAATGGCACAGTACAACTGACTCAACGGTAGGTACTGCCATTGATTCAGTTGGCCTAAGTGCGCATGTGCCGCATGATGTCGTCACATGCAAATACAGGGGATATCTCCTAAACCGTGCAGGTATAGGAGATATCCAGTGCACCTACAGGCAAGCCTAATTATAGGCTTGCCTGTAGTTTAAAGTGGTTGTAAAGGGTTTACAGCCACATTAAAGTGGCTGTAAACCCTTACAAACCACTTTGACCTACAGGTAAGCCTAGATTAAGGCTTACCTGTAGGTCCAAGAAATATCTCCTAAACCTACACGGTTTAGGAGATATTTGCCCGAAGACAGGCACCGCTGTCTACTGCGCATGTGCCGTAGACAGCGGCGCGCAGGCGCACTGAGCGCGGCATCATCAATGACGAAGATGCCACGCAATGCCGCACGTGTTGGCTCCCGTGTGCATGCGCAGGAGTGATGTCATTGTAGCTTCGCCGAATGACAGCGGCGGAGCTGCGAGACCCCACCGAGAAGATGGACGCTCCGAACTACAGGTGACAGCGGTGACTTCGCTGGCTCCTGTGTCAGGTAAGTGACACATAATGGACTACTATGTGATGCGATGCGATGCATAGTAGTCCATTATGCTTTACCTTTGCAGGGAATGAAAGAGGAAGTAAACTCATCAGGGTTTACTTCCTCTTTAAAGGCTCATTCACACCATTAGATGCATCCAAGCATGCGCAGTTATTTGCGCATACCCACGTGCCATGCTTAGCACAGCCCATTCATCTCAGTGGGCTGTCCTATGTGCTTGAGATGTGCAAAAATAGCGCAGATGCAATTTTTAACTATTTCCCGCCCATAGGCTGTCCATGAGCATCCTCGAGTTATACCGGGATGGTGGGCACACCTACAGGCCTCATCCCAATATTGAATATTACAGCCACCAATTCTGTTTGTGGCTAAGTAGAATAATCTGGGGGCTCTAATAGCACCGCCTATAGAGAATTTCAAGCACTGTGGTTTGCCGCCATTCTACGGGCAGACGCAATTTTAAAGCATGGCCTGTTAGATATCTATTTACTCGGCGTAACATCATCTTTCATATTCTACAAAAATAAATTGGGGTAAATATTGTGTTTTGTTTTCTTTTTAATTCATTAGCGTGTATTTATTCCCCAAAAAATTGCATTTGAAAAACCGATGCGCAAATATCGTGTGACATAAAGAACACCCATCATTTTATTCTATGGGGCCTCTGCTAAAAAATATATATATATATAGAATGTTTGGGGGTTCCAAGTCATTTTCTAGCAAAAAAAAAAAAGTAGATGTTTACATGTAGGAGCGCATTAAGTTAACTAAGTGGTTAAAATCACGCCACAGCAACCCACACGGTCAGGAGTTTTCGGATCACGTGACCGCCGTGGCATCCAATCATGTGCTCTTAAGCCCCGCCCCGCCTCATAAACCTCTTAAACGGCCGAGAGGCACCGGCGTGAAGAGGATAAAGAAATCTCTATTCCACATTTTCACAGCTCTAATGCCCCGTACGCACGGTCGGACATTCCGACGGAAAATGTGCGATCGGATTGTGTTGTCGGAAATTCCGATCGTGTGTGGGCTCCATCTGACTTTTCTGTCGGAAATTCCGACACACAAAGTTCGAGAGCCGGATTTAAATTTTTTTACCGACAACAAAATCCGACCGTTTAAATTCCGATCGCGTCTAGACAAATCCGACGCACAAAAGTGCCACGCATGCTCAGAATAAATGAATAAAATGAATAAAGTAATAATACAAAAGGAAAGCTATTGGCTACTGGCCCGTTTATAGTCCCGACGCACTTGTTTTACATCACCGCGTTCTGAACGATCGGACTTTCCGACAACTTTGTGCGAGCGTGTGTATGCAAGCCAAGTTTGAGCCAACATCCGTCGGAAAAAAAAAACAATGGATTTTGATGTCGGAATGACCAATCGTGTGTACAGGGCATTACCGTGAAGAAACCTTTCCGTATTTGGAGATGAAACCTCTTTTCCTCTAGATGTAAAGAGTGCCCCCTTGTGCTCTGGGATGACCTTAACCGCTTGCCGACCCACGTAACGTCATATGACGTGGCGGACTTTGATCGGCGATATCTGAACGATTGGTGCAGCTACAGGCATCATCCAGATATCTTCTTTTACAGCCGGCGATTCCCTTCACCATAAGAATGATCATAGAGGCTAGTTCAACCTCTTGATTGTTTTTACAGGTAGACCCCCCCCCCCCCTCCCGCGCTGCCCTCAAGAGTCCAGTGACTGTGCCCTGTTCTACTTTAGGGGCCAGCATGTTCTCTTTCTATGATGCCGCGTGCAGACGACTGGACTAGGTCCGACAGTCTTCCCGGCGGACTTTCGGCAGAGTTCTGATGAACTTTCCGAACGAACAGACTTGGCCACACACAATCACACCAAAGTCCGATGGATTCGAACGTGATGACGTACGACCGGGCTAGAATAAGGAAGTCCATAGCCAGTAGCCAATAGCTGCCCTAGCGCTGGTTTTCGTTCATTGGACTAGCATATACACGAACGGATTTTTCGACCGGACTCGAGTCCGTCGGAAAGATTTGAAACGTGTTTTATTTCTAGGTCCATCTGACTTTTGGGGAAAAAAAGTCCACTGGAGCCCACACACGATCGTAATATCCGACGGATCATGAGATTGCTCTTACAGGGTCTCAGATCTTGCCTTCCCTTTGGATACTGGCTTTAAGGCCACGTACACACGGGCGGATTGTCTGGCCAACCTAGTCCGCTGAAACGTGTTTCAGCGGACAATCCGCTCGTGTGTGGGCTTCAGCGGACTTTTTCAGCGGACAGTCTGGCGGACTAAGTCTTTCGGAATTTCCGTAATACAGTCCGTCCAAACTTGGTTTCAGCGGACAGTCCGCTCGTGTGTAGGCAAGTTGGACGGACTAAGTATGGCGCATGCTCAGAAAGGATTTACACGGCCGAAGGTTGCATTGCAGTGTATTGGACGCCGTATTTCTAGTCCCGTCGTACGTGCTGTACACGTCATCGCGCAAGCTTTCAGCGGACTGTCTGCTCATCGTGTGTGGTCAAGTACGTTCATTCAAAAGTTGAACGGACTGTCTGTCGGATTGTCTGACGAACTTAGTTGGCCAGACAATCCGCCCGTGTGTAAGTCTGCTCAAAGAAGTTGCAACTACTGGAGGGTGTCAGCATTTTTTGGAGTATCCCATACCACCCCCCAATTCCTCTCCTGTTACAAGGTCTACAATTAATAAATCTAAAAAAACATCCCCGAGATTGTTTAATGGAGTCAGAGTGAATGGACTGTTGCTGTGTGATTGATGGCCTCTGCATTGTTTGAGGAAGAACCCGTTAAAATCAGCAGCTCGTATGGGGATAGCTCTACACTATGTATAAAATATATATACTGTATACCTATAATTCTTTTTTTAAGGAATTCAGATTGAACTCAGAAGCTTGATGCTGGATTCATTTGAAAGTGAGCTGCAAGCCCTACAGTTGCTGAACCCTTGTAGAATTTTCTAGTTTGTTTTCCCCATCATTTCTTGCTATTGGAGGCCCAGATTTGGTTCTTTGCAATCACGTCTTTGTCTGCAGGAAGATAAAGACCTAAAGACTTCTATCTTTTAATTTTTTCCTTTTTTTTCAGAATCTTGGAGGTAACCTCGATTTTAAATGCTTCACAGATCGGCCCCCTGCTGTTCAAGTGATATGTAAAACTCCGAACTGTGCATGTCTGTATGGATACAACAGCTGATAGATATGACATGTCAAGCTCTCATGAGAAAAACCTAAGTCCCCCCCCACCAGGAAGAAGGGGAGATGATAACATCTTGTAAGCTCCTTGGAAATCATGCTGGCTGCTGTGGGAAATAATTGATTGCAGAGCAAAACGGCCATTGGGGTCATTATTTTCGTCAGTGGAAGTCACAGGCGGCTACAAGTGAGATAACTTGTTTGCGTTTTAATGATTAGCCCTAGGAGCGAAAATCTCTCATACCGGCAGATGTCCTATCAACAGTCTACATTCTTCAAATTGTGAGAGTGTGTAATTTCACACCCATTAAATGAAACGTAGAAGAGAAAAGGGGCACTTTAGTCTTTAGTATTTTCCCATCCATGTATTGTAAAGCCTATTAGCCCTTGTACACACGGTCGGACATTCCGACAACCAAATCTGTCGGATTTTGTTTGACGGATTTTGTCCGAAACTGTTGCATACACACGGTCGGACAAAGTTGTCGAAAAATCCGATCGTTCAGAACGTGATGATGTCATTTCGTTACAACGGGACTACATTCAGGCTAGTAGCCAATAGCTTTGGTCTAGGAATTTGATCTGAGCATGTGTGGCACTTTGTCCGATCGGAATTCTCTACGCATGATCGGAGTATGTCCGATCGGAGCATTTTGTCGGAAAATTTTACCAACAAGTTGGAAAACTTGGTCCGTTGGATACTCCGACGGAAACAGTCCGATGGAGACCACACACAGTCGGAATATCCGACAAAGCGGTCCGATCCGACACATTCCGTCAGAATCTCTGACCGTGTGTACAAGGGCTTAGTAATATGCTGTTCTTAGGTATTTAGGTGTCCCTGTACTATCATGGCACTGCAAACGTCTGTAGTGAACGAGTGAGGGCTGTTTAAATATTCATTACATATTTTTTTTTTTCCATTTTGGGTATTAGTCATGGTGCTTACCCCTCCCTAATGAAGAATCCAGCTTTGGAGGCCTCCAGATGGTTCTGAAACCAGGACCTCTGTTGTGTCTGGCAGTAACGCTTCTTACTGAGCTACCTAAGATGCTGGACAGCTCCCTGCATGATTCCATAGACAACCTTGCCTTTTGTCTTGTTTGTCTTGAACCTTGAACCCTTTTGCTCCTCCCACACACTTCCTATTTAAGCCATGCCTTTGCACCTCCAATCCTCCAAGCCAATATCTCACTCTTGTCACTCCTGCTGCTGTCCGTATCTCCGCTACCCCTGATTACCAACCTTTGTTTTATTCCTTGACTACACTTTTGCTTGATGTTTATATGTAGTGCCCACCACCTTTAGGTGGGTGCTAATAGGTAGATGTTAGGAGAAATTGCCAGTGCCTTAGGCTGCTTTCACACTGGGGCGGTATTCAGGCGTTACAGCGCTAAAAATAGCGCCTGTGTAGCGCCTGAAAAAAACCGGCCCCTTTCACTCCAGTGTGAAAGCCGGAGGGCTTTCACACTGGAGCGGTGCGCTGGCAGGACAGTGAAAAAAGTCCTGCTAGCCGCATCTTTGGAGCGGTGAAGGAGCGGTGTATTCACCGCTCCTAAACCGCTCCTACCCATTGAAATCAATGGGACAGCGCGGCAATACCGCCGGCAAAGCGCCGCTGCAGCGGCGCTTTGCGGGCGGGTTTAACCCTTTTTCGGCCGCTAGCGGGGGTTAAAACCACCCCGCTAGCGCCTGCAGACCGCTGCTAAAACGACGGTAAAGCGCCGCTAAAAATAGCGGCGCTTTACCGCCGACGCCCGCACTGCCCCAGTGTGAAAGCAGCCTTACTGTTTCTTTGTTTAGGCCTGGTGGGTTGATCTGGGTTTGGGAGGAGCAGTAGAATAGAGGGGGGTGTGACCACCTGTTCTTCACCCTGGAAGACCTCCCTTGCTTCTCCAGGGTAATATTCTGGAATAAAGGCAGGGCAGGGACTGAAGAGCAGGCAGTGTATATGGCCCTGACCCAATCATTAATTTGTATGGGCAGGGGCGGGACATACATATATACTGAGGCCACATGCTTCCTGGGGGAGATGGGAAAAGACTAGGTCCAGAGAAGCTTCACAATGTGACCTTCAGGAGCAGGCTCAAAGGTCTGGGGTTTCAGAGGCCCCAGCACCAGAGAGCAGGAACCTAACCGGATAGCCTGGGGGTTCAGAGACCCCAGAGCTGGATGGCTCAAGCCTACAATCTGCACCAGAAACCCTGGGAACAGAAACCAGGGATGGATCATTGCACAAGAACTGGGAAGTAGCTGCAAAACGCACGGAGTAGACCGGGGGCACCTGGACTTTCCTGAACTGGCCTGGGGAGGATTTGCAGGAGGTGAGAGAGGCAGGTGAGGCCTGGGACTTCCAGCATTTCAATTTACCAAGGTATTTTTCAGAGGGGCATTGGCCAGTTTGCTAAGGGAAAGGGTCTTAGCTACTCAATATGAAAGAAGAAGAAGAGGCAGCTCATACTTTCTTGCACTACTGATAACACGATGGACCGCAGCAAGAAAATAAATGTTCACTGTTCAACTGTTCGATTGTGTCTGTTGTTACTCGTGTGGGGTGAAAGAGCGGGGGTTAAACCAGCAGTACTGTAATGAACTACACCAGCAGCTCCCAAGGGAGTAGTACGCTACACTTACTACGCTTCTGCTTGATCCCTACCTGCTATAGCTACTGGACCCTGGCTTGCTCATCTACTGGTGGGGCGATCCTGAGGGCCGTGACCTGGTACTAACATGCAGCAGAACCTATTACCACCATTAGGGGCTCTGGTGAATGTCAGTTAGCTCTTAGATCCTCGTGTGAGCCAGGGTGACCTGCTTGTATACTTATCCTTCTGGTCAGTGGGAGTCCCTCTTTTGCTATAGCTACTGGTCTTCGAACCTGACCCCTGACTGTGACACCGGGCCTCATGGCTCCAGTGGACAGTTACATCCCCATGTTTATACCTAGACTCTGGAATGGGAGGGGGGCAACGGGAGAAGCTGCCCTTGACTCAATTTTCTTATGTGTTGATGGGGCACCATGAGGCATCAGCCCATAGAGTGCATTCAACAAACCTGAGAGCCTGCCTTACCCCTTCCATCACTTATTGACCCCTCCTGCTACCTGTGGGGGGGCGGAGGGCTACCTGACAGGAGGAGCATGAACCTTCTGCTTGAAATATTAACCCTATTTAAATAAGTAACAGGTGGCTGAACCTCCTACACCAGGGGTCTCAAACTCAATTTCTTTGTGGGCCACATTGGCAGTATGGTTGCCCTCAAAGGGCAGGTTGTTCTGTAAGACTATGTATCTACTCATATTAATTATTTGCCTCTGCATTAGAAAATTACTGGTTTTAGTAGTAACTTAAGTAATAACTAGAGTTCAGGGCTCAGGGGTGTGTTATGTACAGAGAGTTAGGCCTGGTTCACACCTGTGCATTTTCAGGTTTGCAGAAACACACTACAGTCCATTTAACATGGTTTCCTATGGGTCACATTCACATCTGTGCATTTTATGGAAAGGGCCAGGGACTTTTTCTGGTTTTTGGTTCCATAGACTTCAACGGAACAAAAACGTGTATTGAAAAATGCAAAATGCACCTGGATTATGCAAACTGCAACCTGCATAGGCGTGAACCAGGCCTCAAAGAGGGTGATACATACAGAGTTCAGAGTTCAAATGTGTGCTACATACAGAGTGCAGAATTCAGGAGTGAGCTACATACAGAGTGCAGAATTCAGGAGTGAGCTACGTACAGAGTGCAGGGTTGAGGAGTGCACTATGCAAAGTGTACAGCACAAAATGTCCTTTCCATTCCTCCTTCTTGGCATTGACCTCTGCACCACTCTCCCCTAGTGTTGGGCAAACATTTGCCTGTTTGACAGTTCACCTAACACCCGAACTTGTAGAGTGTTCACCAGGAGTTTGCCCTGCCAAACACCCTGCAATGCACTGCACGCTGCACAGTGCATTCTGCACCCTGATTGGGCAAAGCTTTGCCCAATCATGGAGCAGTGTAAGCTCCTTGTTAAGGAGCGGGGGCCTGGAAGCTGTTAGCCACATCCTTAACAACTGATAATAAGGGACTTCCCCTTAGCTGAATAAAAAAAGTGCCGGTTTAAAAAAAAAAAAGGCGTGGGTCCTCCCAGTCCATACCAGACCCTTTGTTTTATGGGGGGGAGGTTTGAGTTGACGGTGTGGGGTGTGGAAGGATTTGTCAAAAACTTGTCATCAACATGGGGGCAAGGTGCTTTGAGATGTTGAGGGCATGTTTCCTGGTATGATTCAGGAGAGGGAGAGAGCGCTCTCTCTCCCCCCCCCCCCCTTTCCTCCTGACCTGCCAGGCTGTGTGCCCCAATAAAGATTTGGTATGGATTTTGGGGGGAACGCCACGCCATTCTTTCTTTTTTTTTATTTTGATGTGGGGTTCCCCTTAAAATCCATACCAGATGCCGTTTCTTTCTTACATTTTTTAATAGCTGGGTGCTGGCAATTGCAACCGTGAGTCAATTTAAATGTGATTTGACTTAATTTTGTTTCTTTAGAAATATAATTTTTGCTGCAGTAGGTTCTATACGTGGTACAGATGCGTCACTTTAGAGGCAGACTAAGGGGACCCCCTAGGAACTATATTTAAAGAAATGTTCCATTTTTATTGTTGCATTTTAAGCATTAATAAAATAACTGCTCCTAAAAAAATTATCATAAAAAAAAAAATGTATTTTTTACATGTTCCCCAGGGCAGTACCCAGATCCCCAAACCCCTTTCATGGTCAATTACTTGCATACAAGCCTTCAAAACTGGCACTTTTCCTGTTCGGCTCACATAGACTTCAATGGGGTTCGCCATTTGGGTTAGAACTTTTTCTCTGTTTGGGAGTTCTGCTGCAAACTGAACAGGGGGTAGTTTTGCCCATCTCTACCCTCCTCCATCCCCCACCTTGGCCCACATCTCCCTCCACAGCCCCCATCCCGCCCCCCTTCCCAACCCTTCCAAAGCGTCAACGCATCTCTACTCTCTCCAGCTCTGGTACCACTCTGTGTAGGTTTCTCTAGTACCAGTGTAGGCCCGCGGGCCTTGGGTTTAGCATATGTGTCCTACACCCTGTTAATCCATCCTTCCTTACCTCCTCCTATCCCCGTGTTACTTTTCTTTATTCCTCTCTTTCTTTCTTGTTTACACCGCTGTGTCCTCTGAAGTCCTTTCCCTCATGTAATAATACACCCGCTTGCACTTTTTTTCTTCGGTGCACTTCGCCCAATTCTCCTTCATTAAAATGTACTGCTGCTGGCCAGTTTTACACTGCTATATCACCTGTGATCTCCTAATTCTTTTTTTTCAAATATAAATTTTTATTATTATTATTCTCCCAAACCTGGGGTGGGAACCCCGCAATACAGACAGTGGAACAGTCATCAACAAAGAGCAAGACAGAACAAATGCAGAACAAATCAAACATGCGAGGTAATTACATTGCAGGATACAGCAGAACTGTCAGTAACAATCTCCTATGTCACATGAACCCACAAGCAGGGCGGAAGTACCGCAGAAAGGAGAGAAAACTCTCCGCATGGAGAATGAGATTCCGGGGCCCACCCCCTCCCATCTCCGCCCCCCCCAGAGGTGGGCGGACATGAGTCCTCAAAGAGGACATGTCGGGAAGTACCAAGAGGGGGAGAAAGTCAAGAGGGGGGGAGAAGGAGGGTTGGGAGGGGGAAGACAAAGAAGGAAAAGGATAGCAAAGTCCAGACGAGAGGAGAGAAAGGAACATACAGGGGGGAAGGGGCTGAGACATGGCGGTGGTAATCAATCATAGAAGAAATAGACAGAAGGCGCATGGGCAAAGAAAGATCCTAACAGAGGAAGGGCTCGCTATCGCCCCAGCAGTCGCTGACCCTCCGCTGAGAAGATGAAGGCATTCCAGAGGTCCCAAGTCCGTTTGTGGGCTTCCTGCTTATGCTGTGAGGTGAGGACCAAGTCCTCCATTTTCTTTACCTCCTCCACCTTCCGCAGCCAATGTACCACTGTTGGGGGAGCCCGTTGCTTCCATCGCAAGGGGACGCAGGCTTTTGCTGCATTGAGCAAATGTCGCAATAACGACTTTTTGTAGATGTTAGCAGAGATTGAGGAATGGTGCAGGAGGAAGAAAGCCGCGTCATCAGGTATAATGTATTCCGTGAATTGCTGGGAGATGCGACGGACCTCTCCCCAAAACTCCCTTATCCTAGGGCAGGACCAGAAAATATGGAGCAGCGTTCCCTCTTCCTCGTCACAGCGCCAGCACCGATTCGAGGTCGAGGGAAAGCACCGCTGCAGCCTGACCGGTGTTAAGTACCAGCGTGTAAGCAGCTTGAAGTTAGTTTCCTGTGTCTTCGTGCATCGCGAAGACTTTAGGGCAAATGAAATAATACGCTGCGTCTGCGTTGGTGTGAATTTACATGATAAGTCCCTCTCCCAGTTAGCGAGGCATGGCAAGTGTGGCTGTTCTTTCGGTGTATTAAGCAAAGAATAGGTGTGTGACAGAACGTGGGTCAGGGGGCCTTCGTCCGCGCAGAGGACCTCGAACGTCGTTGGTTGTCGGGCAAAGTCCTGGGGTGCAGGAAGTGAATGCAGGAAATGGTGCAGTTGCAACGCCTTCCAGAAAGGAAGGCAGAAGGGCCCCGCGGGGTCAGTCAGTCTCGATAGGGGTGGCCATCGCCCGTCCTCCACAAACCCGCCCGCACAGTCAAGTCCACCCTCCCCGAGGGTAGGGTAAGCCGCGGGCTGTAGGCCTGGGAGAAATTTTGGATTGCCTAAGATGGGAAACAGTGGGGAGCGCCTCGACGTCAGGGATGTCCGAATAGCAACCTGGTGGCTGTGTCTCAAAGTAACCCCCAGCAACGGGTGCAGTTTCAGGTCATGGGGGAGGTCGTCATAACACCACAGCGCTCCTTTCAACGGTATTGGGGATTGGGCTTGTTCAACCTTCGTCCACAGTTTGGTAGACTCATTCCGTCTCCAATCCAGAATGCGCCCCAAATGTGAGGCTAGGTAGTATCGGCGGATGTCGGGCAGTGCCAGACCCCCGCAATGTTTGGGGAGCGTCAGTTGCGATTGACGTAATCTGGGTTTTTTGTGGGCCCACACAAACCTGGTAAAAAGGGCTTGGATGTGCTTAAAGAATGAGGGCGGAATCTGAATGGGTAATGTTTGAAAAAGGTAGATGAACTTGGGAAGTATGCTCATTTTGATAAGGTTGCATCTACCAAACCAGGAGTGAAATCCCGAATGCCATTTCTCCAACAAGTCTCGGGTCTTTGTCAAAAGAGGTGGGAAATTGAGGTCAAAAGTACGGTTCAGATCAGGAGGTAGTCGTGTGCCCAGATACGGTAGAGCCGTGTCAGTCCATTGAAAGCCAAAGTTGTCCCGTAAATCACGTTGCGTTTGGGGAGATGTTGCTACACACATAGCCGCTGACTTTGAGAAGTTTATTTTAAGATGGGACAATGCGCCGTATATCTTAAATTCGCGGAGCAGGTTCGGTAGAGATATCCTGGGGTTAGTCAAGGAGAAGAGAAGGTCGTCAGCGTACGCCGAAATCTTGTAGCCAACCTCACCGACCACAAGGCCCGAGACGTCCGGGTTCAACCGGATAGTGTTTAGAAATGGCTCTAGTGAAATGGCAAAGAGAAGGGGGGACAGCGGGCATCCCTGCCTTGTTCCGTTCCCGATAGAAAATGCACCCGAGAGGACCCCGTTAGCTTTTACTTGAGCCGAGGGGTTAGAGTACAAGCTGCCTATCCAACGAAGCATCCTGGCCCCCAGGCCCAGATGACGGAGGACAGAGAACATATACTCCCAGCTCACTCTATCAAATGCCTTCTCGGCATCGGTACTCACAAAGACACATGATGTCTTAGTAGTGTGCGCCACCCGAAGTAGATTAAGCACCTTGATGGTATTGTCTCTGGCCTCCCTATAAGGCATGAACCCCACCTGATCCAGGTGTATCAAGTCCTGCATGTGTTGTGTCAGTCTCCCGGCTAAGATCTTCGAGAAGATCTTCAAATCAATGTTCAGTAGGGAGATGGGCCTATAACTGCCACATTGATTCGGGTCCTTCCCCTCCTTCTGTATTACCGCAATATGGGCTCTAAGAGTGTCTCTTTGAAAAGCAGTCCCCGAACCCAAAGCATTAAAGAGCGTCACCATACGTGGGCCTAAAATAGGGAATAGGGACTTGTAGTACTGAGCGGTGAAGCCATCCGGTCCCGGGGCTTTGCCAATCTTCAAGGAGTCAACCGCCCCCTGGATTTCGGTCAAAGTTATGGGTTCCTCCAGAGATGCGCTCGTCTCCGATGAGAGTGTCGGCATTTGCGAGTCAACAACGTATTTAGTTATCGCTAGCTGGGTGGGGGTGGGGCTCGGCAGGTTGTACAAGCCAGAATAGAATTCGGCGAATACAGCCGATATTTGCGTCGGAGCCGTGGCCACTGAACCGTCCGGTCGTGATATCTGTGGTATGTAGGACGCCGCCTTAATCTCTCTAACCGACTGGGCCAACCTCCTCCCACACTTATCCCCCGTTTCGTAGGACAACCTGCGGCAAAACTGCAGGGCCGCCTTCGCCCTGAACTGTAGTAAGTCCGCTATTTGGGACCTAAGAGTCTTCAATTCGGACTCCACGGCCTGCGTGGGGGCATGTTTATGTTGGGCTTCCACCAGAGACAGTTTGTCAAGTAAAGTGGTCAAAAGTGCATTCCGATCCCTTTTAATCCTTGCCCCATGTTTTATGAGAACGCCGCGTATAACGGGCTTGTGAGCCTCCCACAGCACCCCGGGGTCACAGTCCCCGATTTCGTTCTCCCTGAAATACAGGTCTAGTTGTTTGGTCACATCGGACAACACTTCTGGCATCTGAAGGAGGCTCTCATTCAGGCGCCAGAACAAGGATCTGGGTGAGGGTCGGTCGGTAAGAGCATACGTCAGGTGGATTGGAGCATGGTCCGACCAGGTTATCAAACCTATGGATGTGGTGTGCACTAGGTGTAATTGGTCATGGGGGATTAGAAAAAAATCTATCCGGGAGTACAATTTGTGGGGGGCCGAATAGAAGGTATAGTCCCTCTCACCCGAATGCTGTAGACGCCACACGTCGCGCAGTTGTGCTTTGTGGAGCAAACGGGCCACCCGTTTCCCACAGGCCGAAGGTATGGATGAGGTACCCGTCGAAGTGTCCGAGGCGGGAAGCAAGGGGACATTAAAATCTCCGCCCAACAAAACTTGTCCCTCTCGAAATGCCTGCAACCTGCACAGCGCCTGGCTAAGAAATCGGTCTTGGCGGTCGTTAGGGGCGTACACCGTAGCCAGCATAAAACGCACCCCACATATCTGCCCCTTAAGGAACAGGTAGCGCCCCTCAGGGTCGGCCAAACTGTCCGTCAACTGCCACGACAATCTACCTGAAAGCAATATCGAGACCCCCCGAGTCTTGGACGCATGGTATGTAGAATGGTATGCCCGGGGGAAGGACCTGTTCTGCAGAAATGGCAACTTGTCACTCTTAAAGTGTGTCTCCTGGATGAAGGCCACATCCGAGTGAAATTTCTTAAGATCGTGAAGTAGCATACGTCTCTTCTCAGGTGTGTTGAGACCTCTAGCATTGAGAGAGGTCACCCTGATAGAATCCACCCCCATGTCTCAGGGGAGAGAGTTAAGGGCAAAGGAAGAGATAGCGAACAGAGGGGGGGAAGATGGGATTCACAGTTACTAACAAAAAGGAGCGGGGGTGGGGGAGGGGGGAAGGGCGTAAAGAAAAGAGAGAGGAGAAATAATGGGGGGGTGGGAGGAGGCTCCGACCAGTCAGAGATATCCCCGCACCCCACAGCCCCGTATAGGGGTAGCTAATTAACCAAGCTTTTAAAACTTGAAATGCGCGCGACCTAAACCGGTCGCGCACTGAACTAGGTGGAGAGTGGGTGGACAGAGCCTGGAAACCAAAGCCCCGGCCACCAACCCACACCGGCAACATCTAGATATAGGTGGTCCTGGAAACAGAATATCAAACGCACCATTAGTAAAATAAACAAGCGAGAACAGTCAAGAAAACCATAAAAACAATAAAAGCACAGGAACTGAGTTACATAACTAAACATCAGATAACATAAAGGGGTCCAGTAGCCCAGGTGAGAACGCAGCGGCGTGCCACCTCTCCAGCAGCGATCCCAGCCATAGTGCCAAAGCGTCCACTGCAGTCACCAGGAAGTAGGGAGATCTCTTCTAAGCCCCCGGGCTTCATCCCCACTCCCGAGGACCTCCACCGCCCACCCCCCCACCCCCCGCACAAGGCACGTCCACTCGCACGGTCCAGCATGGCCCCAGATCCCCAGTGTAGGAGGGCTCTCCAAAAAGAGAGAGGGCCGGGGCTCCCCCTAGTATCGTAAAGTAGTGCCCAAAGGTAGCCTCCAAATTGCAGATCCGGAAAACCGTCCAGTTCCCACCCCTCCAGGGCCGGGGGAGCAAGGCAATCCTGTCACGAGATATAGGTGACCCTAAGGTAGATGGAGACGGGCCACCCGAAACTGACATCCCTCGGCCTGTGAGGGAGAGGGTCCCGTAGAGGGCATACACCTTCCAAGCAGGAGACCCAGGCAGTCTATGCTGGCTCAAGAAACGGAAACCCCCTCCCGGCACACATCAGAGCGAATGGTAATGATCGACCGATAGACCGATAAATAGGGGATAGAGAGAGCACTGCAGTCAAACAACGCCCAACAGAGGCACCCCAACAACCCCCCCAAACCCCAATAGCTCGTGTAGAAAGGGAAAGGGACCGGGCCACGGCCCAACAGTTGCACATATGGGGGCAGAGAGGGTGAGAGTGCGCCGGATGCCACACAAACGTAGGGGTGAGGGTAAGCCAGGAAAATGGAAGCTACTCACATCTCACGAGCCGTCTCGGTAGATGGTGTCCGCGAGCGGCGCCTGGCGCGTGGCATCCTCTGTGGTTGCGGACCGGGAGCTCTCGTTGCCTCCGGACGACCCTGGAATCTTGGTAGGTAGCCAAGCCAGTCCGGTACAGTGATCGGATCCGCGCCAAGGAAGTGGAAGAGGGCCGGAAGAGTCTCACGGGATCTCAGCAGGAACGGTCTCTGGTCTTTGATGAAGGTGACCGACAGGGGGAACCCCCATCGGTAGGTCGCCCCACGGCGTCTCGCCAGTTCCAGAAGGGGTCTCAGCAGGGCTCGGCGGTAAAGTGTAGGCCTGGAAACATCCGGCAGTGATCTCCTAATTCTTAATAAGAGCTTCAAAGAAGTTAGCCAGCAGCAGGACAGTTTTGCATTACAAGAACATGGACAGTCAGTGGTGGAGTTGAGTTCGCAAACACATCATTATAACCATCATATTGACCAATCTTCTCCCGGGATTCAACTAAAGTTGGATCTCATCCTTACAGGACTTCTTTGATCCCTGCAGGATCATTGCACCGTGCAGAGTGCCGAAACATACGGAGAGTGGATTCATGAATCTTACATGAATCTCCTAGAAAAATGTATAACCAGAAGAACCCTCTACTGCCTACAACGATATAATGTACAGTATCAAAGGGAATATATGGAAAACTGCAAAAGGTGATTGTAATTTTTTTATATTACTTTTATTTCTCCAAATGAAATCTATGAATTTTTGTTATTCCGCGTACACACGAGCGGACTTTTCAACATCCAAAGTCCGACGGACTGATTCCGTCAGACTATTCGATCGTGTGTGGGCTGCAACGGACTTTTGATTCGCAAAAGTCTGACGGACTTTAGAATATTGAACATGCTTCAAATTTTCCAGACGGAACTCCGCCGTACCCGGTCCCTCCAAAAAATCAGCTCGTGTGTATGCTATTCCGACGGACTAAAACCGACGCTAGGGCAGCTATTGGCTACTGGCTATGAACTTCCTTATTCGAGTCCAGTCGTACGTCATCACGTTCGAATCCATCGGAGTTTAGTGTGATTGTGTGTGGCCAAGTCCGCTCAGTCGAAAAGTCAGTCAGAACTCTGTCGGAACTCCGGCAGAACTCCGGCAGAACTCCTTCGGAAGTCTGTCGGACATAAGTCCTCTCGTGTGTACGGGGCTTTAGAGGAGCTTACTGTATGTGGTGAGAAGTCACCACCATATCAAGCCTCAGTTTTCTGCTATCTTGCCTCCTTCCGTCTACCTCTAGAAGTCTCCCACTGTATCCACAACACAATAATGCCCCGTACACACGACCGGATTTTCCGTCAGAAAAAACTTAGATGGTTTTTCTGATGGAATTCCTCTCAAGCTTGGCTTGCATACACACGGTCACACACAAGTTCGCTGAACTTTTGACCGTCAAGAACGCGGCGACGTACAACACTACGACAAGCCAAGAAAATTAAGTTTAATGCTTCCAAGCATGCGTCCAGTTATTTCTGAGCGTGCGTAGGAATTTTGCGCGTCGGAATTTGTACAGATGATTGGAATTTCCGATCAGAACTTTTACAGACCAAAAAATTGAGAACCTACTCTCAATCTTTTGCTGGCCAAAATTCCACCAGCAAAATTCCTATGGAGCATACACACGATCGCATTTTCCGATCAAAAGCTCTCATCTGACTTTTGCTGGTGGAATTTCTGATTTGTGTGTACGGGGCATAAGAGCATCAGATATACCTAATCTTACTAGCTGTTCATTTGAGTTAACTGGTACCACGTGTGCCTGTTTCTTATTTAACCCCTTGCTGGCCACAATACGTATATATACGGTGGAGCTTGGAAGTGGTTTACCAGGATTATGGTTGTAGCTATCAGCCAAAACCCCGGTATTTTTCTTTTGCCACTTAAAGTGGTTGTAAACCCTTACAACCAACTTTGACCTACAGGTAAGCCTAGATTAAGGCTTACCTGTAGGTCCAAGAAATATCTCCTAAACCTACACGGTTTAGGAGATATTTGCCGAAAGACAGGCACCGCTGTCTACGGCGTGTACTACTCCCTTGGGAGCTGCTTGTGTAGTTCATTACAGTACTGCTGGTTTAACCCCCGCTCTTTCACCCCACACGAGTAACAACAGACACAATCGCACAGTTGAACAGTGAACATTTATTTTCTTGCTTTGGTCCGCTAGTGGCGGCTCCCATGCGCATGCACAGGAGTGACGTTATTGCGGCTTCACCAAATGACAGCGGCGGAGCAGCGAGACCCACCGAGAAGATGGATGCTCCAGACTACAGGGGACAGCGGTGACTTCGCTGGCTCCTGTGTCAGGTAAGTGAGACATAATGGACTACTATGCGATGCATAGTAGTCCATTATGCTCTACCTTTGCAGGGAATCACAGAGGAAGTAAACTCATCAGGGTTTACTTCCTCTTTAAGGACCAAGCCCCTTTCTGAGATTCGGTGTTAAAGGTAAAAACATTTTTTTGTGCTCGAAAATTACTTAGAACCCCCAAACTCGTTGCAATACTTTATGTCACACTGTATTTGCGCAGCGGTCTTACAAGCGCAATTTTTTTTTTTTTTAATACACTTTATACACTTATACACTTTATACACTATACATAAAGAGGGAAGAGACGTGTCGGGTGATGCAGACGAGGAGGAGATGTCCGCCTGTTGCCCATTGCAGCACTGCTTTTTTTTAATTAAAAAATAAGGCAACAGTAAAGTTAGCCCAATTTTTAGATTGTGAAAGATAATGTTACGCCCAGTAAATTGATACCCAACATGTCACGCTTCAATATTGCGCCCGCTCGTGGAATGGCGACAAACTTTTACCCTTAAAAATTTTCATAGGCAATGTTTAAAAAGTTCTAGAGGTTGCTTGTTTTGAGTTAAGGAGGAGGTCTAGGGTCATAATTATTTCTCTCGTTCTAACGATCACGGTGATACATCACATGTGTGGTTTGAATACCGCTTTCATATGCGAGCGCTGCTCACGTATGCGTTCGCTTCTGTGTGGGAGCTCGGCGGGACAGGGGGATCTTTCTCTATTCATAAAGAGAGTGTCACGTACCTGATGATGGAGCCTAATATGCAGAGGACAGCCTCTCTTTACAGCTCTGACTTGGAGCCCCTGATAGAGCTGACAGGGAGCGCCGAGATGCAGAGTCGCACAAGCGCCTGGCAGGATCGCTGAACCTGGAGCTAGATCGGAACTCCGGGCTGGGCTGCAGAGATGTCTGTAGGAGTCCAAGAACAGTAGTAGGCAGGAAGCTGGAACAAGCAGGCACCGGGACCCCACAGGCGGAAGTGCTGATACAGCGGCAGGAGGGATGGTGGCACCTCCAAGGCTGAAGAGAAGGCAGGTACAGGCAGGCCGGGTCGTACACAAGCGGGCATGTCAGGAACAGAGGCTGAGGCAGAAGCGAAGTCAAGATACAGGCCGGGTCGTCAAAGGGCTGGCAGCGGAGTGGCATAAGGAACAGGCAGATGCGGAGTGAAGTGGACAAGCCGAGGTCAGATGCAGGCAGCAAACAAGAAGCAAGCTGGGTCACAACAGGAAAGGAAGTCAGGTAAGTAATTGCAAGATACACAGGGGACGCTGTAGAGCAGACAGCACTGAGTTCAGGTACCGAACCTGTTTAAATAGGCATTTTGGTGCCATGACTGTCACAATTAGCTCGCACACGCACGTGCGAGCACAGGTGCGTGCAAAAGGTGTGCGCACATATGCGCACACATGTACGCACAAAGGCACGCGCAAGCGCACCCTCTGCAATCTCTCCACAGGAACTGAAGTTCTGTCCCCACCATCTTGGTTGCTGGCATTGGCTTCCTGGGACGTACTCTCCCACCTATGTCTATTAAGCCCCCATACACACTATCAGATTTTCTGCTGAGTTTCTCCTTCAGATTTACCAAAACCATATAATATGAGGTCAAACCTTAGGAGTTTCAATGTGTATGCAATCAGGCAGGCCCTTCTACTACATGGTTTTGGTAAATCTGAAGGAAAAACTCTGCATAAAATCTGATGGTGTGTTTGGCGCTTTATAGACATGTGCACTGCCAAAAAACGTATTCATTTTAGTTTAATTAATTTTTTTTAATTTTTTTTTTTTTATGTTTTTCAGCTTATTTGTTATGATCACAATGAGTAAATTTGCAAGTTCATAAATTTGAAAATAAGAAAGAAAATCCGAAAATTTGAAAGAATAACTAACTAATAATAACTAACTATTAAATTATAGGTATTGGAATTTCCTTTTAAATTTGGCTGTTAGTGAACGTAACAAATACGAATTTATACAAAGTCACGTAGTATCCGAAATAACACATGCAACATCTAAACAAATGGAACAGAACCATTTGATACTAAATAATACTAATAATACTAATAAAATGTTTTTATTATTAATATTGTTATTTATTATTACTCATTTGTTATGTTCCATTTGTTTAGATCACTAACAGTCAAATTGGAAATTCCAATAACTATACTTTAATATTTAGTAGTAGTTAAATTAAGTTAAGTTATTATTAGTTAGTTATTATTTCATTTATTCGTACTTTTGAATTTCCCAATTTTAGAATTTATGAATTTACAAATTTTCAAATATTCAAACTTAAGATCTTTGAGTATTTCTAAATTAACGAATTTGTCGAAATGTGTTAAGAAGAAACAAATTCAGAACTAAACGAATTGCAAATGTCTAATGTCTATATGCTTCGTCTTTTTTCTAATATCTCTCACTATAAAATTTTATTGCTTTGAAATCTTAGTTTTGACTCAAAAATAGCTGAACGGTTTTTATTCAGTTATTTTTAAATCACAGAACTTATGTTTAATAAATTATGATGCTTATTAGTGTCTCTTTACAGCGGTGATTCTCATCTATAGTTAAAGAGGAAGTAAACCCTGATGAGTTTACTTCCTCTTTCATTCCCTGCAAAGGTAAAGCATAATGGACTACTATGCATCGCATCACATCACATCGCATAGTAGTCCATTATGTGTCACTTACCTGACACAGGAGCCAGCGAAGTCACCGCTGTCCCCTGTAGTCCGGCGCATCCATCTTCTCGGTGGGGTCTCGCAGCTCTGCCGCTGTCATTCGGTGAAGCCGCAATGACGTCACTCCCGCGCATGCGCACCGGAGCCGACACGCGCGGCAGCTCCGTCATTGAAGATGCCGCTCTCAGTGCGCCTGCGCGCCGCCGCTGTCTACAGCGTTGCCTGTCTTCGGGCAAATATCTCCTAAACCGTATTGGTTTAGGAGATATTTCTTGGACCTACAGGTGAGCCTTAATCTAGGCTTACCTGTAGGTCAAAGTGTGTTGTAAGGGTTTACAACCACTTTAATTATACAGATTAAAGCGGTTCTGCACACACATTTCTAGCTTAATGTCATTGCTTTTTACATAATAAAAACCTAAAAAATACAGCGCTGTTCCTATGTAAACTTAATGTGAAGTAATGAAACAAAAAAAAATAAAAAAAATAAATAAATTGTGAATTATAAACGCAGCAGCAGCTTTAACCGTGAGATACCCACAATTCAAATAATTATTCCCAAATAAGCTGCGCTATACTGATCCGATAAATGCTATGTGAAGCAAATGAGTGAATAAATAAAGCATGAAATCAAAAAATATTAACAAAGTGCAGACAGGGAAATGCATATACTAATGTTCAAATATTAGTCCATCATCCCATCAACAAAAAACGTTTTGCTTGTAATCTCCAACGTGTTTTAAACACACCACACCGATATAGGAAAAGTGTCATCAGAGTTTGCAGGAAAAAAGAGGACTTCCACCACCAACACTACTGCCGCTTACCAGCTACACTGATCCCATCTCAGAGACCAGATATCGCCAAATCAAAAACGCTTCCTCTGAGTCAGGACTGCATGGAGGGTGTATCCTCTTTAAGCGATTGGTTCAAATGGTTAGAAGAATCCTACGGCCACACCGCTTATTCCAATGGTTAGAAAAATCCTACGGCCACACCGCTCATTGCCCAGCACATATAATAATGAAAGGAATCGCCATAGTGTGATATAGTCACGAAATTTAATATAATAAAAAAGATTGCACTTACATCAAGTAGAAAAAACTTTGCTTTGTAAAACAAACAAATTCGCCGGCCGGCTTAGTAACGCTGCCCGTCGCTTCCGGGTCCAGCGTAGATCGCGGTGACGTCAGTACGTCGCTCCTCCCTACGCCGTTTCGTTATAGGTAACGTCTAGTGCCCCTGGAAGACGTTACCTATAATGAAACGGCGTAGGGAGGAGCGACGTACTGACGTCACCGCGATCTATGCTGGACCCGGAAGCGACGGGCAGCGTTACTAAGCCGGCCGGCGAATTTGTTTGTTTTACAAAGCAAAGTTTTTTCTACTTGATGTAAGTGCAATCTTTTTTATTATATTAAATTTCGTGACTATATCACACTATGGCGATTCCTTTCATTATTATATGTGCTGGGCAATGAGCGGTGTGTCCGTAGGATTTTTCTAACCATTGGAATAAGCGGTGTGGCCGTAGGATTCTTCTAACCATTTGAACCAATCGCTTAAAGAGGATACACCCTCCCTGCAGTCCTGACTCAGAGGAAGCGTTTTTGATTTGGCGATATCTGGTCTCTGAGATGGGATCAGTGTAGCTGGTAAGCGGCAGTAGTGTTGGTGGTGGAAGTCCTCTTTTTTTCCTGCAAACTCTGATGACACTTTTCCTATATCGGTGTGGTGTGTTTAAAACACGTTGGAGATTACAAGCAAAACGTTTTTTGTTGATGGGATGATGGACTAATATTTGAACATTAGTATATGCATTTCCCTGTCTGCACTTTGTTAATATTTTTTGATTTCATGCTTTATTTATTCACTCATTTGCTTCACATAGCATTTATCGGATCAGTATAGCGCAGCTTATTTGGGAATAATTGCTTTTTACATGTTGGAAAGAGTGCTCAATGGACGTTTAATTTTATTTTTTTTCCTCCTACCTTTAGATATATGCTGGTGTTTGTGGTCCTACTGTTCTGTCAATGCGGCTGTGGGCGGGGTTTGTGCGGGTATCGGCATCATTTCCGTTGATGGCCGCACTGTCTCCTGGGATCTCGCATAATTCATCCCAGGAGTCAGTGCGCCTAGCCGAAACGAAATCTTGCGTGATTTCAACGATGTGCGCATAGCCGATGCGAAATCTCGCGTGATTTCGGCAACGTTGTGATGGCAACATAGATGTTTTTGCCGCTCGGCGCTGTCGCCAGTAAACATGCGCGGGAACCAGCAAGGAATGCTGGTTCCTCAAATGGAATGGAACGAGGAAATGATTGCTTGAGGGCTTCAAATGCCCAGAAGAAAAATGAAAACTCAGGTTGAAGGTTTTTTAAAAGTGGCGATTTTAAATCAAAACGGACCTGGATCCTGGAAAGAAATGTAAAATGTGAGTATAACGTTAGAATGTTAAAAAATTTAAAATGTAAAAAAAAAATAAAAAAATTAAAACGTGTGTGCAGATCCGCTTTAATGAATAGAAGTGGATTTAGTAATTTTGTATATATATATATATATATATATATATATATATATATATATATATATATATATATATATATATATATATATTGGTGTTGTTCATGTAGGTAACCATGCTGGGAACAAGGCTTTTCGCTGAAACATGTTGGCTTTTACCTTGTACTTGGTGACAAGCGAATAAAGAATTTGGATGGATTCCAGAGTGCGGGTTCTTTCTATATATCCATTTCTTCAGTGGTGTCACATGAAAAGATATAATAAAATATTTACAAAAATCTGAGGGGTGTACTCACTTTTGTGAGATACTGGATATTAGGCAGCAAGTAAACATGTTGTTCCTAAGTTGATGGGTTGAAAGCAGAACAAATGGGAAAATGCAAGGATTTGACATTGACTAGGGACAAATTGTAATGTCTTGTCTTCTGGGTCAGAGGAGCTCTAAAATGGCAGCTCTTGTGGGATGTTTCCAGTCGGCAGCGGTCAGGACTGACCAAAAGTGGTCCAAGGAAGGAAAACCGGAGAAACCGGCAAGAGATTTATGGAAAAACAACTCCGATCCATGGAGGCCCTGGACTTACAGGACTTAACCACTTCCCAACTGGCGCACCACGTTGTACGTCGGCAGAATGGCACGGGCAGGCAAACTGGCGTACAGGTATGTCCATTTGTATTTGCCACCCTGCCATTGCGTGCACGCTGCCGGCGGCGTGCGCGTGCCGGTCGGGACCCCCCTGAGTCTGAGCGTGGGTCCCGCGGACTCGTTCGCCGCGGGGATACCCACAATTGTCTCAAGGGGAGGCTGAACGGGGAGATGCAAATGTAAACAGCATCTCCCCATTCTGCCTAGCAACAAGTGATGCTGATCTCTGCTCCATGTGATTGGAGCAGAGATCAGTGTTCACTAACACACAGCCCAGCCCCCCACAGTTAGTAACACGCCCCTAGGACACACTTAACCCCTACACTGCCACCCACTGGTTAACCCCTTCACTGCCAGTGTCTTTTACACAGCAGTTAGTGCATTTGTATAGCACTGATTGCTGTATAAACAACAATGGTCCCAAAAATGTGTCAAAAATGTCCGATGTGTCCGCCATAATGTCGCAGTCACAATAAAAAACGCTGATCGCCGCCATTACTAGTAAAAAAAAAATATTAATAAAAATGCCATAAAACTATCCCCTTTTTTGTAAACGCTATACATTTTGCGCAAACCAATCAATAATCGCTTATTGCGATTTTTTTTTTTTACCAAAAATATGTAGAAGAATACGTATCGGCCTAAACTGAGGAAAAAAAAATGTTTTTTTATATATTTTTGGGGGATATTTATTATAGCAAAAAGTAAAAAAATAATGCGTTTTTTTCAAAATTGTCGCAGATATGCTAGGGATCTGAGATCTGAGATTTAGTCCAATGACTCTTCCTTCTCTATATATCTATCTCTTATGGTTACACACTTCTCACATCTGTGGAATAGACCTTCATATATATATATATATATATATATATATATATATATATATATATATATACATACACACATATATATATATATATATATATATATATATATATATATATATATATATATATATATATATATATATATGTATATATATATATATATATATATATATATATATATATATATATATATATATATACTCACCAGCCACTTTATTAGGTACACCTGTTCAATTGCTCGGTAACACAAATTGCTGATCAGCCAATCACATAGCAGCAATTCAATGCATTTAGTCATCTAGACGAGGTGAAGACGACTTGCTGACGTTCAAACCGAGCATCAAAATGGGGAAGAAAGATGATTTAAGTGACTTGAACGTGGCATACGGTTGTTGGTGCCAGAGGGGCTGGTCTGAGTATTTCACAAATTGCTGATCTACTGGCATTTTCCCACACAACCATCTCTCGGGTTTACAGAGAATGGCCCAAAAAAAAAAGAAAGAAAATATCCAGTGAGCGGCAGTTGTGTGGAAGAAAATGCCTTGTTGAGGTCAGAGGAGAATGGGAAGAGTGGTTCCAGATGATAGAAAGGCAACAGTAACTTAAATGACCACTCGTTACAACCAAGGTATGCAGAATACCATCTCTGAATGCACAACAGATTGAACCTTGAAGAAGATAGGCTACAGCAGCAGAAGACGACACCGGGTGCCAATCCTGTCATCTAAGAACAGGAAACTGAGGCTACAATTTGCACAAGGTCAGCAAAATTAGACAATAGAAGATTGGAAAAACGTTGCCTGGTCTGGTGAGTCTGGATTTCAGCTCCGACATTCAGATGGTGGGGTCAGAATTTGGCGCATGGATCCATCCTGCCTTCTATCACCGGTTCAGGCTGGTGGTATAATAGTGTGGGGGATGGGATGTCCCCGGTTCAGGCTGGTGGTGGGGCTGTAATGGTGTAGGGGATGGGATATCACCAGTTCAGGCTGGTGGTGGTGGTGTAATAGTGTGGGGTATATTTTCTTGGCACACTTTGGGCCCCTTAGTACCAACTGACCATGGTTTAATCACCACGACCTACCTGAGTATTGTTGCTGACCATGTCCATCCCTTTATGACTACAGTGTCCCCATCTTCTGATGGCTCCTTCCAGCAGGATAATGCTCCATGTCACAAAGCTCCAATCATCTCACCACTGGACAATGAGGTCCCTGTACTCCAATGGCCTCCACACTCATCACATCTCATCCAATGGAGCACCTATGGGTTGTGGTGGAACGGGAGATCGGAATCATGGATGTGCAGCCAACAAATCTGCAGCAACTGTGTGATGTGATCATGTCACTATGGAGCAAAATCTCTGAGGAACGTTTCCAACACCTTGTTGTACCTATGCCACCAAGAATGAAGGCAAAAGGGGGTCCAACCCATTTCTAGCAAGGTGTACCTAATAAAGGGAGTCCAACCCGCTACTAGCAAGGGGGACCTAATAAAGGGAGTCCAACCCGATACTAGCAAGGGGGACCTAATAAAGGGAGTCCAACCCGATACTAGCAAGGGGGACCTAATAAAAGGGGTCCAACCCGATACTAGCAAGGTGTACCTAATGAAGGGGGTCCAAGCCGATACTAGCAAGGGGGACCTAATAAAGGGGGTCCAACATGCTACTAGCAAGGGGGGCCTAATAAAGGGGGTCCAACCCGTTACTAGCAAGGTGTACCTAATGAAGGGGGTCCAAGCCGATACTAGCAAGGGGGACCTAATAAAGGGGGTCCAACCTGATACTAGCAAGGGGGGCCTAATAAAGGGGGTCCAACCCGTTACTAGCAAGGTGTACCTAATGAAGGGGGTCCAAGCCGATACTAGCAAGGGGGACCTAATAAAAGGGGTCCAACCCGATACTAGCAAGGTGTACCTAATGAAGGGGGTCCAAGCCGATACTAGCAAGGGGGACCTAATAAAGGGGGTCCAACATGCTACTAGCAAGGGGGGCCTAATAAAGGGGGTCCAACCCGTTACTAGCAAGGTGTACCTAATGAAGGGGGTCCAAGCCGATACTAGCAAGGGGGACCTAATAAAGGGGGTCCAACCTGATACTAGCAAGGGGGACCTAATAAAGGGGGTCCAAACCGATACTAGCAAGGGGGACCTAACCCTAATAAAGTGACCAGTGAGTATATATATATGAAATGAATAAAACATCTGATGCATTTTGGGGGTTTAGGAAGGACCAGCTGTGGCTGTTTCTCTTTGTTATTTGGTCAAGACGTTGATTTGAAACACAATCACACATATCCTAAGCTGTAAGGAGATTATCTAACATAACATTTCTGAAATATATCAGAAGGTTTTTTTTTTCTCTCGCGGGTTTGATGCTCGTGTGCCATTTTCTAATCCTACAATGAAACGAAGTCGGCTTATTAAATATCAAAGAACTTACAAAGGAACTCTACCACTCAGCGAGATGATAACAAACGTTTGCCGCCATGTTTTCTATTCAAGCACTTGTTCAGATGTTCTTATTAGGATGGAGAAGAGGGATAGTGAGTGCAAAGACCTAACAAATTCCCAATTCGGTGTAAAATGGTCAGATTTGTGAATACAATTTGAAACTTTCTCCAATGGGCTACTCTACCCAGACTCCTCGCCGTGTAAGGAGCGTGTAGCTGCAGCAGCCTTCCTTATCCTCTGCTTACCCATCTGGTATCCCATCTGATTTGGAGATGAAGAGGAGAAAGGAATGGAGAAAGAGGAGAGCTGAGGAAAGGAGTAGATGAAGAGGAGAACGGAAAAAAGAAGAAAGAGGAGGATAGGAGGAAGACAGAGAGAAGGAGAACGAGAGATACAGAGGGGAGAAGGACAGGAAGAGCAGAGGAGCAAGCAAGGAGAGAGGAGGAGGAAAGGAAGAGAGAAAGACAAGAGAGGAAAGGAAGGAGAAGCGGAGGAAAAAGGAAAAGAGAGAAAAAAGACAGAGAAAGGTGAGAAAAAGCAAAGAGAAGAGAAAAGGGAGCAATAAGAGAAGAGAGGAGATGAGAGGAGATGGGAGGATAGGAGAAAAGAGAAGAGAAGGAAAAAGTAAGAGTAGGAGAAGAGAACAGAAGAGTAGAGAAGTGTAGGAAAAAATAAGAGTAGCAGAGAAGAGAAAGGTAGGAAGAAATAAGAGTAGGAGAAGAGAAGAGAGGAGAGGAGAGAAGGAAAAAATAAGACTACGAGAAGAGAAGACTAGGTTAAAATAAGAGTAGGATAGAAGAGAAGAGAATAGTAGGATAAGGTGAAGGAGAAGGAGAAGGGAACAAAAGAAAAGGGTAGGGGAGGGAAAACGATGGGCAGGGATAGGAAAGGGGTGAGTGTAAGAGAAAAGGAGGAGAAGAGAACAGAACAGAAGAGAGGAGAGGAGAAAAGAGAAGGAAAAAAATAAGAGTTGGAGAAGAGAAGAGAAGAATAGGAAAAACAAAAGTAAAAGAGAAGAGAAGAGAAATGTAGGAAAAAATAAGAGTAGGTTAAGAGAAGAGAGGACATGGGAGGAGAGGAGAAGAGTAGGGAAAAATAAAGTCGGAGAAGAGAAGATTAGGAAAAAATAAGAGAAAAAGAGAAGAGACTAGTAGGAGAAGGTGAAGGAGAAGGGAATGAAAGAAAAGGGAAGGGAAGGGAAGAGGTTGGGCAGGGATAGGAAAGGGGTGAGTGTAAGAGAAAAGAAGGTAGAGGAAAGGGGTAGGGAGAAGAGAAAAAGATTTAAAGAAAGGAAAATGGATAGAAGAAATGAAAAGACAGAAGAAGAGGGTAAATTAGAAGAATAGGGAGGGATGAAATGATGGAATATAAAGAAAAGGAAAGGGAGAAGAGAAAGGGGTGCAGGAAAGTGAGAGGAAATGAAAAGAGAAATGAGGTGAGGAGGAGCAAAGGAGAGTGGAGGGAAGAGGAAAGGAGGAGCAAAGAGGAGAGGAAGAGGAAAAAAGAGAGGAGAAGGAAAGAGGAGAGGAGAAAGAGTGGAGATGAGGAGGAAAGAGAAGAGGAAGAGGAAAAAGTGGAGGTGAAGGAAAGAGGACAAGGAAAGAAGACGAGGAGGGGAGAGGAGTGGAGAGAGGAGAAGAGGAGGAAAGAGGAGAGGAGGAGAAAAGAGGAGAGGAGAAGAGAGGAGAGAGGGGGAGGAAAGAGGAGAGGTGAGGAGATGAAATGAAAAAGAAAGAGGAGAGGAGAAGAAAAAAGGAGAGGAGAAGGAAAAAGGAGAGGGGAGGAGGAAAAGCTCATTTAGAGGGACAGAGATATTTTGTGGCGTAATGTTATTTTCTGTTTACAGATATTCAATCCTCTCAGTATTCTTCTTGGCAACAAATCCCATTAGATTTTCATGAACAAACATAACAGAGCTCTATGATGTTACTGCTGAGTGATTTCATTTCCATCAAAAGCCTTCTGGCT